>NC_034189.2:513529-823529 GCF_002021735.2 Oncorhynchus kisutch | reverse complement strand
AGAAATAAAAAAATAATGGGGTGCAAAGGAGCAAAATAAATAAATAAATACAAATTAAATACAGTTGGGAAAGAGGTAGTTGTTTGGGCTAAATTATAGGTGGGCTATGTACAGGTGCAGTAATCTGTGAGCTGCTCTGACAGTTGGTGCTTAAAGCTAGTGAGGGAGATAAGTGTTTCCAGTTTCAGAGATTTTTGTAGTTCGTTCCAGTCATTGGCAGCAGAGAACTGGAAGGAGAGGCGGCCAAAGAAAGAATTGGTCTTGGGGGTGACTAGAGAGATATACCTGCTGGAGCGTGTGCTACAGGTGGGAGATGCTATGGTGACCAGCGAGCTGAGATAAGGGGGGACTTTACCTAGCAGGGTCTTGTAGATGACATGGAGCCAGTGGGTTTGGCGACGAGTATGAAGCGAGGGCCAGCCAACGAGAGCGTACAGGTCGCAATGGTGGGTAGTATATGGGGCTTTGGTGATAAAACGGATTGCACTGTGATAGACTGCATCCAATTTGTTGAGTAGGGTATTTGAGGCTATTTTGTAAATGACATCGCCAAAGTCGAGGATTGGTAGGATGGTCAGTTTTACAAGGGTATGTTTGGCAGCATGAGTGAAGGATGCTTTGTTGCGAAATAGGAAGCCAATTCTAGATTTAACTTTGGATTGGAGATGTTTGATATGGGTCTGGAAGGAGAGTTTACAGTCTAACCAGACACCTAAGTATTTGTAGTTGTCCACGTATTCTAAGTCAGAGCCGTCCAGAGTAGTGATGTTGGACAGGCGGGTAGGTGCAGGTAGCGATCGGTTGAAGAGCATGCATTTAGTTTTACTTGTATTTAAGAGCAATTGGAGGCCACGGAAGGAGAGTTGTATGGCATTGAAGCTTGCCTGGAGGGTTGTTAACACAGTGTCCAAAGAAGGGCCGGAAGTATACAGAATGGTGTCGTCTGCGTAGAGGTGGATCAGGGACTCACCAGCAGCAAGAGCGACCTCATTGATGTATACAGAGAAGAGAGTCGGTCCAAGAATTGAACCCTGTGGCACCCCCATAGAGACTGCCAGAGGTCCGGACAGCAGACCCTCCGACTTGACACACTGAACTCTATCAGAGAAGTAGTTGGTGAACCAGGCGAGGCAATCATTTGAGAAACCAATCCTGACTAGAGGGGTGGTGGTAGAGAGAGAGGTATGGATCTTAATGATGGACATCCTGACTAGAGGGGGGGGGGGGGGTGGTAGAGAGAGGTATGGATCTTAATGATAGACATCCTGACTAGAGGGGTGGTGGTAGAGAGGTATGGATCTTAATGATGGACATCCTGACTAGAGAGAGGCATGGATCTTAATGATGGACATCCTGACTAGAGAGAGAGAGGTATGGATCTTAATGATGGACATCCTGACTAGAGGGGGGGGGGGGGGGTGGTAGAGAGAGAGGTATGGATCTTAATGATAGACATCCTGACTAGAGGGGTGGTGGTAGAGAGAGAGGTATGGATCTTAATGATGGACATCCTGACTAGAGAGAGAGAGGTATGGATCTTAATGATGGACATCCTGACTAGAGGAGGGGTGGTAGAGAGAGAGGTATGGATCTTAATGATGGACATCCTGACTAGAGGAGGGGTGGTAGAGAGAGAGGTATGGATCTTAATGATGGACATCCTGACTAGAGGAGGGGTGGTAGAGAGAGAGGTATGGATCTTAATGATGGACATCCTGACTAGAGGAGGGGTGGTAGAGAGAGAGGTATGGATCTTAATGATGGACATCCTGACTAGAGGGGGGGGGGGGGGGGGGGGGTGGTAGAGAGAGAGGTATGGATCTTAATGATAGACATCCTGACTAGAGAGAGAGAGGCATGGATCTTAATGATAGACATCCTGACTAGAGAGAGAGAGGCATGGATCTTAATGATAGACATCCTGACTAGAGGGGTGGTGGTAGAGAGAGAGGCATGGATCTTAATGATGGACATCCTGACTAGAGAGAGAGAGGTATGGATCTTAATGATGGACATCCTGACTAGAGGGGGGGGGGGGGGGGGGGTGGTAGAGAGAAAACTGAAGTTCTAAATGTTATCTTCTGTTTGCTCTGAGCCAATCAGAATACAGGTCAGCATCTCCTAGCAATCTGTTCTGTAGTCTGACCACTACAGTGTTTAGTATGGAGATACAGGACTCATCTGGATATCTGTCATGTTATAGTGTCTGACAGCATTGGCAGCGCCATTGAGGCTACAACCCATAGGAATCCCCACACAGTTGACTACTTTAAAATGGCAATGACGCTGCCAATGCTAAAACTTCCTTTCGGCCACTAGAGGCCTCTATCATTCTCTATGGTGTGACCTGAGGTAGGCAGTCTGTTGTAGCTTCATGTTCTCATCAGTGTAATCTGTCCCTCTCCCCACACCGTAGGTCCTCCTCTACGCATCTCACACCCAGCCAGCCTATCAGAGAGCAGTGAGGTCACAGCTGACCAACGGCAGGCCAGGACATTCAGATCACGGTTTAGAGAGAGATATACTAGAATATTTAGCTGCTCCCCCTGCAGAACCTACAACCACCACTTTCTCTGCCTGCCTGCCTGCGCCGGCCTGCCTCGGCCTGCCTGGGCCGGCCTGCCTCGGCCTGCCTGCCTGCCTGCCTGGGCTGGCCTGCCTCGGCCTGCCTGCCTCGGCCTGCCTGCCTGCCTGCCTGGGCCGGCCGGCCTGCCTGCCTCGGCCTGCCTGCCTGCCTCGGCCTGCCTGCCTATTAAATCTGAGCTGGACACTAAGCTGTCTCCACACGGTTACTCGGCCCGGAGTGCAGCTGTGTGAAGGGCTCCCCCAAGAGCAGAGCAGGGGGGTGTACAGCGATGTCCTGAATGCTCTAAAGACTGCTATTAATAAACACAAGATACTGTGAAATGTGTACGTGCTGCGTATAGTGTTAGTGTGTCAGTGTGTACTGCGTACAGTATGTTGTGTGTACAGTGTGTCAGTGTGTACTGCGTACAGTATGTTGTGTGTACAGTGTGTCAGTGTGTACTGCGTACAGTATGTTGTGTGTCAGTGTGTACTGCGTACAGTATGTTGTGTGTCAGTGTGTACTGCGTACAGTATGTTGTGTGTCAGTGTGTACTGCGTACAGTATGTTGTGTGTACAGTGTGTCAGTGTGTACTGCGTACAGTATGTTGTGTGTACAGTGTGTCAGTGTGTACTGCGTACAGTATGTTGTGTGTACAGTGTGTCAGTGTGTACTGCGTACAGTATGTTGTGTGTACTGCGTACAGTATGTTGTGTGTACAGTGTGTCAGTGTGTACTGCGTACAGTATGTTGTGTGTACAGTGTGTCAGTGTGTACTGCGTACAGTATGTTGTGTGTACAGTGTGTCAGTGTGTACTGCGTACAGTATGTTGTGTGTACTGCGTACAGTATGTTGTGTGTACAGTGTGTCAGTGTGTACTGCGTACAGTATGTTGTGTGTCAGTGTGTACTGCGTACAGTATGTTGTGTGTCAGTGTGTACTGCGTACAGTATGTTGTGTGTCAGTGTGTACTGCGTACAGTATGTTGTTTGTACAGTGTGTCAGTGTGTACTGCGTACAGTATGTTGTGTGTACAGTGTGTCAGTGTGTACTGCGTACAGTATGTTGTGTGTACAGTGTGTCAGTGTGTACTGCGTACAGTATGTTGTGTGTACTGCGTACAGTATGTTGTGTGTACAGTGTGTCAGTGTGTACTGCGTACAGTATGTTGTGTGTCAGTGTGTACTGCGTACAGTATGTTGTGTGTACAGTGTGTCAGTGTGTACTGCGTACAGTATGTTGTGTGTCAGTGTGTACTGCGTACAGTATGTTGTGTGTACAGCGTATCAGTGTGTACTGCGTACAGTATGTTGTGTGTCAGTGTGTACTGCGTACAGTATGTTGTGTGTACAGTGTGTCAGTGTGTACTGCGTACAGTATGTTGTGTGTACAGTGTGTCAGTGTGTACTGCGTACAGTATGTTGTTTGTCAGTGTGTACTGCGTACAGTATGTTGTGTGTACAGTGTGTCAGTGTGTACTGCGTACAGTATGTTGTGTTTCAGTGTGTACTGCGTACAGTATGTTGTGTGTACAGTGTATCAGTGTGTACTGCGTACAGTATGTTGTGTGTACTGTGTACAGTATGTTGTGTGTACAGTGTGTCAGTGTGTACTGCGTACAGTATGTTGTGTTTCAGTGTGTACTGCGTACAGTATGTTGTGTGTACAGTGTATCAGTGTGTACTGCGTACAGTATGTTGTGTGTACTGTGTACAGTATGTTGTGTGTACAGTGTGTCAGTGTGTACTGCGTACAGTATGTTGTGTGTACAGTGTGTTAGTGTGTTCTGCATATAGATAGTGTGGTTAGCAGTTAATGTGTGCAATGTGTGTGTGAAGCGTTGTAGAGCCTCATTGACCCTTCCCCTTTTAGTTTGACCTTTCACTACATTCACAAGAGATTTGAGATTGACCTTTCACTAGCGGTCAGGGTTTGAGGCGATACTGTATTACAGTACGGAACGCAGTGGGTTATTAATACACCGCTCACACAACATTCATGCCATTTGAATGACATTAATGAATGACATTAGCTAGTTGATAGAGGACAAGTGGTCCTTGAGTTGGTCTCGCAGTCCGGGAGTCTGTCTGTTCCGTGACTCTCCTTATCTGGCCGGGGGGACACTCATTCTAGACACTGATCATACAAAACATTATGGAAACCTACTCTTTCCATGAGTGAATCCAGGTCAAAGTTAAGATCCCTTATTGATGTCACCTGTTCAATCCACTTCAGTGTAGCTGAAGGGGAGGAGACACGTTAAAGAAGGGTTTTTAAAGCCTTGAGACCATTGAGACATGGGTGGTATGTGTGCCGTTCAGAGGGTGAATGAGCAAGACAAAAGATGTAAGTGCCTTTGAATGGGGTAGGATAGAAGGTGCCAGGTGCACCGGTTTGTGTCAAGAACTGCAACTCTGCTGGGTTTTTAACACTCAACCGTTTCCTGTGTGTATCAATGGTCCACCACCCAAAGGACATCCAGCCAACTTGACAACAGTGGGAAGTATTGGAGTCAACATGGGTCAGCTTCCCATCCTACTAAACTACACTGTAGTAGTTACAGATCCATAGGCAATTTTTTTATTATTATTTTTTTTATTTCACCTTTATTTAACCAGGTAGACTAGTTGAGAACACCTTTATTTAACCAGGTAGACTAGTTGAGAACACCTTTATTTAACCAGGTAGGCTAGTTGAGAACACCTTTATTTAACCAGGTAGGCTAGTTGAGAACAAGTTCTCATTTGCAACTGCGACCTGGCCAAGATAAAGCATAGCAGTGTGAGCATACAACAAAGAGTTACACATGGAGTAAACAATTAACAAGTCAATAACACAGTAGAAAACGAAGGGGGGGTCTATATACAATGTGTGCAAAAGGCATGAGGAGGTAGGCAAATAATTACAATTTTGCAGATTAACACTGGAGTGATAAAAGATCAGATGGTCATGTACAGGTAGAGATATTGGTGTGCAGAAGAGCAGAAAAGTAAATAAATAGAAACAGTACGGGGGTGAGGTAGGTGAAAAGGGTGGGCTATTTACCAATAGACTATGTACAGCTGCAGCGATCGGTTAGCTGCTCAGATAGCTGATGTTTGAAGTTGGTGAGGGAGATAAAAGTCTCCAACTTCAGCGATTTTTGCAATTCGTTCCAGTCACAGGCAGCAGAGTACTGGAACGAAAGGCGGCCAAATGAGGTGTTGGCTTTAGGGATGATCAGTGAGATACACCTGCTGGAGCGCGTGCTACGGATGGGTGTTGCCATCGTGACCAGTGAGCTGAGATAAGGCGGAGCTTTACCTAGCATAGACTTGTAGATGACCTGGAGCCAGTGGGTCTGGCGACGAATATGTAGCGAGGGCCAGCCGACTAGAGCATACAAGTCGCAGTGGTGGGTAGTATAAGGTGCTTTAGTGACAAAACGGATGGCACTGTGATAGACTGCATCCAGTTTGCTGAGTAGAGTGTTGGAAGCCATTTTGTAGATGACATCGCCGAAGTCGAGGATCGGTAGGATAGTCAGTTTTACTAGGGTAAGCTTGGCGGCTTGAGTGAAGGAGGCTTTGTTGCGGAATAGAAAGCCGACTCTTGATTTGATTTTCGATTGGAGATGTTTGATATGAGTCTGGAAGGAGAGTTTGCAGTCTAGCCAGACACCTAGGTACTTATAGACGTCCACATATTCTAGGTCGGAACCATCCAGGGTGGTGATGCTAGTCGGGCATGCAGGTGCAGGCAGCGACCTGTTGAAAAGCATGCATTTGGTCTTACTAGCGTTTAAGAGCAGTTGGAGGCCACGGAAGGAGTGTTGTATGGCATTGAAGCTTGTTTGGAGGTTAGATAGCACAGTGTCCAAAGACGGGCCGAAAGTATATAGAATGGTGTCGTCTGCGTAGAGGTGGATCAGGGAATCGCCCGCAGCAAGAGCAACATCATTGATATACACAGAGAAAAGAGTCGGCCCGAGAATTGAACCCTGTGGCACCCCCATAGAGACTGCCAGAGGACCGGACAGCATGCCCTCCGATTTGACACACTGAACTCTGTCTGCAAAGTAATTGGTGAACCAGGCAAGGCAGTCATCCGAAAAACCGAGGCTACTGAGTCTGCCGATAAGAATATGGTGATTGACAGAGTCGAAAGCCTTGGCGAGGTCGATGAAGACGGCTGCACAGTACTGTCTTTTATCGATGGCGGTTATGATGTCGTTTAGTACCTTGAGTGTGGCTGAGGTGCACCCATGACCGGCTCGGAAACCAGATTGCACAGCGGAGAAGGTACGGTGGGATTCGAGATGGTCAGTGACCTGTTTGTTGACTTGGCTTTCGAAGACCTTAGATAGGCAGGGCAGGATGGATATAGGTCTGTAACAGTTTGGGTCCAGGGTGTCTCCCCCTTTGAAGAGGGGGATGACTGCGGCAGCTTTCCAATCCTTGGGGATCTCAGACGAGATGAAAGAGAGGTTGAACAGGCTGGTAATAGGGGTTGCGACAATGGTGGCAGATAGTTTCAGAAATAGAGGGTCCAGATTGTCAAGCCCAGCTGACTACACTGTAGTAGTTACAGATCCATACAGCCTCCATCCTACTAAACTACACTGTAGTAGTTACAGAGCCATACAGCCTCCATCCTACTAAACTACACTGTAGTAGTTACAGAGCCATACAGCCTCCATCCTACTAAACTACACTGTAGTAGTTACAGATCCATACAGCCTCCATCCTACTAAACTACACTGTAGTAGTTACAGATCCATAGGCTATGGAGCCTCCATCCTACTAAACTACACTGTAGTAGTTACAGATCCATACAGCCTCCATCCTACTAAACTACACTGTAGTAGTTACAGAGCCATAGGCTATGGAGCCTCCATCCTACTAAACTACACTGTAGTAGTTACAGACCCATACAGCCTCCATCCTACTAAACTACACTGTAGTAGTTACAGATCCATACAGCCTCCATCCTACTAAACTACACTGTAGTAGTTACAGATCCATACAGCCTCCAGCCTACTAAACTACACTGTAGTAGTTACAGATCCATACAGCCTCCATCCTACTAAACTACACTGTAGTAGTTACAGATCCATACAGCCTCCATCCTACTAAGCTACACTGTAGTAGTTACAGAGCCATAGGCTATGGAGCCTCCATCCTACTAAACTACACTGTAGTAGTTACAGATCCATACAGCCCCCATCCTACTAAGCTACACTGTAGTAGTTACAGAGCCATAGGCTATGGAGCCTCCATCCTACTAAACTACACTGTAGTAGTTACAGATCCATACAGCCTCCATCCTACTAAACTACACTGTAGTAGTTACAGAGCCATAGGCTATGGAGCCTCCATCCTACTAAACTACACTGTAGTAGTTACAGAGCCATAGGCTATGGAGCCTCCATCCTACTAAACTACACTGTAGTAGTTACAGAGCCATACAGCTATGGAGCCTCCATCCTACTAAACTACACTGTAGTAGTTACAGAGCCATAGGCTATGGAGCCTCCATCCTACTAAACTACACTGTAGTAGTTACAGATCCATACAGCCTCCATCCTACTGAACTACACTGTAGTAGTTACAGATCCATACAGCCTCCATCCTACTAAACTACACTGTAGTAGTTACAGAGCCATAGGCTATGGAGCCTCCATCCTACTGAACTACACTGTAGTAGTTACAGAGCCATAGGCTATGGAGCCTCCATCCTACTAAACTACACTGTAGTAGTTACAGAGCCATAGGCTATGGAGCCTCCATCCTACTAAACTACACTGTAGTAGTTACAGAGCCATAGGCTATGGAGCCTCCATCCTACTGAACTACACTGTAGTAGTTACAGAGCCATACAGCCTCCATCCTACTGAACTACACTGTAGTAGTTACAGAGCCATAGGCTATGGAGCCTCCATCCTACTGAACTACACTGTAGTAGTTACAGAGCCATAGGCTATGGAGCCTCCATCCTACTGAACTACACTGTAGTAGTTACAGAGCCATACAGCCTCCATCCTACTGAACTACACTGTAGTAGTTACAGAGCCATAGGCTATGGAGCCTCCATCCTACTGAACTACACTGTAGTAGTTACAGAGCCATAGGCTATGGAGCCTCCATCCTACTGAACTACACTGTACTAGTTACAGAGCCATACAGCCTCCATCCTACTAAACTACACTGTAGTAGTTACAGAGCCATAGGCTATGGAGCCTCCATCCTACTAAACTACACTGTAGTAGTTACAGAGCCATAGGCTATGGAGCCTCCATCCTACTGAACTACACTGTAGTAGTTACAGAGCCATAGGCTATGGAGCCTCCATCCTACTGAACTACACTGTAGTAGTTACAGAGCCATAGGCTATGGAGCCTCCATCCTACTGAACTACACTGTAGTAGTTACAGAGCCATAGGCTATGGAGCCTCCATCCTACTGAACTACACTGTAGTAGTTACAGAGCCATAGGCTATGGAGCCTCCATCCTACTGAACTACACTGTAGTAGTTACAGAGCCATAGGCTATGGAGCCTCCATCCTACTAAACTACACTGTAGTAGTTACAGAGCCATAGGCTATGGAGCCTCCATCCTACTGAACTACACTGTAGTAGTTACAGAGCCATAGGCTATGGAGCCTCCATCCTACTAAACTACACTGTAGTAGTTACAGAGCCATAGGCTATGGAGCCTCCATCCTACTGAACTACACTGTAGTAGTTACAGAAACATAGGCTATGGAGCCTCCATCCTACTAAACTACACTGTAGTAGTTACAGAGCCATACAGCTATGGAGCCTCCATCCTACTAAACTACACTGTAGTAGTTACAGAGCCATAGGCTATGGAGCCTCCATCCTACTAAACTACACTGTAGTAGTTAGAGCCATAGGCTATGGAGCCTCCATCCTACTGAACTACACTGTAGTAGTTACAGAGCCATACAGCCTCCATCCTACTAAACTACACTGTAGTAGTTACAGAGCCATACAGCCTCCATCCTACTGAACTACACTGTAGTAGTTACAGAGCCATAGGCTATGGAGCCTCCATCCTACTGAACTACACTGTAGTAGTTACAGAGCCATAGGCTATGGAGACTCCATCCTACTGAACTACACTGTAGTAGTTACAGAGCCATAGGCTATGGAGCCTCCATCCTACTGAACTACACTGTAGTAGTTACAGAGCCATACAGCCTCCATCCTACTGAACTACACTGTAGTAGTTACAGAGCCATAGGCTATGGAGCCCCCATCCTACTAAACTACACTGTTGTAGTTACAGAGCCATACAGCCTCCATCCTACTGAACTACACTGTAGTAGTTACAGAGCCATAGGCTATGGAGCCTCCATCCTACTGAACTACACTGTAGTAGTTACAGAGCCATAGGCTATGGAGCCTCCATCCTACTGAACTACACTGTAGTAGTTACAGAGCCATAGGCTATGGAGCCTCCATCCTACTGAACTACACTGTAGTAGTTACAGAGCCATAGGCTATGGAGCCTCCATCCTACTGAACTACACTGTAGTAGTTACAGAGCCATAGGCTATGGAGCCTCCATCCTACTGAACTACACTGTAGTAGTTACAGAGCCATAGGCTATGGAGCCTCCATCCTACTGAACTACACTGTAGTAGTTACAGAGCCATAGGCTATGGAGCCTCCATCCTACTGAACTACACTGTAGTAGTTACAGAGCCATAGGCTATGGAGCCTCCATCCTACTAAACTACACTGTAGTAGTTACAGAGCCATAGGCTATGGAGCCTCCATCCTACTAAACTACACTGTAGTAGTTACAGAGCCATACAGCCTCCATCCTACTAAACTACACTGTAGTAGTTACAGAGCCATAGGCTATGGAGCCTCCATCCTACTAAACTACACTGTAGTAGTTACAGAGCCATAGGCTATGGAGCCTCCATCCTACTGAACTACACTGTAGTAGTTACAGAGCCATAGGCTATGGAGCCTCCATCCTACACTGTAGTAGTTACAGAGCCATACAGCCTCCATCCTACTAAACTACACTGTAGTAGTTACAGAGCCATACAGCCTCCATCCTACTGAACTACACTGTAGTAGTTACAGAGCCATAGGCTATGGAGCCTCCATCCTACTGAACTACACTGTAGTAGTTACAGAGCCATAGGCTATGGAGACTCCATCCTACTGAACTACACTGTAGTAGTTACAGAGCCATAGGCTATGGAGCCTCCATCCTACTGAACTACACTGTAGTAGTTACAGAGCCATAGGCTATGGAGCCTCCATCCTACTGAACTACACTGTAGTAGTTACAGAGCCATAGGCTATGGAGCCTCCATCCTACTGAACTACACTGTAGTAGTTACAGAGCCATACAGCCTCCATCCTACTGAACTACACTGTAGTAGTTACAGAGCCATAGGCTATGGAGCCTCCATCCTACTGAACTACACTGTAGTAGTTACAGAGCCATACAGCCTCCATCCTACTGAACTACACTGTAGTAGTTACAGAGCCATAGGCTATGGAGCCTCCATCCTACTAAACTACACTGTAGTAGTTACAGAGCCATAGGCTATGGAGCCTCCATCCTACTGAACTACACTGTAGTAGTTACAGAGCCATAGGCTATGGAGCCTCCATCCTACTAAACTACACTGTAGTAGTTACAGAGCCATAGGCTAGTGAGCCTCCATCCTACTGAACTACACTGTAGTAGTTACAGAGCCATAGGCTATGGAGCCTCCATCCTACTGAACTACACTGTAGTAGTTACAGAGCCATAGGCTATGGAGCCTCCATCCTACTGAACTACACTGTAGTAGTTACAGAGCCATAGGCTATGGAGCCTCCATCCTACTGAACTACACTGTAGTAGTTACAGAGCCATAGGCTATGGAGCCTCCATCCTACTGAACTACACTGTAGTAGTTACAGAGCCATAGGCTATGGAGACTCCATCCTACTGAACTACACTGTAGTAGTTACAGAGCCATAGGCTATGGAGCCTCCATCCTACTGAACTACACTGTAGTAGTTACAGAGCCATAGGCTATGGAGCCTCCATCCTACTAAACTACACTGTAGTAGTTACAGAGCCATACAGCCTCCATCCTACTAAACTACACTGTAGTAGTTACAGAGCCATAGGCTATGGAGCCTCCATCCTACTAAACTACACTGTAGTAGTTACAGAGCCATAGGCTATGGAGCCTCCATCCTACTGAACTACACTGTAGTAGTTACAGAGCCATACAGCTATGGAGCCTCCATCCTACTGAACTACACTGTAGTAGTTACAGAGCCATAGGCTATGGAGCATGTTTTTTATCCATTTTGAATTCGGGCCTAACAACAAAAGGTGGAAAAGGTCAAAGGGTATGAATACTTCCTGGAGGCTCGGATTAGTACAGGTGGTCTCCTCTCCTTCTGTTGTCCGTAAACATGCGGCGTAACGTGGCGATATGACCGTGTGGGAACACTGATCCTATCAAGGTATGGAGCCATTTAACCTTTTTGTGGCGGTGGGGGGGATCTTTCATATCAGAGAGAAATTAAGGGCTTCCAACCCCATATTGCAGTGTTCAGATTGAGCGTCGGGGGCTCTTAACAAAAACACCCCAACAGCCGACGCCTTAGTCCAATGACCTGTGTGAACTAATGGAACTGAGAGTCGTGATCAAGGGCTATTCAGGCTCCAGCTTGTACAACCGATGAACCAGTGTCCCCCAACCAAAAGTAGTCATACTGTCAAGTCGGCTACAAACAGACAGACAAACAAGAATAAGAGGCAGGGGTTTTCGTAGGGAATATGTCAAAAACGTTCCGTTTTAAAAAAGGTAGATGCATTGCTAAC
The DNA here is from genome assembly GCF_002021735.2 of Oncorhynchus kisutch. Lineage (NCBI taxonomy): Eukaryota > Metazoa > Chordata > Actinopteri > Salmoniformes > Salmonidae > Oncorhynchus > Oncorhynchus kisutch. Next base: position 811,105 of record NC_034189.2, on the reverse strand, counting down.
AGTTGCAATATGTAAGAAATTAGGCTCCCGTTTCCTTATTCCCAAACGCTATGATGAACTTATACAGTAGCCCATATATACATATATCCATAGAGCTATGGAACTATATATATATATATATATATATATATGAAGTAGTCAGACATGGAACATAACAAAGTGCGTAGGTCTCGGCTACAGTCCGAAGCAACTGCCTCGTTTCCTTGATAACCACAACACGAGCTTCCCCAAGTGTTTACATTACACTAAATGTTTTAAGAAGAGCAGTTTTTTTAAACTGGACGGTACCTGATTGGTGGGCTCGCTGGCTGGCTGTCCTTCTGGAAAGTGGTAACTCTGTTCTCCAGTCGGACTTTTATAGACTGCCAGTAGCGACCGCTGCCCAATAAGGGCTTAGGGACCAGAGACAAACTACCAGACACAATCAGAAACGGAAAAACTGAAAGTATGGTCACGTCTCTGTATAAAGGGTTTTTATATATAGAATACATATGACTCATCAACATGTAAAATCATTAAAGGATATAAACAGTATAAAATACAATTTTGGTTACTTTTGAATGTTTTCTAGATTTCGCTGTTTTAGATGGAAACATGTTGACCTACTGTGAACTTACAGTGGGGTGACTAGGAACACATGAACTGACCAGAGAGAACAGTGGGGGGTCTAGGAACACATTAACTAACCAGAGAGAATAGTGGGGTGACTAGGAACACATGAACTGGCCAGAGAGAATAGTGGGGTGTCTAGGAACACATGAACTGACCAGAGAGAACAGTGGGGTGACTAGGAACACATGAACTGACCAGAGAGAACAGTGGGGTGACTAGGAACACATGAACTGACCAGAGAGAATAGTGGGGTGACTAGGAACACATGAACTGACCAGAGAGAACAGTGGGGTGACTAGGAACACATGAACTGACCAGAGAGAACAGTGGGGTGACTAGGAACACATGAACTGACCAGAGAGAACAGTGGGGTGACTAGGAACACATGAACTGACCAGAGAGAACAGTGGGGTGTCTAGGAACACATGAACTGACCAGAGAGAACAGTGGGGTGACTAGGAACACATGAACTGACCAGAGAGAACAGTGGGGTGACTAGGAACACATGAACTTATGTTAAGAGATAGCCAGGGGCACACTCCAACACTTTGACAATCATTTACAGACTAAACATTTGTGTTTAGTGAGTCCTCCAGATCAGAGGCTGTAGGGATGACCAGGGATGTTCTCTGTTTAGTGAGTCCTCTGGATCAGAGGCAGTAGAGATGACCAGTGATAATGTAGTTTAGTGAACTAGTCCGGCAGTGGTAGTGATAATGTAGTGTACTGAACTAGTCTGGTAGTGATAATGTAGTGTACTGAACTAGTCTGGTAGTGATAATGTAGTGTAATGAACTAGTCTGGTTGTGGTAGTGATAATGTAGTGTAATGAACTAGTCTGGTAGTGGTAGTGATAAGGTAGTGGACTGAACTAGTCTGGCAGTGATAATGTAGTGTAATGAACTAGTCTGGTAGTGATAATGAAGTGTACTGAACTAGTCTGGTTGTGGTAGTGATAATGTAGTGGACTGAACTAGTCCGGTTGTGATAATGTAGTGTACTGAACTAGTCTGGTAGTGATAATGTAGTGTACTGAACTAGTCTGGTTGTGATAGTGATAATGTAGTGTAATGAACTAGTCTGGTAGTGATAAGGTAGTGTAGTGAACTAGTCTGGTAGTGGTAGTGATAAGGTAGTGTAATGAACTAGTCTGGTTGTGATAGTGATAATGTAGTGTAATGAACTAGTGCTTCTACACCTGCATTGCTTGCTGTTTGGGGTTTTAGGCTGGGTTTCTGTACAGCACTTTGAGATATCAGCTGATGTACGAAGGGCTATATAAATAAATTTTATTTGATTTTATTTGGTAGTGATAAGGTAGTGTAGTGAACTAGTCTGGCAGTGATAATGTAGTGTAATGAACTAGTCTGGTAGTGATAATGAAGTGTACTGAACTAGTCTGGTAGGGATAATGTAGTGTAGTGAACTAGTCTGGTTGTGATAATGTAGTGTACTGAACTAGTCTGGTTGTGGTAATGTAGTGTACTGAACTAGTCTGGTTGCGGTAGTGATAATGCAGTGTACTGGACTAGTCTGGTAGTGATAATGTAGTGTAATGAACTAGTCTGGTAGTGATAATTCAGTGTACTGAACTAGTCTGGTAGTGATAATGTAGTTTAATGAACTAGTCTGATAGTGATAATGTAGTGTAATGAACAAGTCTGGTTGTAGTAGTGATAATGTAGTGTACTGAACTAGTCTGGTAGTGGTAGTGATAAGGTAGTGTAATGAACTAGTCTGGTTGTGATAGTGATAATGTAGTGTAATGAACTAGTCTGGTAGTGATAAGGTAGTGTAGTGAACTAGTCTGGCAGTGATAATGTAGTGTAATGAACTAGTCTGGTAGTGATAATGAAGTGTACTGAACTAGTCTGGTGGTGGTAGTGATAATGTAGTGTACTGAACTAGTCTGGTAGTGATAATGTAGTGTACTGAAGTAGTCTGGTTGCGATAGTGATAAGGTAGTGTACTGAACTAGTCTGGTAGTGATAATGTAGTGCAATGAACTAGTCTGGTAGTGATAATGTAGTGTACTGAACTAGTCTGGTCGTGATAATGTAGTGTACTGAACTAGTCTGGTTGTGGTAGTGATAATCTAGTGTACTGAACTAGTCTGGTAGTGATAATGTAGTGTACTGAACTAGTCTGGTTGTGATAGTGATAAGGTAGTGTATTGAACTAGTCTGGTAGTGATAATGTAGTGTAATGAACTAGTCTGGTAGTGATAATGTAGTGTACTGAACTAGTTGCGTAGTGGTAGTGATAATGAAGTGCATTGAGCTAGTCAGGGAGAGATCATGTAGTTTATTTAACAGTGTACTAAGCTTACACTTGTTAATGTTAACAACGCACCTTTGATTGAATCCAGGCCTTAAAGCTAATGTAGTGATACACACCGGATTATCCGATAACTACACTGAGTAAACAAAACATTAAGAACACCTGCTCTTTCCGTGACAGACTGACCAGGTGAATCCAGGTGAAAACTCTAATCCCTTATTGATGCCACTTGTTAAATCCACTTCAGTCAGTGTAGATGAAGGGGAGGAGACGGGTTAAAGAAGGATTTTTAAAGTGCCTTTGAACAGGGGGGTATGGTAGTAGGTGCCAGGTGTACCGGTTTGTGTCAAGAACTGCAACTCTGCTGCGTTTTTCACACACAGTTTCCTGTGTGTATCTAGAATGGTCCACCACCCAAAGAACATCCAGACAACTTGACACAACAGTGGGAAGTGTTGGAGTCAACATGGGGCCAGCTTCCCTGTGGAACGATTTCAACACCTTGTAGAATCCATGACCCTACAAATCTGAGGGCATAGGGAGTGGGGCGGGACACTAAATATTAGGACAGTGTTCATGTTTTGTACACTCAGGGTATATATTCATGAATTTATTCAATAGCCCCCATGTCTGATAATCCCTATCTCACCAGGGCCGTCTGTAGGTCAAGTTTCAGCTGAAGGTGAAATGTGAGCCTCTCTGGACTCGCAGCGAAAGGCCAGCAACCCGACACACCCACCCTACCCTTTCACTGTACCACACACACGGTGTGCTAAAGGCCAGTGTCCTGACACCCACCCTACCCTTTCACTGTACCCTTTACTGGCTACAGAACTATATTTAACCCTCCTACCCTACCATCCCTGTGACCAGGGAGACACCAGGGACACCCTACCATCCCTGTGACCAGGGAGACACCAGGGACACCCTACCATCCCTGTGACCAGGGAGACACCAGGGACACCCTACCATCCCTGTGACCAGGGAGACACCAGGGACACCCTACCATCCCTGTGACCAGGCAGACACTGGGGTCACCTTACCATCCCTGTGACCAGGGAGACACCAGGGACAGCCTACCACCCCTGTGACCAGCGAGACACCAGGGACACCATACCACCCCTGTGACCAGGGAGACACCAGGGACACCCTACCATCACTGTGACCAGGGAGACACCAGGGACACCCTACCATCCCTGTGACCAGGGAGACACTGGGGTCACCTTACCATCCCTGTGACCAGGGAGACACCAGGGACACCCTACCATCCCTGTGACCAGGGAGACGCCAGGGACACCCTACCATCCCTGTGACCAGGGAGACACCAGGGACACTCTACCATCCCTGTGACCAGGGAGACACCAGGGACACTCTACCATCCCTGTGACCAGGGAGACACCAGGGACACCCCACTCCCCCTGTGACCAGGGAGACACCAGGGACACCCCACACTCCCCTGTAACCAGGGAGACACAAGGGACAACCCACCCTCCCCTGTGACCAGGGAGACACCAGGGACACCCCACCCTCCCAGTTAACAGGGAGACACCAGGGACACCCCACCCTCCCCTGTAACTAGGGAGACACCAGGGACACCCTACCGTCCCTGTAATCAGGGAGACACCAGGGACACCCTACCCTCCTAGTAATCAGGGAGACACCACGGTCACCCTACCATCCCTGTGACCAGGGAGACACCAGGGACACCCTACCATCCCTGTGACCAGGGAGACACCAGGGACACCCTACCATCCCTGTGACCAGGGAGACACCAGGGACACCCTACCATCCCTGTGACCAGGGAGACACCAGGGACACCTTACCATCCCTGTGACCAGGGAGACACTGGGGTCACCTTACCATCCCTGTGACCAGGGAGACACCAGGGACACCCCACTCCCCCTGTGACCAGGGAGACACCAGGGACACCCCACGCTCCCCTGTAACCAGGGAGACAAAAGGGACACCCCACCCTCCCCTGTGACCAGGGAGACACCAGGGACACCCCACCCTCCCAGTAATCGGGGAGACACCAGGGACACCCCACCCTCCCTGTGACCAGGGAGACACCAGGGTCACCCTACCATCCCTGTGACCAGGGAGACACCAGGGACACCCTACCATCCCTGTGACCAGGGAGACACCAGGGACACCCTACCATCCCTGTGACCAGGGAGACACCAGGGACACCCTACCATCCCTGTGACCAGGGAGACACCAGGGACAACCTACCATCCCTGTGACCAGGGAGACACTCTGGTCACCTTACCATCCCTGTGACCAGGGAGACACCAGGGACACCCTACCACCCCTGTGACCAGGGAGACACCAGGGACACCCTACCACCCCTGTGACCAGGGAGACACCAGGGACACCCTACCATCCCTGTGACCAGGGAGACACCAGGGACACCCTACCATCCCTGTGACCAGGGAGACACCAGGGACACCCTACCATCCCTGTGACCAGGGAGACACTGGGGTCACCTTACCATCCCTGTGACCAGGGAGACACCAGGGACACCCTACCATCCCTGTGACCAGGGAGACACCAGGGACACTCTACCATCCCTGTGACCAGGGAGACACCAGGGACACTCTACCATCCCTGTGACCAGGGAGACACCAGGGACACCCCACTCCCCCTGTGACCAGGGAGACACCAGGGACACCCCACACTCCCCTGTAACCAGGGAGACACCAGGGACACCCCACCCTCCCCTGTAACTAGGGAGACACCAGGGACACCCTACCCTCCTAGTAATCAGGGAGACACCAGGGACACCCTACCCTCCTAGTAATCAGGGACACACCAGGGTCATCCTACCCTCTCCTGTAACCAGGGAGACACCAGGGACACCCCACCCTCCCAGTAAACAGGGAGATACCAGGGTCACCCTACCATCCCAGTAATCAGGGAGACACCAGGGTCACCCTACCATCCCAGTAATCAGGGAGACACCAGGGACACCCTACCATCCCTGTGACCAGGGAGACACCAGGGACACCCTACCATCCCTGTGACCAGGGAGACACCAGGGACACCCTACCATCACTGTGACCAGGGAGACACCAGGGACACCCTACCATCCCTGTGACCAGGGAGACACCAGGGACACCCTACCATCCCTGTGACCAGGGAGACACCAGGGACACCCTACCATCCCTGTGACCAGGGAGACACCAGGGACACCCTACCATCCCTGTGACCAGGCAGACACTGGGGTCACCTTACCATCCCTGTGACCAGGGGGACACCAGGGACACTCTACCATCCCTGTGACCAGGGAGACACCAGGGACACCCCACTCCCCCTGTCCCCAGGGAGACACCAGGGACACCCCACGCTCCCCTGTAACCAGGGAGACACAAGGGACAACCCACCCTCCCCTGTGACCAGGGAGACACCAGGGACACCCCACCCTCCCAGTAATCAGGGAGACACCAGGGACACCCCACCCTCCCCTGTAACTAGGGAGACACCAGGGACACCCTACCGTCCCCTGTAATCAGGGAGACACCAGGGACACCCTACCCTCCTAGTAATCAGGGAGACACCAGGGTCACCCTACCATACCTGTGACCAGGGAGACACCAGGGACACCCTACCATCCCTGTGACCAGGGAGACACCAGGGACACCCTACCATCCCTGTGACCAGGGAGACACTGGGGTCACCTTACCATCCCTGTGACCAGGGAGACACCAGGGACACCCTACCATCCCTGTGACCAGGGAGACACCAGGGACACCCCACTCCCCCTGTGACCAGGGAGACACCAGGGACACCCCACGCTCCCTTGTAACCAGGGAGACACAAGGGACACCCCACCCTCCCCTGTGACCAGGGAGACACCAGGGACACCCCACCCTCCCAGTAATCAGGGAGACACCAGGGACACCCCACCCTCCCTGTGACCAGGGAGACACCAGGGTCACCCTACCATCCCTGTGACCAGGGAGACACCAGGGACACCCTACCATCCCTGTGACCAGGGAGACAACAGGGACACCCTACCATCCCTGTGACCAGGGAGACACCAGGAACACCCTACCATCCCTGTGACCAGGGAGACACCAGGGACACCCTACCATCCCTGTGACCAGGGAGACACTCTGGTCACCTTACCATCCCTGTGACCAGGGAGACACCAGGGACACCCTACCACCCCTGTGACCAGGGAGACACCAGGGACACCCTACCACCCTTGTGACCAGGGAGACACCAGGGACACCCTACCATCCCTGTGACCAGGGAGACACCAGGGACACCCTACCATCCCTGTGACCAGGGAGACACCAGGGACACCCTACCATCCCTGTGACCAGGGAGACACTGGGGTCACCTTACCATCCCTGTGACCAGGGAGACACCAGGGACACCCTACCATCCCTGTGACCAGGGAGACACCAGGGACACCCTACCATCCCTGTGACCAGGGAGACACCAGGGACACTCTACCATCCCTGTGACCAGGGAGACACCAGGGACACTCTACCATCCCTGTGACCAGGGAGACACCAGGGACACCCCACTCCCCCTGTGACCAGGGAGACACCAGGGACACCCCACACTCCCCTGTAATCAGGGAGACACCAGGGACACCCTACCCTCCTAGTAATCAGGGAGACACCAGGGACACCCTACCCTCCTAGTAATCAGGGACACACCAGGGTCACCCTACCCTCCCCTGTAACCAGGGAGACACCAGGGACACCCCACCCTCCCAGTAAACAGGGAGACACCAGGGTCACCCTACCATCCCAGTAATCAGGGAGAAACCAGGGACAACCTACCCTCCCCTGTAATCAGGGAGACACCAGGGTCACCCTACCCTCCTTGTAATCAGGGAGACACCAGGGTCACCCTACCCTCCCCTGTAATCAGGGAGACACCAGGGACAAACACCGTCTTGACACTAGTTCTAGATAAAGACAGACACCATCCTGACACTAGTTCTACATAAAGACAGACACCATCCTGACACTAGTTCTAGATAAAGACAAACACCATCCTGACACTAGTTCTGGATAAAGACAGAAACCATCCTGACACTAGTTCTAGATTTAAGACAAATCCTGACACTAGTTCTGGATAAAGACAGACACCATCCTGACACTAGTTCTGGATAAAGACAGACACCATCCTGACACTAGTTCTGGATAAAGACAGACACCATCCTGAAACTAGTTCTAGATAAAGACAGACACCATCCTGACACTAGTTCTGGATAAAGACAGACACCATCCTGACACTAGTTCTGGATAAAGACAGACACCATCCTGACACTAGTTCTGGATAAAGACAGACACCATCCTGACACTAGTTCTGGATAAAGACAGACACCTTCCTGACACTAGTTCTAGATAAAGACAGACACCATTCTGACACTAGTTCTGGATAAAGACAGACACCTTCCTGACACTAGTTCTAGATAAAGACAGACACCATTCTGACACTAGTTCTGGATAAAGACAGACACCTTCCTGACACTAGTTCTGGATAAAGACAGACACCATCCTGACACTAGTTCTGGTTACAGACAGACACCATCCTGACACTAGTTCTGGATAAAGACAGACACCATCCTGACACTAGTTCTAGATAAAGACAGACACCATCCTGACACTAGTTCTAGATAAAGACAGACACCATTCTGACACTAGTTCAGTAAGAATACTTGAATGTACTTAAGTCGTTTTTTGGGGTATCTGTACTTTACTATTTATATATTTTTGACAACTTACTTTGACTCCACTACATTCCTAAAGAAAATAATGTACTTTTTACTCCATACATTTTTCCTGACACCCAAAAGTACTCATTACATTTTGAATGCTTAGCAGAAAATGGTCTAATTTACTCACTAAACAGAGAACATCCCTGGTCATCCCTTCTGCCTCTGATCTGGAGGACTCACTAAACAGAGAACATCCCTGGTTATCCCTACTGCCTCTGATCTGGAGGACTCACTAAACAGAGAACATCCCTGGTCATCCCTACTGCCTCTGATCTGGTGGACTCACTAAACAGAGAACATCCCTGGTCATCCCTTCTGCCTCTGATCTGGAGGACTCACTAAACAGAGAACATCCCTGGTTATCCCTACTGCCTCTGATCTGGAGGACTCACTAAACAGAGAACATCCCTGGTCATCCCTTCTGCCTCTGATCTGGAGAACTCACTAAACAGAGAATATCCCTGGTCATCCCTTCTGCCTCTGATCTGGAGGACTCACTAAACAGAGAACATCCCTGGTTATCCCTACTGCCTCTGATCTGGAGGACTCACTAAACAGAGAACATCCCTGGTCATCCCTACTGTCTCTGATCTGGAGGACTCACTAAACAGAGAACATCCCTGGTCCTCCCTACTGCCTCTGATCTGGTGGACTCACTAACAGAGAACATCCCTGGTCATCCCTACTGCCTCTGATCTGGAGGACTCACTAAACAGAGAACATCCCTGGTCATCCCTACTGTCTCTGATCTGGAGGACTCACTAAACAGAGAACATCCCTGGTCATCCCTACTGCCTCTGATCTGGAGGACTCACTAAACAGAGAACATCCCTGGTCATCCTTACTGCCTCTGATCCTAGGACCATGCCTCAGGACTACCTGGCATGATGACTCCTTGTTGTCCCCTGTTCACCTGGCCATGCTGCTGCTCCAGTTTCAACTGTTCTGCCTGGAACCCTGACCTGTTCACTGTGATTACTATTATTACATTCTCCTCTACACACTCTCTCAAACACACACACTCTTTTCTTAGAATAAATCTTTATTATATTTGGCACAATGATAGTTTCACAGGTTTGTTCATTTGCATATCATCATCATCATCATCATCATCGTCGTCTAAAAGAACATTGAGGCTCCAGGGTGAAGTCTGCCCTAGGTAAGGCTCTAGGATCTAATCATTAGACCTTCACCAGCACTGAGGTCAGGGGGAGGTCAGGGGGTAGAGGTCAATCTTCATCAGGTATTGCATCATGTCTGAGAGGAGGGGAGGTCGGGGGCTAGAGGTCAGGGATTAGAAGTCACTCTTCCTCAGGTAATGCATCATGTCGGAGGCCTTTATGTTGAGAGAGAGAGAGAGAGAGAGAGAGAGAGAGAGAGAGAGAGAGAGAGAGAGAGAGAGAGAGAGAGAGAGAGAAAGGGGAGACTGAGAGAGACAGAGAGAGAGAGAGAGAGAGAGAGAGAGAGAGACAGGGAGACACTTGTGTCTATAAGGTAGTAGTTTTGGAATTGTTAGCTAGATTACTTGTTGGTTATTACTGCATTGTCGGAACTAGAAGCACAAGCATTTCGCTACACTTGCATTAACATCTGCTAACCATGTGTATGTGACAAATAACATTTGATTTGATTTGATTTGTTCCCACTGAGATGAAGACCGCTGGCGAAGAGAGGAGAACGATCCAATGACATCATCGCCTTGATCTCTGGCAGCCTAGAGAGAGAGAGAGAGAGAGAGAGATGTTAGAGGTACCACACCACCGCCATCTAGTGGCTGTACAGTTTACCTAGTAAAGACATTACTGCAGTGTTTCCAGAGAGAGAGAGAGAGATGTTAGAGGTACCACACCAGCTCCATCTAGTGGCTGTACAGTTTACCTAGTAAAGACATTACTGCAGTGTTTCCAGAGAGAGAGAGAGAGAGAGGTACCACACCAGCTCCATCTAGTGGCTGTACAGTTTACCTAGTAAAGACATTACTGCAGTGTTTCCAGAGAGAGAGAGATTAGAGGTACCACACCAGCTCCATCTAGTGGCTGTACAGTTTACCTAGTAAAGACATTACTGCAGTGTTTCCAGAGAGAGAGAGAGAGATGTTAGAGGTACCACACCAGCTCCATCTAGTGGCTGTACAGTTTACCTAGTAAAGTATGGTGCAGAGAGAGAGAGAGAGAGAGAGATGTTAGAGGTACCACACCAGCTCCATCTAGTTGTGGATAATTTAAATCAGCTGCACCCCTTTGGGTGCCGAGAACAGAGTTAGATCAACTCTGTCGACAACCACATGAATCAGATAGATGCAACTGTTTAGTAACTCACTCAATTCAGCAACTAACTACAAACTAGTCAATCAGACTCAGACCTCTCAATGCATCCATCTAGTAGTGACAGAGTTAGTCTACGGACAGACACAGTTAACTCACCTAGACTAACCCATCCTAACACTACAGTTAACTCACCTAGACTAACCCACCCTAACACTACAGTTAACTCACCTAGACTAACCCACCCTAACACTACAGTTAACTCACCCTAGACTAACTCAACCCTAACCTAATACTACACAGTTAACTCACCTAGACTAACTCAACCCTAACCTAATACTACATAGTTTACTCACCTAGACTAACCCACCCTAACACTACAGTTAACTCACCTAGACTAACCCACCCTAACACTACAGTTAACTCACCTAGACTAACCCATCCTAACCTAACCTGACACAGTTAACTCACCTAGACTAACTCAACCCAAACCTAACACTACACAGTTAACTCACCTAGACTAACTCATCCTAACCTAACCTGACACAGTTAACTCACCTAGACTAACCCACCTAACCTAACCTGACACAGTTAACTCACCTAGACTAACCCATCCTAACCTAACCTGACACAGTTAACTCACCTAGACTAACCCATCCTAACCTAACCTGACACAGTTAACTCACCTAGACTAACCCATCCTAACCTAACCTGACACAGTTAACTCACCTAGACTAACCCACCCTAACACTACAGTTAACTCACCTAGACTAACCCACCCTAACACTACACAGTTAACTCACCTAGACTAACTCAACCCTAACCTAATACTACACAGTTAACTCACCTAGACTAACCCACACTAACACTACACAGTTAACTCACTTAGACTAACTCAACCCTAACCTAATACTACACAGTTAACTCACCTAGACTAACCCATCCTAACCTAACCTGACACAGTTAACTCACCTAGACTAACCCATCCTAACCTAACCTGACACAGTTAACTCACCTAGACTAACCCACACTAACACTACACAGTTAACTCACCTAGACTAACTCAACCCTAACCTAATACTACACAGTTAACTCACCTAGACTAACCCACACTAACACTACACAGTTAACTCACCTAGACTAACCCATCCTAACCTAACCTGACACAGTTAACTCACCTAGACTAACTCAACCCTAACCTAATACTACACAGTTAACTCACCTAGACTAACCCACCCGAACACTACAGTTAACTCACCTAGACTAACCCACCCTAACACTACAGTTAACTCACCTAGACTAACCCACACTAATACTACACAGTTAACTCACCTAGACTAACCCACCCTAACACTACAGTTAACTCACCTAGACTAACCCACACTAACACTACACAGTTAACTCACCTAGACTAACCCACCCTAACACTACAGTTAACTCACCTAGACTAACCCACACTAACACTACACAGTTAACTCACCTAGACTAACCCATCCTAACCTAACCTGACACAGTTAACTCACCTAGACTAACCAACTTGAAGCTAACAAGTAGAACAGATCTCCAGGAACAGGGTTGGAGTTAAAACCTCCAGGAGGGTCTCTCTCCAGGAACAGGGTTGGAGTTAAAACCTCCAGGAGGGTATCTCCAGGAACAGGGTTTGGTGTTAAAACCTACAGGAGGGTCTCTCTCCAGGAACAGGGTTGGAGTTAAAACCTCCAGGAGGGTATCTCCAGGAACAGGGTTGGAGTTAAAACCTACAGGATGGTGTCTCTCCAGGAACAGGGTTGTCAGAGAGTATGGTGCAGAGAGAGAGAGAGAGAGAAAGAGAGTAACCATTACAGGATTACAGGAACTGCTATGTTTATCATAACCGTTACAGGATCCTAACTGCTATGTTTATCATAACCGTTACAGGATCCTAACTGCTATGTTTATCATAACCGTTACAGGATCCTAACTTCTATATTTATCATAACCGTTACAGGATCCTAACTGCTATGTTTATCATAACCGTTACAGGATCCTAACTGCTATGTTTATCATAACTGTTACAGGATCCTAACTGCTATGTTTATCATAACCGTTACAGGATACTAACTGCTATGTTTATCATAACCGTTACAGGATCCTAACTGCTATGTTTATCATAACCGTTACAGGATCCTAACTGCTATATTGCCTCATGTATATTCAACAGGTTACATTTAAGCAATAAGGCACCTCGGGGGGTTTGTGGTATATGGCCAATATACCACGGCTAAGGGCTGTTCTTAGGGACGACGCAAAGCCGAGTGCCTGGATACAGATCTTAGCTGTGGTTTATTGGCCATATACCATAAACCCCCCGAGGTGCCTTATTGCTGTTATAAACATGTTACCAACGTAGTTAGAGCAGTAAACCTTAACAAACATGTAATACAGTGGAACAGAATAGTGATGCACATCTGGAACGGTTATTCTCAAAGTGTGATCATTTGAAACAGGGCTCAATTTAGAGAGAGTGGAGAGACATTTTTCAAGGTTACGCAGGCCAATATATTGATAAAGGTCACCTCCTAGAGAGATCGGTTATCAAAACCTCATGCCAGGGTAAACCTACACGAAACACAGCCCTTATTTTAAGTGTTTCTAAAAATCCCCTATGGGGAAAAATGAATGGAGGAAAAACTATAGGAACCATTTCCTTGTTTGACCGCTAGGTTTTATGGGTATTAGCATAGTGTGTTACTCTATAAAACATAAATGGACATGAAAGATGACTACCTCTGTAACCCTAAGCCTTCTGTATTCACAATCTGTCACAAGACGATGAGTTAGAGAAGTCTCTCTCACTCTGGGGCAATCTGCCTACTGTTTGCTCAAACCTTCATGTGCAGAGAAATAGTGCTGTTTAGAAACACCCATCAAACCTTCATGTGCAGAGAAATAGTGCTGTTTAGAAACACCCATCAAACCTTCATGTGCAGAGAAATAGTGCTGTTTAGAAACACCACACCCATCAAACCTTCATGTGCAGAGAAATAGTGGTGTTTAGAAACACCACACCCATCAAACCTTCATGTGCAGAGAAATAGTGCTGTTTAGAACCACCACACCCATCAAACCTTCATGTGCAGAGAAATAGTGCTGTTTAGAAACACCCATCAATCCTTCATGTGCAGAGAAATAGTGCTGTTTAGAAACACCACACCCATCAAACCTTCATGTGCAGAGAAATAGTGCTGTTTAGAAACACCCATCAATCCTTCATGTGCAGAGAAATAGTGCTGTTTAGAAACACCACACCCATCAAACCTTCATGTGCAGAGAAATAGTGCTGTTTAGAAACACCCATCAAACCTTCATGTGCAGAGAAATAGTGGTGTTTAGAAACACCACACCCATCAAACCTTCATGTGCAGAGAAATAGTGGTGTTTAGAAACACCACACCCATCAAACCTTCATGTGCAGAGAAATAGTGGTGTTTAGAAACACCACACCCATCAAACCTTCATGTGCAGAGAAATAGTGCTGTTTAGAAACACCACACCCATCAAACCTTCATGTGCAGAGAAATAGTGGTGTTTAGAAACACCACACCCATCAAACCTTCATGTGCAGAAAAATAGTGGTGTTTAGAAACACCCATCAAACCTTCATGTGCAGAGAAATAGTGCTGTTTAGAAACACCCATCAAACCGGAGCTTTCCAAACCCCTGAACATGTCTCACAGTCATTCCAAGAGCAACAACAATCTGCTTCTCATGTGACTGGCTGTAGGGTTGTGTGTGTGTGTGTGTGTCAGAAGTTGGATGGGGAAAGAGAAGATGCACCTCTACTCACTTCCTATATGTCGAGCTGCGGTGTGTGGGTGTCTATCTGGAGTTGCTGTTTTCAACATGACCAAATAAGGACCTCAAAATCCAACTCAAAAACACGGAAATACCCCCCCCACCCACCCACCCACCCACCCACCCACCCACACACACACACACACACACACACACACACACACACACACACACACACACACACACACACACACACACACACACACACACACACACACACACACACACACACACACACACACTTATGCAATACGAATCATTAAATAATGCAGTGGTCACATTTGACCATATAACCAGAAGTCAGGAGACTCTGACTAACAGCTACTAGTTGACTACATTTGACCATTTAACCAGAAGTCAGGAGAGTCCTCTGACTAACAGCTACTAGTTGACTACATTTGACCATTTAACCAGAAGTCAGG
This sequence comes from Oncorhynchus kisutch, assembly GCF_002021735.2. Taxonomy (NCBI): domain Eukaryota; kingdom Metazoa; phylum Chordata; class Actinopteri; order Salmoniformes; family Salmonidae; genus Oncorhynchus; species Oncorhynchus kisutch. Next base: position 795,953 of record NC_034189.2, on the reverse strand, counting down.
AGAGTCCTCTGACTAACAGCTACTAGTTGACTACATTTGACCATTTTACCAGAAGTCAGGAGAGTCCTCTGATTAACAGCTACTAGTTGACTACATTTGAACATTTAACCAGAAGTCAGGAGAGTGTCCTCTGACTAACAGCTACTAGTTGACTACATTTGACCATTTAACCAGAAGTCAGGAGAGAGTCCTCTGACTAACAGCTACTAGTTGACTACATTTGACCATTTAACCAGAAGTCAGGAGAGAGTCCTCTGACTAACAGCTACTAGTTGACTACATTTGACCATTTAACCAGAAGTCAGGAGAGTCCTCTGATTAACAGCTACTAGTTGACTACATTTGAACATTTAACCAGAAGTCAGGAGAGTGTCCTCTGACTAACAGCTACTAGTTGACTACATTTGACCATTTAACCAGAAGTCAGGAGAGAGTCCTCTGACTAACAGCTACTAGTTGACTACATTTGACCATTTAACCAGAAGTCAGGAGAGAGTCCTCTGACTAACAGCTACTAGTTGACTACATTTGACCATTTAACCAGAAGTCAGGAGAGTCCTCTGACTAACAGCTACTAGTTGACTACATTTGAACATTTAACCAGAAGTCAGGAGAGAGTCCTCTGACTAACAGCTACTAGTTGACTACATTTGAACATTTAACCAGAAGTCAGGAGAGTGTCCTCTGACTAACAGCTACTAGTTGACTACATTTGACCATTTAACCAGAAGTCAGGAGCGAGTCCTCTGACTAACAGCTACTAGTTGACTACATTTGAACATTTAACCAGAAGTCAGGAGAGTGTCCTCTGACTAACAGCTACTAGTTGACTACATTTGACCATTTAACCAGAAGTCAGGAGAGAGTCCTCTGACTAACAGCTACTAGTTGACTACATTTGACCATTTAACCAGAAGTCAGGAGAGAGTCCTCTGACTAACAGCTACTAGTTGACTACATTTGACCATTTAACCAGAAGTCAGGAGAGTCCTCTGACTAACAGCTACTAGTTGACTACATTTGAACATTTAACCAGAAGTCAGGAGAGTCCTCTGACTAACAGCTACTAGTTGACTACTAGTGTACTATCCACTCTGCTATTGACACTAACCCAGCCTCAGCCCATACTTGTATCCTAAATAGTAGGCTATTTGAGTGAAAAATATAGTTTAATAAATATAGTTTAATAGTATGTGACATTTTGAAAGGCTAGTTTAAAATGCCCGATGTCATACTGACAACGTCAATTAGATATGAGGATGCACTACTGAAATCAACGAATAGCAAACAACAACATAATCACGCATGACAGTCTCAGTATGCAAAAATAGAATGTTAGTATGCACATTTTAGAAAATATAGTTTAAATGCCATGATGTTCTACTCATTTCGGCTCTTCATCTAGTAGAATTAGACTTTTCCACAAGCTGGTGGGAGAGGTGGGGAGGACATAGTTCTCTTCAACTAGCCAAACAACAAAACAAGGCTAGTTTCTGTGTTGGTCAAATGTAGGTTAAGTAGTTTTTCGTCTCCTTAAAATGATAACGAGAATTGCATTGTATGCTACATCTTTAAAAAAAAAAAAATGTTAAAAGGATTTTCTGTTTTCTCATTGAAAAGTGCTTCTTGTTTTCTTGGTTTTCGTCAGAGCTTTCTGAACTAAATCATCTTTTGATTTGTGAATGTGTCGGCATTGGGGACTCGGGACGTGGCTGCGTTGTTGATGTCATGTAATCAGGCCTTTTGATTTCAACAAAATGGATTGATTTGAGTTTAGTAGACTACCTGTTTCACTACTTCCTTCATGGATCTGCACCCGACTCTGTGAATTATGTTGCTATCCAGCGGTTCTGGACACTGCACCCGACTCTGTGAATTATGTTGCTATCCAGCGGTTCTGGACACTGCACCCGACTCTGTGAATTATGTTGCTATCCAGCGGTTCTGGACACTGCACCCGACTCTGTGCAACAGCTTTTAGATTTGAACATCTGAAAGGTTTTAGTGTACCAGGCTATTTGATGTAATATATGTTACATCCCTTTGGTTTCACTAATAAATATGTTGAAATGGAAACGAGACTGTTGATGATGAGCATTTGTTTTAAAGGACTGAAACAAATCATTTTGTTTCCATTTCAACATATTTATTAGTGAAACCAAAATGCAGATTTATTTTATGGGCTACAGCAGAGTTTCCCGAACGTGGTCCTGCCCCACTACACAGCTGACTCAAATACCCAAAGCTTGGTGAGTGGGTAATTTGATACAGCTGTGTAGTGCTAGGGGCAAAAACCACAACGTGCACCCAGGGGGCCCCAAGACCGAGTTTGGGAAACCCTGGGCTATGATATAGGTCTATAACCAGCCTGAGGTGGTCTATAACCAGCCTGAGGAGGTATATAACCAGCCTGAGGTGGTCTATAACCAGCCTGAGGAGGTCTATGTGATGTGATCTTCCTGTCTGGGTTGGGTTGGCGCCCCCCCTTGGGTTGTGCCGTGGCGAAGATCTTTGTGGGCTATACTCAGCCTTGTCTCAGGATGGTAAGTTGGTGGTTGAAGATATCCCTCTAGTGGTGTGGGGGCTGTGCTTTGGCAAAGTGGGTGGGGTTATAACCTTCCTGTTTGGCCCTGTCCGGGGGTGTCCTCGGATGGGGCCACAGTGTCTCCTGACCCCTCCTGTCTCAGCCTCCAGTATTTATCCTGCAGTAGTTTATGTGTCGGGGGGCTAGGGTCAGTTTGTTATATCTGGAGTACTTCTCCTGTCCTATTCGGTGTCCTGTGTGAATTTAAGTGTCCTCTCTCTAATTCTCTCTTTCTTTCTCTCTCTCGGAGGACCTGAGCCCTAGGACCATGCCTCAGGACTACCTGACATGATGACTCCTTGCTGTCCCTAGTCCACCTGGCCGTGCTGCTGCTCCAGTTTCAACTGTTCTGCCTTATTATTATTTGACCATGCTGGTCATTTATGAACATTTGAACATCTTGGCCATGTTCTGTTATAATCTCCACCCGGCACAGCCAGAAGAGGACTGGCCACCCCACATAGCCTGGTTCCTCTCTAGGTTTCTTCCTAGGTTTTGGCCTTTCTAGGGAGTTCTTCCTAGCCACCGTGGTTCTCCACCTGCATTGCTTGCTGTTTGGGGTTTTAGGCTGGGTTTCTGTACAGCACTTTGAGATATCAGCTGATGTACGAAGGGCTATATAAAAATATTTAAAAAGATTTCATTTGATTCAATTTGATTTTGATTTGATTTGATTTGATATTTATATTTTATATAAATACATTTGATTTGATCAATCGATCAATAATATAATAATACTTTTAGCAAAAAATGGTTCTTTAATTTACTGAAACTATGAGAATAGAAAGCTTCAGAGCACAGTTGATATATGGCAAATAGAAATCAAACCTGGATGGTCTTGGGAGGGGTTGAATGGAGCTGAAGGACTAAAAACAAACTAAATCTATTGTAAAATAGACTTGTCTGTTAAATGCTAAAACACACACACACACACCATCGCACACACACACACACCATCGCACACACACACACACACACACACACACACACACACATCACACCATCCTACAAGTGTCACAGGACTCGTCTGAAGGTAACCCATACAAATTAATGGTAGTATGGAGATATACACTGCTCAAAAAAATTAAGGGAACACTAAAATAACACATCCTAGATCTGAATGAATGAAATATTCTTATTAAATACTTTTTTCTTTACATAGTTGAATGTGCTGACAACAAAATCACACAAGAATTATCAATGGAAATCAAATTTATCAACCCATGGAGGTCTGGATTTGGAGTCACACTCAAAATTAAAGTGGAAAACCACACTACAGGCTGATCCAACTTTGATGTAATGTCCTTAAAACAAGTCAAAATGAGGCTCAGTAGTGTGTGTGTGGCCTCCACGTGCCTGTATGACCTCCCTACAACGCCTGGGCATGCTCCTGATGAGGTGGCGGATGGTCTCCTGAGGGATCTCCTCCCAAACCTGGACTAAAGCATCCGCCAACTCCTGGGCAGTCTGTGATGCAATGTGGCGTTGGTGGATGGAGCGAGACATGATGTCCCAGATGTGCTCAATTGGATTCAGGTCTGGGGAACGGGCGGGCCAGTCCATAGCATCAATGCCTTCCTCTTGCAGGAACTGCTGACACACTCCAGCCACATGAGGTCTAGCATTGTCTTGCATTAGGAGGAACCCAGGGCCAACCGCACCAGCATATGGTCTCACAAGGGGTCTGAGGATCTCATCTCGGTACCTAATGGCAGTCAGGCTATCTCTGGCGAGCACATGGAGGGCTGTGCGGCCCCCCAAAGAAATGCCACCCCACACCATGACCGACCCACCGCCAAACCGGTCATGTTGGAGGATGTTGCAGGCAGCAGAACGTTCTCCACGGCGTCTCCAGACTGTCACGTCTGTCACATGTGCTCAGTGTGAACCTGCTTTCATCTGTGAAGAGCACAGGGTGCCAGTGGCGAATTTGCCAATCTTGGTGTTCTCTGGCAAATGAAAAACGTCCTGCACGGTGTTGGGCCGTAAGCACAACCCCCACCTGTGGATGTCCCGCCATCATGGTATCTGTTTTCAGACTGTTTGAGCAGACACATGCACATTTGTGGCCTGCTGGAGGTCATTTTGCAGGGCTCTGGCAGTGCTCCTCCTTGCACAAAGGCGGAGGTAGCGGTCCTGCTGCTGGGTTGTTGCCTTCCTACGGCCTCCTCCACGTCTCCTGATGTACTGGCCTGTCTCCTGGTAGCGCCTCCATGCTCTGGACACTACGCTGACAGACACAGCAAACCTTCTTGCCACAGCTCGCATTGATGTGCCATCCTGGATGAGTTGCACTACCTGAGCCACTTGTGTGGGTTGTAGACTCCGTCTCATGCTACCACTAGAGTGAAAGCACCACCAGCATTCAAAAGTGACCAAAACATCAGCCAGGAAGCATAGGAACTGAGAAGTGGTCTGTGGTTATCACCTGCAGAACCACTCCTTTATTGGGGGTGTCTTGCTAATTGCCTATAATTTCCACCTGTTGTCTATTCCATTTGCACAACAGCATGTGGAATTTATTGTCAATCAGTGTTGCTTCCTAAGTGGACAGTTTGATTTCACAGAAGTGTGATTGACTTGGAGTTACATTGTGTTGTTTAAGTGTTCCCTTTATTTTTTTGAGCAGTGTATGAATAAGGCAGTGTGCAACTGATATGTGACACGTATTAATGTAGTATGTATAAACTGGAAGTAGAGGCCTAAGTTTTGTTGTTCATTAGTTTACTCCAATTAGAGGTTGTAGGGTTAGGGGAAATATTATTTATGTATATATATATATATAGATTTACCCCCAGAAAATATATGAGGATTGGAAATGATGCAATTACATTGATGGAAACCATACCAAATGGAAACATGTAGATTTCCACCTAAATAGACCCAAAAGTACCTGCTATTCATGTGTAATTACATGATTCTGACATGCCTGAACTGGTATACTTGGAAAGACGACATCTGGGAGATAATGAGGAAATGATCAGAAGATAGGAGGTACATAGTTCAGAATACACAAGATCAAGCACACAGAAAACTGTTTTGTCAAAATGTTTATTTTATACTCTCGGGGATCAATAACAGGCAGACAAATAAGACATCGTCATGATCTGTGGCGTTCCGTGTGTATCAACGCATTCCGTGTTTATTTCGTTTAACTTCACAACGCTAACCGGAATGTAGGTAGCAGCCATCTTGAAATTACGGTCATCGGCTCGGCCTGCCATTATCAATCTGTATGCCCATATATGGTAGTAAATCCTACCAAAGATTTTAAGGCTCCGGTCAATAGCCAAGATACTCAGCTTTCTGCAGGCATCTTGCTTTTGCAGATTGAGGCTACCCTTCTGGGTTTTTGTTTTACATTTAAGATTAAAGCTGATCTTCCAAAAAAATAAAATTTGCGTCATCAGCCCCTTCATTTGAGGAAGACAACCAATGAAATATTTGATTAAATGTTTGTGTTAAAAAAATGTGATCCAACTTTCCCCATTTTCAGATGGAGTTGCACCCCAATATGAAGGTGTTCCTAATGTTTGGTATAGTCAATGTAGCATATTGAAGATCGGAGTCTGCACTTTTATCCCAGAATTTTTTTTTAACGATTTGGAACATAAGATCAAAAATGTGGGAAGCATTGGACCTATATAATGAGATCCTATATAATGAGATCCTATGTAAAACACTATTTAGACCTATATCATCATATCAAATAAATGTTATTTGTCACATACACATGGTTAGCAGATGTTAATGCGAGCGTAGCGAAATGCTTGTGCTTCTAGTTCCGACAATGCAGTAATAACCAACGAGTAATCTAGCTAACAATTCCAAAACTACTACCTTATAGACACAAGTGTAAGGGGATAAATAATATGTACATAAAGATATATGAATGAGTGATGGTACAGAGCGGCATAGGCAAGATACAGTAGATGGTATTGAGTACAGTATATACATATGAGATGAGTATGTAAACAAAGTGGCATAGTTAAAGTGGCTAGTGATACATGTATTACATAAAGATGCAGTAGATGATATAGAGTACAGTATATACCTATACATATGAGATGAATAATGTAGGGTAAGTAAACATATTAGGTAGCATTGTTTAAAGTGGCTAGTGATATATTTTACATCATTTCCCATCATTAAAGTGGCTGGAGTTGAGTTAGTGTGTTGGCAGCAGCCACTCAATGTTAGTGGTGGCTGTTTAACAGTCTGATGGCCTTGAGATAAAAGCTGTTTTTCAGTCTCTCGGTCCCAGCTTTGATGCACCTGTACTGACCTCGCCTTCTGGATGACAGCGGGGTGAACAGGCAGTGGCTCGGGTGGTTGTTGTCCTTGATGATCTTTATGGCCTTCCTGTGACATCGGGTGGTGTAGGTGTCCTGGAGGGCAGGTAGTTTGCCCCCGGTGATACGTTGTGCAGACCTCACTACCCTCTGGAGAGCCTTACGGTTGTGGGCGGAGCAGTTGCCGTACCAGGCAGTGATACAGCCCGCCAGGATGCTCTCAAATGTGCATCTGTAGAAGTTTGTGAGTGCTTTTGGTGACAAGCCAAATTTCTTCAGCCTCCTGAGGTTGAAGAGGCGCTGCTGCGCCTTCTTCACGATGCTGTCTGTGTGGGTGGACCAATTCAGTTTGTCTGTGATGTGTATGCCGAGGAACTTAAAACTTACTACCCTCTCCACTACTGTTCCATCGATGTGGATAGGGGGGTGAAGTCCTGAAGTCCACAATCATCTCCTTAGTTTTGTTGATGTTGAGTGTGAGGTTATTTTCCTGACACCACACTCCGAGGGCCCTCACCTCCTCCCTGTAGGCCGTCTCGTCGTTGTTGGTAATCAAGCCTACCACTGTTGTGTCGTCCGCAAACTTGATGATTGAGTTGGAGGCGTGCGTGGCCACGCAGTCGTGGGTGAACAGGGAGTACAGGAGAGGGCTCAGAACACACCCTTGTGGGGCCCCAGTGTTGAGGATCAGCGGGGTGGAGATGTTGTTGCCTACCCTCACCACCTGGGGGCGGCCCGTCAGGAAGTCCAGTACCCAGTTGCACAGGGCGGGGTCGAGACCCAGGGTCTCGAGCTTGATGACGAGCTTGGAGGGTACTATGGTGTTGAAGGCTGAGCTGTAGTCGATGAACAGCATTCTCACATAGGTATTCCTCTTGTCCAGATGGGTTAGGGCAGTGTGGTTGAGATTGCATCGTCTGTGGACCTATTTGGGCGGTAAGCAAATTGGAGTGGGTCTAAGGTGTCAGGTAGGTGGTGGTTAGAGCATGGACTAGTAACCGAAAGGTTGCAAGTTCGAATCCCCGAGCTGACAAGGTACAAATCTGTCGTTCTGCCCCTGAACAGGCAGTTAACCCACTGTTCCTAGGCCGTCATTGAAAATAAGAATTTGTTCTTAACTGACTTGCCTGGTTAAATAAAGGTAAAATAAAATAAATAAAAAAATGATGACGGAAGTGAGTGCTACGGGGCGGCGGTAGTTGTTTAGCTCAGTTACCTTAGCTTTCTTGGGAACAGTATTGTCCTCAAAGCGGGCAAAAAAGTTATTTAGTCTGCCTGGGAGCAAGACATCCTGGTCCGTGACGGGGCTGGTTTTCTTTTTGTAATCCGTGATTGACTGTAGACCCTGCCACATGCCTCGTGTCTGAGCCGTTGAATTGAGATTCTACTTTGTCTCTATACTGAGATCCTATGTAAAACACTATCTAGACCTATATCATGAGATCCTATGTAAAACATTATCTAGACCTATATCATGAGATCCCATATAATGAGATCCTATGTAAAACACTATCGAGAACTATATCATGAGATCCTATGTAAAACATTATCTAGACCTATATCATGAGATCCTATATCATGAGATCCTATATCATGAGATCCTATATCATGACATCCTATATCATGACATCCTATGTAAAACATTATCTAGATCTATATCATGAGATCCTATATCATGAGATCCTATGTAAAACACTATCGAGACCTATATCATGAGATCCTATGTAAAACATTATCTAGACCTATATCATGAGATCCCATATAATGAGATCCTATGTAAAACACTATCTAGACCTATATCATGAGATCCTATGTAAAACACTATCTAGACCTATATCATGGCATCCTATACCATGGCATCCTATACCATGGCATCCTATACCATGGCATCCTATACCATGGCATCCTATACCATGGCATCCTATACCATGGCATCCTATACCATGGCATCCTATATCATGGCATCCTATATCATGGCATCCTATATCATGGCATCCTATATCATGGCATCCTATATCATGACATCCTATATCATGGCATCCTATATCATGGCATCCTATACCATGGCATCCTATTTCATGGCATCCTTATGAACTCAGTAAATTCTTTGAAATTGTTTTATGTCATGTTGATATTTTTGTTCAGTCACAGTCGGGTTAAAGAACTATTCCTTTTTAAATCATTTAAATAAAAAATCGGTGTAAAAGCAGGTGTGAGCTGGTTCTTTCCGGCAATTATCTGGTGTTAAAATCCCTGTTGAATCCATCCACCAATCTCCTAGATCAGCTTTTCCCAACCTCGGTCCTGGGGACCCCAAGAGGTGCACTACACAGCTGATTCAACTACTCATCAAGCTTTGATCATTTGAAATCAGCTGTGTGGTGTTTAGGTAAAACCCCAACCTGAGGACAGAGCGCGGGAAAAGCTGATATAGGAGATTCTGAAAATTGTTATCAACAGCAGGTGAAATAAACAAAAAACGAAACCTTGTTTTTCAGAAATAAATCCATTTTTAATCTGTTTGTCATCATCATCAAGGTTTTCCAGCCAGCCATCTGTTCCATAGTGGGGGGAGGGGACGACTGTACCAAGTGTCAATATGCCCTGTGCAGGGGGGGGGGGGGGGGGGGATGGTACATTCTGAGGTTCTGAGTCCTTCAGTAAAAATAACAGAACATACACAATGTGGTCAGGTCACATGACAGAGGTTAAAGGTCACTCACATGACACATGAGGGAGTGTCTGTCCGTGTGTGTAGTGTGCACCTGCTTCAGTCTGTGTGTGTGTGTGTGTGTGTGTGTGTGTGTGTGAGAGAGTGTGTGAGAGTGTGTGTGTGTGTGAGTGTGTGAGTGTGTTGCTCCGGGGTGAAGTTTCCCGTAGGTGCAGAACTAGGATCAACTTCCCTTCCTCCCAATCCTTACATCTCCTGTCTCTAATCCAGGAAGTAGACTTTATAAGCCTTGTTCATCTGTTCCAGGAAGATGAATGTGAGGACGGTGTGAGGTCCCAGTCTGGCGTAGTATGGAGTGAAACCCTTCCACAGAGAGAAGAACCCTTCATTACGGATCACCCTCGCCAACACGTCCTGTAGGGGGAGACAGAGAGAAACCCTTCATTACGGATCACCCTGGTCAACACGTCCTGTAGGGGGAGACAGAGAGAAACCCTTCATTACGGATCACCCTGGTCAACACGTCCTGTAGGGGGAGACAGAGAGAAAACCTTCATTACGGATCACCCTGGTCAGGACATCCTGTAGGGGGAGACAGAGAGAAACCCTTCATTACGGATCACCCTGGTCAGGACGTCCTGTAGGGGGAGACAGAGAGAAACCCTTCATTACAGATCACCCTGGTCAGGACAAATGGCCATATTCTGCTGTTCTACAGAGGGAGACCCGGCAGGGGTGTCAGAGGGAGACCCGGCAGAGGTGGTTGTTTACAGTAACTTTTGTTGTAATATCCCAAACAGACGTGACCAATAAGGATTCAGTTTGAAGGGAAAGATCCAAATTGACAGGATTAAGGCCCGTTCTATTGGGCCGGGATTAAGGCCCGTTCTATTGGGCCGGGATTAAGGCCCGTTCTATTGGGCCGGGATTAAGGCCCGTTCTATTGGGCCGGGATTAAGGCCCGTTCTATTGGGCCGGGATTAAGGCCATGTTTGACACGTTCGTCCACCGGACCTTCCCAGGATTGGTGTGTTTAGGGACTCAGTACTCACCAGGCCGTCATTATATACAGTACCAGTCGTTTGGACACGCCTACTCATTGAAGAGTTTCTACATTTGTACTATTTTCTACATTCTGGAATAATAGTGAAGACGTCAAAACTATGAAATAGAATATGGAGTCATGTAGTAACCAAAAAGCGTTAAACCAATCCAAATTTTATATTTGAGATTCTTCAAAAGTAGCCACTCTTTACCTTGATGACAGCTTTCAACACTCCAGATTCTTGAGGTAGTCACCTAGAATGCATTTCAATTAACAGGTGTGCCTTCTTAAAAGTTAATTTGTGGAATTTCTTTCCTTCTTAATGCGTTTGAGCCAATCAGTTGTGTTGTGACAAGGTAGGGGTGGTATACAGAAGATGGTATTTTACCAAATAGGGCTAAGTCCATATTATGGCAAGAACAGCTCAAATAAGCAAAGAGAAACGACAGTCTATCAATACTTTAAGACATGAAGGTCAGTCAATCCGGAAAATGTCAAGTGCAGTCACAAAAAGTGCTATGATGAAACTGGCTCTCATGAGGACCGCCACAGGAAAGGAAGACCCAGAGTTACCTCTGCTGCAGAGGATAAGTTCATTACAGTTAACTGCACCTCAGGTTGCAGGCCAAATGCTTCACAGAGTGCAAGTAACAGACACCATCAACTGTTCAGAGGAGACTGCATGAATCAGGCCTTCATGGTTTTGCTGCAAAGAAACGACTACTAAAGGACACCAAGATGAGACTTGCTTGGGCCAAGAAACACAAGCAATGGACATTAGACAGGTGGAAATCTGTCCTTTGGTCTGATGATACCAAATTTGAGATGTTTGGTTCCGACGCAGAGTAGGTGAACAGATGATCTCTGCATGTGTGGTTCCCACTGTGAAGCATGGAGGAGGTGGTGTGATGGTGTTTTGCTGGTGACATTGAATTCTAAATAAATCAAGGCACAGTTAACCAGCATGGCTACCACAGCATTCTGCAGCGATACACCATCCCATCTGGTTTGCTCTTAGTGGGACTATCATTTGTTTTTAAACAGGACAATGATCCAACTCACCTCCAAGCTGTGTAAGGGATTTATGACCAAGAAGGAGAGTGATGGAGTGCTGCATCAGATGACCTGGCCTCCAATCACCTGACCTCAACCCAATTGAGATGCTTTGGAATGAGTTGGACTGCAGAGTGAAGGAAAAGCAGCCAACAAGTGCTCAGCATATGTGGGAACTCCTTCAAGACTGTTGGAAAAGCCTTCCAGGTGAAGCTGGTTGAGAGAATGCCAAGTGTGTGAAAAGCTGTCATCAAGGCAAGGGGTGGCTACTTTGAAGAATCTCAAATATATTTTGATTTGTTTAACACTTGTTTGGTTACGACATGATTCCATATGTGTTATTTCATAGTTTTTATGTCTTCATTATTATTCTAGTAGTCAAAATAAAAACCATGGAATGAGTAGGTGTCCAAACTTTTGACTGGTGCTGAATATGAATAATATATATTATCTTATATATGAAGTGATATTGGAGGATATATTGCCAATGTTGTTAGCCCCGAGACAAAGTCCGCTTCACTTTTATACAGTGGGTTACCAACATATTCAAATGATGGACGTTTTCATTAGAAACGTTATTTTGAAGAATTTATTCATACTATTTCATCCAGTTGGTCTTTCGTTCTATTGGGTCGGTGGCCAGAGACGTGACCCAAGTCGTTCAGTCTTTTTGTTCTGACCCATTGTTGACTCCAACGCTTCTCACAGTTGTGTCAAGTTGTCTGGATGTCCTTTGGGTGGTGGACCATTCTAGATACACACAGGAAACTGTTGAGCGTGAAAAACCCAGCAGCGGTGCAGTTCTTGACACAAACCTGGAACCTACTACCATACCCCGTTCAAAGGCAGTTAAATATTTTGTCTTGGCCATTCACCCTTCGAATGGCACACACACAATCTAATGTCCATAAAAATCCTTCTTTAACCCCGTCTCCTCCCCTTCATTTACACTGACGGAAGTGGATTTAATAAGTGGCATCAATAAGGGATCATAGATTTCACCTGGATTCACCTGGTCAGTCTGTCATGGAAAGAGCAGCTGTTCTTAATGAATGTTTACTCAGTGTAGTTATAACTTACCAGGCCATTCTTAAACTCTGGTTTTCCATCTATCATTCTCATGTTCTGAATCCTGGTCTTGACGATGTCGACGGGCATGGACGCTGCCGTGGTTACCAGGCCGCTGATCATACTGGCACAGAAATGGAGGAAGATACCGTCCACAAAATATCCTGGGGGGGGAAGAGAAGTTATTCAAAATGAATGGATTGCTGTAGGAAACACACCCTAACCCATCTAGGAGAACCACACCCTAAGCCATCTAGGAGAACCACACCCTAAGCCATCTAGGAGAACCACACCCAACCCATCTAGGGGAAACACACCCTAACCCATCTAGGAGAACCACACCCTAAGCCATCTAGGAGAACCACACCCTAAGCCATCTAGGAGAACCACACCCTAAGCCATCTAGGAGAACCACACCCAACCCATCTAGGGGAAACACACCCTAACCCATCTAGGAGAACCACACCCTAACCCATCTAGGAGAACCACACCCTAACCCATCTAGGAGAACCACACCCTAACCCATCTAGGAGAACCACACCCTAACCCATCTAGGAGAACCACACCCTAACCCATCTAGGAGAGGTCAGGGGTTACCTGTCTCTATAAGAGCCTGTTTGCTCTGAGAGTAGGAGGCCAGCTGGGCAGCGTTGACCACTACAGCACGGGCCATGGTGGGAATACACCCCTGGAGGAACACACACACGGTTACTGTTTTTGTTAAGCTCAGCAGTCTCTCAGAGGTCTGTACTGGAAAATAATATCAGTGGTACAGTGGTAGTATAGTAGCAGTGGTATGGTGGTAGTATAGTAACAGTGGTAGTATAGTAGCAGTGGTATGGTGGTAGTATAGTAGCAGTGGTACAGTGGTAGTATAGTAGCAGTGGTATGGTGGTAGTATAGTAGCAGTGGTATAGCGGTAGTATAGTAGCAGTGGTATAGCGGTAATATAGTAGCAATGGTATAGTGGCAGTATAGTAGCAGTGGTATGGTGGTAGTATAGTAGCAGTGGCACAGTGGTAGTATAGTAGCAGTGGTATGGTGGTAGTATAGTAGCAGTGGTATAGTGGTAGTATAGTAGCAGTGGTATAGTGGTAGTATAGTAGCAGTGGCATAGTGGTAGTATAGTAGCAGTGGCATGGTGGTAGTATAGTAGCAGTGGTATGGTGGTAGTATAGTAACAGTGGTATGGCGGTAGTATAGCAGCAGTGGTATAGTGGTAGTATAGTAGCAGTGGTATAGTGGTAGTATAGTAGCAGTGGCATAGTGGTAGTATAGTAGCAGTGGTATGGCGGTAGTATAGTAGCAGTGGTAGTATAGTAGCAGTGGTATAGTGGTAGTATAGTAGCAGTGGTATAGTGGTAGTATAGTAGCAGTGGTATGGTGGTAGTATAGTAACAGTGGTATAGTGGCAGTATAGTAGCAGTGGTAGTATAGTAACAGTGGCATAGTGGCAGTATAGTAGCAGTGGTAGTATAGTAACAGGGGTATGGTGGTAGTATAGTAGCAGTGGTAGTATAGTAACAGTGGTATGGTGGTAGTATAGTAACAGTGGCATAGTGGCAGTATAGTAGCAGTGGTAGTATAGTAACAGTGGTATGGTGGTAGTATAGTAGCAGTGGTAGTATAGTAACAGTGGTATGGTAGTCGTATAGTAGCAGTGGTAGTATAGTAACAGTGGTATGGCGGTAGTATAGTAACAGTGGTAGTATAGTAACAGTGGTATGGCAGTAGTATAGTAGCAGTGGTAGTATAGTAGCAGTGGTATAGTGGTAGTATAGTAACAGTGGTATGGTGGTAGTATAGTAGCGGTGGTATAGTGGTAGTATAGTAGCGGTGGTATAGTGGTAGTATAGTAGCAGTGGTAGTATAGTAACTGTGGTATAGTGGTAGTATAGTAGCAATGGTAGTATAGTAACAGTGGTATAGTGGTAGTATAGTAGCAGTGGCATAGTGGTAGTATAGTGGTAGTGGTAGTATAGTAGCAGTGGTATAGTGGTAGTATAGTAGCAGTGGTATAGTGGTAGTATAGTAGCAGTGGTATAGTGGTAGTATAGTAGCAGTGGTATAGTGGTAGTATAGTAGCAGTGGTAGTATAGTAACAGTGGTATGGTGGTAGTATAGTAGCAGTTGTATGGTGGTAGTATAGTAGCAGTGGTACAGTGGTAGTATAGTAGCAGTGGTAGTATAGTAGCAGTGGTATGGTGGTAGTATAGTAGCAGTGGTATGGTGGTAGTATAGTAGCAGTGGTATGGTGGTAGTATAGTAGCGGTGGTATAGTGGTCGTATAGTAGCAGTGGTAGTATAGTAGCAGTGGTAGTATAGTAACAGTGGTATGGTGGTCATATAGTAGCAGTGGTAGTATAGTAACAGTGGTATGGTGGTAGTATAGTAACAGTGGTAGTTTAGTAACAGTGGCAGTCTAGTAGCAGTGGTATGGTGGTAGTATAGTAGCAGTGGTAGTATAGTAACCGTGGTATAGTGGTAGTATAGTAGCAGTGGTAGTATAGTAACAGCGGCATAGTGGTAGTATAGTAGCAGTGGCATAGTGGTAGTATAGTTGCAGTGGTATAGTGGTAGTATAGTAGCAGTGGTATAGTGGTAGTATAGTAGCAGTGGTATAGTGGTAGTATAGTAGCAGTGGTAGTATAGTAACAGTGGTAGTATAGTAACAGTGGTATGGTGGTAGTATAGCAACAGTAGTGGTATATTGGTAGTATAGTAGCAGTGGTAGCATAGTAGCAGTTGTAGTATAGTAGCAGTGGTATAGCAGTAGTATAGTAGCAATGGCAAGGTGGTATAGTGGTAATATAGTAGCAGTGGTAGTATAGTAACAGTGGTATAGTGGCAGTATAGTAGCAGTGGTATAGTGGTAGTATAGTAGCAGTGGTATAGTGGTAGTATAGTAACAGTGGTATGGTGGTAGTATAGTAACAGTGGTATGGTGGTAGTATAGTAACGGTGGTATGGTGGTAGTATAGTAGCGGTGGTATAGTGGTAGTATAGTAGCGGTGGTATAGTGGTAGTATAGTAGCAGTGGTAGTATAGTAACTGTGGTATAGTGGTAGTATAGTAACAGGGGTATGGTGGTAGTATAGTAGCAGTGGTAGTATAGTAACAGTGGTATGGTGGTAGTATAGTAACAGTGGCATAGTGGCAGTATAGTAGCAGTGGTAGTATAGTAACAGTGGTATGGTGGTAGTATAGTAGCAGTGGTAGTATAGTAACAGTGGTATGGTAGTCGTATAGTAGCAGTGGTAGTATAGTAACAGTGGTATGGCGGTAGTATAGTAACAGTGGTAGTATAGTAACAGTGGTATGGCAGTAGTATAGTAGCAGTGGTAGTATAGTAGCAGTGGTATAGTGGTAGTATAGTAACAGTGGTATGGTGGTAGTATAGTAGCGGTGGTATAGTGGCAGTATAGTAGCGGTGGTATAGTGGTAGTATAGTAGCAGTGGTAGTATAGTAACTGTGGTATAGTGGTAGTATAGTAGCAATGGTAGTATAGTAACAGTGGTATAGTGGTAGTATAGTAGCAGTGGCATAGTGGTAGTATAGTGGTAGTGGTAGTATAGTAGCAGTGGTATAGTGGTAGTATAGTAGCAGTGGTATAGTGGTAGTATAGTAGCAGTGGTATAGTGGTAGTATAGTAGCAGTGGTATAGTGGTAGTATAGTAGCAGTGGTAGTATAGTAACAGTGGTATGGTGGTAGTATAGTAGCAGTTGTATGGTGGTAGTATAGTAGCAGTGGTACAGTGGTAGTATAGTAGCAGTGGTAGTATAGTAGCAGTGGTATGGTGGTAGTATAGTAGCAGTGGTATGGTGGTAGTATAGTAGCAGTGGTATGGTGGTAGTATAGTAGCGGTGGTATAGTGGTCGTATAGTAGCAGTGGTAGTATAGTAGCAGTGGTAGTATAGTAACAGTGGTATGGTGGTCATATAGTAGCAGTGGTAGTATAGTAACAGTGGTATGGTGGTAGTATAGTAACAGTGGTAGTTTAGTAACAGTGGCAGTCTAGTAGCAGTGGTATGGTGGTAGTATAGTAGCAGTGGTAGTATAGTAACCGTGGTATAGTGGTAGTATAGTAGCAGTGGTAGTATAGTAACAGCGGCATAGTGGTAGTATAGTAGCAGTGGCATAGTGGTAGTATAGTTGCAGTGGTATAGTGGTAGTATAGTAGCAGTGGTATAGTGGTAGTATAGTAGCAGTGGTATAGTGGTAGTATAGTAGCAGTGGTAGTATAGTAACAGTGGTAGTATAGTAACAGTGGTATGGTGGTAGTATAGCAACAGTAGTGGTATATTGGCAGTATAGTAGCAGTGGTAGCATAGTAGCAGTTGTAGTATAGTAGCAGTGGTATAGCAGTAGTATAGTAGCAATGGCAAGGTGGTATAGTGGTAATATAGTAGCAGTGGTAGTATAGTAACAGTGGTATAGTGGCAGTATAGTAGCAGTGGTATAGTGGTAGTATAGTAGCAGTGGTATAGTGGTAGTATAGTAACAGTGGTATGGTGGTAGTATAGTAACAGTGGTATGGTGGTAGTATAGTAACGGTGGTATGGTGGTAGTATAGTAGCGGTGGTATAGTGGTAGTATAGTAGCGGTGGTATAGTGGTAGTATAGTAGCAGTGGTAGTATAGTAACTGTGGTATAGTGGTAGTATAGTAGCAATGGTAGTAAAGTAACAGTGGTATAGTGGTAGTATAGTAGCAGTGGCATAGTGGTAGTATAGTTGCAGTGGTATAGTGGTAGTATAGTAGCAGTGGTATAGTGGTAGTATAGTAGCAGTGGTATAGTGGTAGTATAGTAGCAGTGGTAGTATAGTAACAGTGGTATGGTGGTAGTATAGCAACAGTAGTGGTATATTGGTAGTATAGTAGCAGTGGTAGCATAGTAGCAGTTGTATGGTGGTAGTATAGTAGCAGTGGTACAGTGGTAGTATAGTAGCAGTGGTAGTATAGTAGCAGTGGTATGGTGGTAGTATAGTAGCAGTGGTATGGTGGTAGTATAGTAGCAGTGGTATAGCGGTAGTATAGTAGCAGTGGTAGTATAGTAACAGTGGTATGGGTGGTCATATAGTAGCAGTGGTATGGTGGTAGTATAGTAGCGGTGGTATAGTGGTCGTATAGTAGCAGTGGTAGTATAGTAACAGTGGTATGGTGGTAGTATAGTAACAGTGGTAGTATAGTAACAGTGGCATAGTGGCAGTATAGTAGCAGTGGTATGGTGGTAGTATAGTAGCGGTGGTATAGTGGTCGTATAGTAGCAGTGGTAGTATAGTAACCGTGGTATAGTGGTAGTATAGTAGCAGTGGTAGTATAGTAACAGCGGCATAGTGGTAGTATAGTAGCAGTGGCATAGTGGTAGTATAGTTGCAGTGGTATAGTGGTAGTATAGTAGCAGTGGTATAGTGGTAGTATAGTAGCAGTGGTATAGTGGTAGTATAGTAGCAGTGGTATAGTGGTAGTATAGTAGCAGTGGTATAGTGGTAGTATAGTAGCAGTGGTAGTATAGTAACAGTGGTATGGTGGTAGTATAGCAACAGTAGTGGTATATTGGTAGTATAGTAGCAGTGGTAGCATAGTAGCAGTTGTAGTATAGTAGCAGTGGTATAGCAGTAGTATAGTAGCAATGGCAAGGTGGTATAGTGGTAATATAGTAACAGTGGTATAGTGGTAGTAAGTAGCAGTGGTATAGAGTGTAGTATAGTAGCAGTGTAGTATAGTAACAGTGGTATAGTGGTAGTATAGTAACAGTGGTATAGTGGTAGCATAGTAGCAGTGGTAGTATAGTAACAGTGGTATGGTGGTAGTATAGTAACAGTGATAGGTGGTAGTATAGTAACAGTGATATGGTGGTAGTATAGTAACAGTGATATGGTGGTGTATAGTAACAGTGGTAGTATAGTAACAGTGGTAGTATAGGTAACAGTGATATGGTGGTAGTATAGTAACAGTGGATATGGTGGTAGTATAGTAACAGTGGTATGGTGGTAGTATAGTAACAGTGATATGGTGGTAGTATAGTACAGTGATATGGTGGTAGTATAGTAGCAGTGATATGGTGGTAGTATAGTAGCAGTGATATGGTGGTAGTATAGTACAGTGATATGGTGGTATATAGTAACAGTGATAGGGTTGGTAGGATAGAACAGTGATCTGGTGGTAGCAGTGGTCGTATAGTAACAGTGATAGGGGTGGTAGTATAGTTAAACAGTGATATGGTGGGAGTATAGTAGCAGTGATATGGTGGTCGTATAGTAACAGTGATATGGTGGTAGTATAGGTGAGCAGTGGTAGTATAAGTAACAGGGGGTATGGTGGTAGTAATAGTAACAGGTGGTATGGTGGTAGTATAGGTCACAGTGGTATGGTGGTAGTATAGTAGCAGTGGTATAGTGGGAGTATAGTAAGTAGTATAGTAACAGTGATATGGTGGTAGTATAGGTAGCAGTGATAGGGTGGTAGTAATAGTAAGCAGTGGTAGTATAGTACATTGGATATGGTGGTTAGTATAGTAACAGTGGTATGGTGGTAGTATAGAAGTGCAGTGTATATGGTGTAGTATAGTAGCAGTGGTAGTATAGTAACAGTGATATGGTGGTAGTATAGTAACAGTGATATGGTGGTAGTATAGTAACAGTGATATGGTGGTAGTATAGTAACAGTGATATGGTGGTAGTATAGTAGCAGTGATATGGTGGTCGTATAGTAACAGTGATATGGTGGTAGTATAGTAGCAGTGGTAGTATAGTAACAGTGGTATGGTGGTAGTATAGTAACAGTGGTATGGTGGTAGTATAGTAACAGTGGTATGGTGGTAGTATAGTAACAGTGGTATAGTGGTAGTATAGTAGCAGTGGTATAGTGGTAGTATAGTAGTAGTATAGTAACAGTGATATGGTGGTAGTATAGTAACAGTGATATGGTGGTAGTATAGTAACAGTGATATGGTGGTAGTATAGTAGCAGTGATATGGTGGTAGTATAGTAGCAGTGGTAGTATAGTAACAGTGATATGGTGGTAGTATAGTAACAGTGGTATGGTGGTAGTATAGTAACAGTGATATGGTGGTAGTATAGTAACAGTGATATGGTGGTAGTATAGTAACAGTGGTATGGTGGTAGTATAGTAACAGTGGTATGGTGGTAGTAGTAACAGTGGTATGGTGGTAGTATAGTAACAGTGATATGGTGGTAGTATAGTAACAGTGATATGGTGGTAGTATAGTACAGTGGTAGTATAGTAGGATATGGGTAGTATAGTAGCAGTGGTAGTATAGTAACAGTGGTATGGTGGTAGTATAGTAACAGTGGTATAGTGGTAGTATAGTAGCAGTGGCGGAGAGTATAGTCATTTGTAGTATAGTAATAGTATATTTATTAGTAATATAGTATATGTATTAATAGTAGAGTAATAGTAGAGTGTATCCATTAGTAGTGTAGTATATGTATTAGTAGTATAGTAGTAGTGTAGAAATAGTATATTAGTAGTATAGAAATAGTATAGTAGTGTAGAAATAGTATAGTAGTAGTATAGTAATAGTATAGTAGGTCATGTAGAAATAGTATAGTAGTCATGTAGAAATAGTATAGTCATGTAGAAATAGTATAGTAGTCGTGTAGAAATAGTATAGTAGTAGTATAGAAATAGTATATTAGTAGTAGTGTTGTAATAGTATAGTAGTAGTATAGAAATAGTATATTAGTAGTAGTGTTGTAATAGTATAGTAGTAGTGTTGTAATAGTATCTTACCCTCCATAGTGTGGGGACCCCCTCTTTTGTGATGCTGTAGTATAGTAGTAGTATAGTAGTAGTGTTGTAATAGTATAGTAGTAGTGTTGTAATAGTATCTTACCCTCCATAGTGTGGGGACCCCCTCTTTAGTGATGATGTAGTATAGTAGTAGGTGTATAGTAGTTCTATAGTAGTAGTAGAGTAGTTGTAGTAATATAATAGTAACAGTATCTTACCCTCCATAGTGTGGTGACCCCCTCTTCTTTAGTGATTCTGGCCAGAGCATTGAACACATTAGAATACCCTCTCTTCTGGTCTGCAGGGAGACTGGGGGAGAGAAAGAGAGCGAGGGAGAGAAATTACACAATTAAACATAATTTAACTCCTGTTACCACTGTTCATCTTCTGTCTCACACCCTCCCTCCCACCGTCCGTCAGCGGTCTCCCTCCCTCTCACCGTCCGTCAGCGGTCACCCTCCCTCCCACCGTCCGTCCGCGGTCACCCTCCTCCCTCCCTCCCTCCCTCCCACTGTCCGTCAGCGGTCACCCTCCCTCCCTCCCTCCCTCCCACTGTCCGTCAGCGGTCACCCTCCCTCCCTCCCTCCCTCCCTCCCACTGTCCGTCAGCGGTCACCCTCCCTCCCTCCCTCCCACTGTCCGTCAGCGGTCACCCTCCCTCCCTCCCTCCCACTGTCCCGTCAGCGGTCACCCTCCCTCCCTCCCCTCCCACTGTCCGTCAGCGGTCACCCTCCCTCCCTCCCTCCCACTGTCCGTCAGCGGTCACCCTCCCTCCCTCCCTCCCTCCCTCCCTCCCTCCCACTGTCCGTCAGCGGTCACCCTCCCTCCCTCCCTCCTCCTCCTCCCACTGTCCGTCAGCGGTCACCCTCCCTCCCTCCCTCCCTCCCACTGTCCGTCAGCGGTCACCCTCCCTCCCTCCCTCCCTCCCACTGTCCCGTCAGCGGTCACCCTCCCTCCCTCCTCCCGTCCCACTGTCCGTCAGCGGTCACCCTCCCTCCCTCCCTCCCTCCCACTGTCCGTCAGCGGTCACCCTCCCTCCTCCTCCCTCCCACTGTCCGTCAGCGGTCACCCTCCTCCTCCCTCCACTGTCCGTCAGCGGTCACCCCCCTCCCTCCTCCCTCCCTCCCACTGTCCGTCAGCGGTCACCCTCCCTCCCTCCCTCCCTCCCACTGTCCCGTCAGCGGTCACCCTCCCTCCCTCCCTCCCTCCCACTGTCCGTCAGCGTTCACCCTCCCTCCCTCCCTCCCACTGTCCGTCAGCGGTCACCCTCCCTCCCTCCCTCCCTCCCACTGTCCGTCAGCGGTCACCCTCCCTCCTCCCTCCTCCCACTGTCCGTCAGCGGTCACCCTCCCTCCCTCCTCCCTCCCACTGTCCGTCAGCGGTCACCCTCCCTCCCTCCCTCCCTCCACTGTCCGTCAGCGGTCACCCTCCCTCCCTCCCTCCCAACTGTCCGAGCGGTCACCTCCCCCCCTCCTTCCCACTGTCCGTCAAGCGGTCACCCTCCCTCCTCCCACTGTCCGTCAGCGGTCAACCTCCCTCCCTCCCCTGTCCGTCAGCGGTCACCCTCCCTCCCTCCACTGTCCGTCAGCGGTCACCCTCTCCTCCCTCCCACTGTCCGTAGCGGTCACCCTCCTCCCACTATCCGTCAGCGGTCACCCTCCCTCCCACTGTCCGTCAGCGGTCACCCTCCCTCCCACTGTCCGTCAGCGGTCACCCTCCCTCCCACTGTTCCGTTCAGCGGTCACCCTCCCTCCCTCCCACTGTCCGTCAGCGGTCACCCTCCCTCCCTCCGACCGTCCGTCAGCGGTCACTCCTCCCTCCTCCGACCGTCCGTCAGCGTCACCCTCCTCCCTCCCTCCCACCGTCGTCAGCGGTCACCCTCCCTCCTCCCACCGTCCGTCAGCGGTCACCCCCCTCCTCCACCGTCCGTCAGCGGTCACCCTCCCTCCCTCCGACGTCCGTCAGCGGTCACCCTCCCTCCCTCCCACCGTCCGTCGGCGGTCACCCCTCCTCCCACCGTCCGTCAGCGGTCACCCTCTCCTCCCTCCCACCGTCCGTCAGCGTCACCCCCTCCCTCCCTCCCACTGTCCGTCAGCGGTTACCACCCTCCCTCCCTCCCTCCCTCCCACTGTCCGTCAGCGGTCACCCTCCCTCCCTCCCTCCCACTGTCCGTCAGCGTCACCCTCCCTCCCTCCCTCCCTCCCACTGTCCGTCAGCGGTCACCCTCCCTCCCTCCCTCCCTCCCACTGTCCGTCAGCGGTCACCCTCCCTCCCTCCCTCCCTCCCACTGTCCGTCAGCGGTCACCCTCCCTCCCTCCCTCCCTCCCACTGTCCGTCAGCGTCACCCTCCCTCCCTCCCTCCCACTGTCCGTCAGCGGTCACCCTCCCTCCCTCCCACTGTCCCGTCAGCGGTCACCCTCCCTCCTCCCTCCCTCCTCCCTCCCTCCCACTGTCCGCAGCGGTCACCCTCCCTCCCTCCCTCCCTCCCACTGTCCGTCAGCGGTCACCTCCCTCCCTCCCACTGTCCGTCAGCGGTCACCCTCCTCCCTCCCACTGTCCGTCAGCGGTCACCCTCCCTCCCTCCCACCGTCCGTCAGCGGTCACCCTCCCTCCCTCCCACCGTCCGTCAGCGGTCCACCCTCCCTCCCTCCCACCTCGTCCGTCACGTCACCCTCCCTCCCTCCACCGTCCGTCAGCGGTCACCCTACCCTCCCTCCACCGTCCGTCAGCGGTCACCCTCCTCCCTCCTCCCACCGTCCGTCAGCGGTCACCCTCCCTCCCTCCCACCGTCCGTCAGCGTCACCCTCCCTCCCTCCCACCGTCCGTCAGCGGTCACCCTCCCTCCCTCCTCCCACCGTCCGTCAGCGGTCACCCTCCCTCCCTCCACTGTCCGTCAGCGGTCACCCTCCCTCCCTCCCACTGTCCGTCAGCGGTCACCCTCCCTCCCTCCCTCCCACTGTCCGTCAGCGTCACCCTCCCTCCCTCCCTCCCACTGTCCGTCAGCGGTCACCCTCCCTCCCTCCCTCCCTCCCACTGTCCGTCAGCGGTCACCTCCCTCCCTCCCTCCCTCCCACTGTCCGTCAGCGGTCACCCTCCCTCCCTCCCTCCCTCCCACTGTCCGTCAGCGGTCAACCCTCCTCCTCCCTCCCACTTCGCACGGTCACCCTCCCTCCCTCCCTCCACTGTCCGTCAGCGGTCACCCTCCCTCCCTCCCACTGTCCGTCAGCGGTCACCCTCCCTCCCTCCCACTGTCCGTCAGCGGTCACCCTCCCTCCCTCCCTCCCACTGTCCGTCAGCGGTCACCCTCCCTCCCTCCCTCCCACTGTCCGTCAGCGGTCACCTCCCTCCCTCCCTCCCACTGTCCGTCAGCGGTCACCCTCCCTCCCTCCCTCCCACTGTCCGTCAGCGTCACCCCTCCCTCCCTCCTCCTCCCACTGTCCGTCAGCGGTCACCCTCCCTCCCTCCCTCCTCCCACTGTCCGTCAGCGTTCACCCTCCCTCCCTCCCTCCCCCCACTGTCCGTCAAGCGTCACCCTCCCTCCCTCCCTCCCTCCCACTGTCCGTCAGCGGTCACCCTCCCTCCCTCCCCTCCCACTGTCCGTCAGCGGTCACCCTCCCTCCCTCCCTCCCACTGTCCGTCAGCGGTCCACCCTCCCCCTCCCCGGTCCCCTCCACCCTCCCCCACTGTCCGTCAGCGGTCACCCTCCCTCCCTCCCTCCCACTGTCCCGTCAGCGGTCACCCTCCCTCCCTCCCCTCCCACTGTCCGTCAGCGGTCACCCTCCCTCCCTCCCCCACTGTCCGTCAGCGGTCACCCTCCCTCCCTCCCTCCACTGTCCGTCAGCGGTCACCTCCTCCCTCCCACTGTCCGTCAGCGTCACCCCCCCTCCCTCCCTACTGTCCGTCAGGCGGGTCAACCCTCCCTCCCTCCACTGTCCGTCAGCGGTCACCCTACCCTCCCTCCCATCTGTCGTCAGCGGTCACCCTCCACTCCCTCCCACTGTCCGTCAGCGGTCACCCTCCCTCCCTCCCACTGTCCGTCAGCGGTCACCCTCCCTCCCTCCCGACCGTCCGTCAGCGGCACCCTCCCTCCCTCCCACCGTCCGTCAGCGGTCACCCTCCCTCCCTCCCACCGTCCGTCAGCGGTCACCCTCCCTCCCTCCCACCGTCCGTCAGCGGTCACCCTCCCTCCCTCCCACCGTCCGTCAGCGGTCACCCTCCCTCCTCCCACTGTCCGTCAGCGGTCACCCTCCCTCCCTCCCACTGTCCGTCAGCGGTCACCCTCCTCCTCCCTCCCTCCCTCCCCACTGTCCGTCAGCGGTCACCCTCCCTCCCTCCCACTGTCCGTCAGCGGTCACCCTCCCTCCCTCCCTCCCTCCCCACTGTCCGTCAGCGGTCACCTCCCTCCCTCCTCCCTCCCACTGTCCCGTCAGCGGTCACCCTCCCTCCTCCCTCCCTCCCACTGTCCGTCAGCGGTCACCCTCCCTCCCCTCCCTCCCACTGTCCGTCAGCGGTCACCCTCCCTCCCTCCCTCCCTCCCACTGTCCGTCAGCGGTCACCCCCTCCCTCCCTCCCTCCCACTGTCCGTCAGCGGTCACCCTCCTCCCTCCCTCCCTCCACTGTCCGTCAGCGGTCACCCTCCCTCCCTCCTCCCTCCCACTGTCCGTCAGCGGTCACCCTCCCTCCCCTCCCTCCCACTGTCCGTCAGCGGTCACCCTCCCTCCCTCCCTCCCTCCCTCCCACTGTCCGTCAGCGGTCAACCCTCCCTCCTCCTCCCTCCCACTGTCCGTCAGCGGTCACCCTCCCTCCCTCCCTCCCTCCCACTGTCCGTCAGCGGTCACCCTCCTCCCTCCCTCCTCCCACTGTCCGTCAGCGGTCACCCTCCTCCCTCCCTCCACTGTCCGTCAGCGGTCACCCCTCCCTCCCTCCCTCCCACTGTCCGTCAGCGGTCACCCTCCCTCCCTCCCTCCCACTGTCCGTCAGCGGTCACCCTCCCTCCCTCCCTCCCACTGTCCGTCAGCGGTCACCCTCCCTCCTCCCTCCCCTCCCTCCCACTGTCCGTCAGCGGTCACCCTCCCCTCCCTCCCCTCCCCCTCCCCCCACTGTCCGTCAGCGGTCACCCTCCCCCCTCCCTCCCCTCCCACTGTCCGTCAGCGGTCACCCTCCCTCCCTCCTTCCCACTGTCCGTCAGCGGTCACCCTCCCTCCCTCCCTCCCTTCCACTGTCCGTCAGCGGTCACCCTCCCTCCCTCCCTCCCTCCCACTGTCCGTCAGCGGTCCCACCCTCCTCCCTCCCCCTCCCTCCCACTGTCCGTCAGCGGTCACCCCTTCCCTCCCTCCCTCCCTCCCACTGTCCGTCAGCGGTCACCCTCCCTCCCTCCCCTCCACTGTCCGTCAGCGGTCACCCTCCCTCCCTCCCTCCACTGTCCGTCAGCGGTCACCCTCCCTCCCCTCCCTCCCACTGTCCGTCGCGGTCACCCTCCCTCCCTCCCCTCCCACTGTCCGTCAGCGGTCACCCTCCTCCCTCCTCCACTGTCCCGTCAGCGGTCACCCTCCCTCCCTCCCACCTGTCCGTCAGCGGTCACCCTCCCTCCCTCCCTCCCACTGTCCGTCAGCGGTCACCTCCCTCCCTCCCTCCCACTGTCCGTCAGCGGTCACCCTCCCTCCCTCCCCACTGTCCGTCAGCGGTCACCCTCCCTCCCTCCCACTGTCCGTCAGCGGTCACCCTCCCTCCCTCCCACTGTCGTCAAGCGGTCACCCTCCCTCCCTCCCACTGTCCGTCAGCGGTCACCCCTCCCTCCCTTCCACTGTCCGTCAGCGGTCACCCTCCCTCCCTCCCACTGTCCGTCAGCGGTCATCTCCTCCCCTCCCTCCCTCCCACTGTCCGTCAGCGGTCCACCCTCCCTCCCTCCCTCCCACTGTCCGTCAGCGGTCACCCTCCCTCCCTCCCACTGTCCGTCAGCGGTCACCCTCCCTCCTCCCACTGTCCGTCAGCGGTCACCCTCCCTCCCTCCCACTGTCCGTCAGCGGTCACCCTCCCTCCCTCCGACCGTCCGTCAGCGGTCACCCTCCCTCCCTCCCTCCCACCGTCCGGCAGCGGTCACCCTCCCTCCCTCCCACCGTCCGGCAGCGGTCACCCTCCCTCCCTCCCACCGTCCGTCAGCGGTCACCCTCCCTCCCTCTCACCGTCCGTCAGCGGTCACCCTCCCTCCCTCTCACCGTCCGTCAGCGGTCATCCTGATCAAGGCGACTTCAGCAGGTGTTCCTACGAAGGCTCCGGTTGCTCCAGCCGTCATACCAATCAGAGCCTTCATGAGGAAGTTGGGCGGGGTCCCGTCCTGTCCCGTCATCTTCTCAAACAACACCGTGTAGATACCTAACCTCGTTGTGGTGTAGGTAGCCTGGCGGAGTAGACCTGCTGACAGACTGGAAACAACAACATGATGTAGATACCTAACCCACACCATGTTGGTAGTCTGGTGGACTGAATTAGTATAATAGTAGAGTAGTATTATCATAATAGTATTAGTAGTATTGTAACAGTATAGTAATATTGGATGATAACTTGTTTTGAACTAGGACAGAGGAATTTATAACAGACTTTTTCCAGACATAACTTAGGAGATCCCCTGATTGTATGGGACACTTTTAAATGTGCCTTTAGATGCAATTCTCTAAAACAAAAGCCATTGAGGTTAAAAGGGTAAACAAAGGAAATTGAAGGACTAAGAGTACATGTACATTTCAAGTCGGAACTTTACATACACCTAGGTTGGAGACATTAAAACTCGTTTTTCAACCACTCCACAAATTTCTTGTAAAAACCTTGTTGGGCTAGGGGGCAGAATTTTGACGTCTGGATGAAAATCGTGCCCAAAGTAAACTGCCTGTTACTCAGGCCCAGAAGCTAGGATATGCATATAATTAGTAGGTTTGGATAGAAAACTCTAAAGTTTCCAAAACTGTTCCAATAATGTCTGAATATAACAGAACTGATATGGCAGGCAAAAACCCAAGGAAAATCCATCCAGGAAGTGCCATTATGTTTTTCCATTGAAAGCCTATCCACCATATAAAGAGATATGACCCAGATTGCATTCCATATGGCTTCCACTAGATGTCAACAGTCTTTAGACATTGTTTCAGGCTTTTATTCTGAAAAATGTGGGAGATACAGAACTTTCTATCAGTGGCCAGTGGATGCTGTCCCCTACCCTAGTGAAGTTAACAAACTATAGTTTGGCAAGTCGGTTAGGACACCTACTTTGTGCATGACAAGTAATTTTTCCAACAACTGTTTACAGACAGATTATTTCACTGTATCCCAACTCCAGTGGGTCAGAAGTTTACATACACTAAGTTGACTATGGCTTTAAACAGCTTGGAAAATTCCTGAAAATGTCAGGGCTTTAGAAGATTATGTTAGGCGAATTAACATAATTTGAGTCA
The DNA here is from genome assembly GCF_002021735.2 of Oncorhynchus kisutch. Taxonomy (NCBI): domain Eukaryota; kingdom Metazoa; phylum Chordata; class Actinopteri; order Salmoniformes; family Salmonidae; genus Oncorhynchus; species Oncorhynchus kisutch. Next base: position 768,040 of record NC_034189.2, on the reverse strand, counting down.
ATTGGAGGTGTACCTGTGGATGTATCTCAAGGCCTACCTTCAAACTCAGTGCCTCTTTGCTTGACATCATGGGAAAAATCAAAAGAAATCAGCCAAGACCTCAGAAAAAAAATTGTAGACCTCCACAAGTCTGGTTCATCCTTGGGAGTAATTTCCAAACACCTGAAGGTACCATGTTCATCTGTACAAACAATAGTACGCAAGTATAAACACCATGGGACCACGCAGCCCTCATACCGCTCATGAAGGAGATGTGTTCTGTCTCCTAGAGATGAATGTACTTTGGTGCGAAAAGTGCAAATCAATCCCAGGACAACAGCAAAGGACCATGTGAAGATGCTGGAGGAAACAGGTACAAAAGTATCTATATCCACAGTAAAACTAAGTCCTATATCGACATAAGCTGAAAGGCCGCTCGGCAAGGAAGAAGCCACTGCTCCAAAACCGCTATAAAAAAGCCAGACTATGGTTTGCAACTGCACATGGGGACAAAGATGGTACTTTTTGGAGAAATGTCCTCTGGTCTGATGAAACAAAAATATAACTGTTTGGCCATAATGACCATCGTTATGTTTGGAGGAAAAAGGGGGAGGCTTGCAAGACGAAGAACACCACTCCAACCGTGAAGCACAGGGGTGTCAGCATCATGTTGTGGGGTTGCTTTGCTGCAGGAGGGACTGGTGCACTTCGCAAAATAGATGGCATCATGAGGAAGTAAATGCATGTGGATATATTGAAGCAACATCTCAAGACATCAGCCAGAAAGTTAAAGCTTGGTAGCAAATGGGTCTTCCAAATGGATAATGACCCCAAGCATACTTCCAAAGTTGTGGCAAAATGGCTTAAGGAAAACAAAATCAATGTATTGTGAGTGGCCATCACAAAGCGGGAGGGAGGGAGGCCAGGAAATCTCCAGGGCTGAATGGTTGTTGATCTACTCAGAGGACCGTTATTAGCATGTTTGAACCACTCCAACAAAAATGGTAAATTATCAGATAACTCAACAAGAAGGTCTGATTTCATTATTACTGAAACGGGATCTAAGTGGTAAATATAAAGAACATTAAAAAACATGGAGGCCCTTTACACTCTAGTGATCAAAAATTATAGCAAAACAAATAGTGCATAGAATTAAAAAAGTATTGTTGGATATTATTCATCCTAATCAGACAGCTTTTTTAAATGGACGATACATTGGAGATAATATAATTTATTGGAGATAATATAAGTACTGGAAACAATAGAACACTATGAAAAATCTGGGGAACCAGGTCTGGTTTTCATAGCTGACTTTGAAAAGGCTTTTGATCAAGTATGACTGGAATTTATATATAAATGCCTGCAATATTTCAATTTAGGAGAGTCTCTTATACAATGGGTTAAAGTTATGTATAGTAAACCCCAGGTGTAAAATATTAAATAATGCCTACTTCTCAGAAAGTATTCAACTGTCAAGAGGAGTAAAACAAGGTTGTCCCCTATCAGCATATCTATTTATTATGGCCACAGAAATGTTAGCTATTAAAATCAGATCCAACAATAATCAAGGGATTAGAAATCCAGGGTTTAAAAACAAAGATGTCATTGTACTCGATGATTCATGTTGTTTTCTTTTAAATCCACAATTAGAATCACTCCAGGGACTCATACAGGATCTAGATACTTTTAGAATCTGAATCCCTCCACGGACTCAGAGAGGATCTAGATACTTTTAAAATCTGAATCCCTCCATGACCTCAGAGGATCTAGATACTTTTAGAATCTGAATCCCTCCACAGCCTCATAGAGGATCTAGATACTTTTAGAATCTGAATCCCTCCATGACCTCAGAGGATCTAGATACTTTTAGAATCTGAATCCCTACACAGCTTCAGAGGATCTAGATACTAAGTATTAGCAGCATAGCAACAGTATGGTAAGTAGTATTAGTAGTACAGTAATGGTATAGTAGTAGTATATAATAGCATAGTAACAGTATGGTAAGTAGTATTAGTAGTACAGCAATGGTATAGTAGTAGAATATAATAGCATAGTAACAGTATGGTAAGTAGTATTAGTAGTATTAGTAGTACAGCAATGGTATAGTAGTAGAATATAATAGCATAGTAACAGTATGGTAAGTAGTATTAGTAGTATTAGTAGTACAGTAATGGTATAGTAGTAGTATATAATAGCATAGTAGTACTAACCCAGTGTAGATTTAGCAGCATAGCAACAGTATGGTAAGTAGTATTAGTAGTACAGTAATGGTATAGTAGTAGTATATAATAGCATAGTAACAGTATGGTAAGTAGTATTAGTAGTACAGTAATGGTATAGTAGTAGTATATAATAGCATAGTAGTACTAACCCAGTGTAGATTTAGCATCATAGTAACAGTATGGTAAGTAGTATATAATAGCATTGTAGTACTAACCCAGTGTAGATGCCTCCTAGTCCTTCATTCTTCAGTATAGATGCCAGAGCATGGAAGCTGGTCTTGTATTCCCGGGCCTTTCCTCCCTGACCACTCAGCTGCATCCTGTTCTTCACTAGATCTAGAGGCTGGACGAACACTGTCGCTCCCATCCTGGAGAAGGGGGAGGGACACAGAGAGAGAATCCATCTGTTATTTCATAGTTTTTATGTCTTCACTATTATTCTGCAATGTAGAAAATAACAAAAAATAAAAACCCTTGAATGAGTAGGTGTGTCCAAACTGTTACTTTAATCTAATGAGTAGGTGTGTCCAAACTGTTACTTTAATCTAATGAGTAGGTGTGTCCAAACTGTTACTTTAATCTAATGAGTAGGTGTGTCCAAACTGTTACTTTAATCTAATGAGTAGGTGTGTCCAAACTGTTACTTTAATCTAATGAGTAGGTGTGTCCAAACTGTTACTTTAATCTAATGAGTAGGTGTGTCCAAACTGTTACTTTAATCTAATGAGTAGGTGTGTCCAAACTGTTACTTTAATCTAATGAGTAGGTGTGTCCAAACTGTTACTTTAATCTAATGAGTAGGTGTGTCCAAACTGTTACTTTAATCTAATGAGTAGGTGTGTCCAAACTGTTACTTTAATCTAATGAGTAGGTGTGTCCAAACTGTTACTTTAATCTAATGAGTAGGTGTGTCCAAACTGTTACTTTAATCTAATGAGTAGGTGTGTCCAAACTACTGACCGTTGCTGTATAGATCGATGTTGTATCTAGATGTGTTGTATACTGACAGGTACTGTATGTATGTATGTATGTATGTATGTATGTATGTATGTATGTATGTATGTATGTATGTATGTATGTATGTATGTATGTATGTATGTATGTATGTATGTATGTACAGTGGGGCAAAAAAGTATTTAGTCAGCCACCAATTGTGCAAGTTCTCCCACTTAAAAAGATGAGGCCTGTAATTTTCATCATAGGTACACTTCAACTATGACAGACAAAATGAAAGTATTGAGAAACTTTTGTTATTGACCAAATACTTATTTTCCACCATAATTTGGAAATAAATTCATTAAAAATCCTACAATGTGATTTTCTGGATTTTTTTCTCTCATTTTGTCTGTCATAGTTGAAGTGTACCCATGATGAAAATTACAGGCCTCTCATCTTTTTAAGTGGGAGAACTTACACAATTGGTGGCTGACTAAATACTTTTTTTGCCCCACTGTATGTATATAAATGAGTAGGTGTGGACACACCTACTCATTTATATACATATGTACAGGCTTTCCAGAGGGTAGTGAGGTCTGCACAACGCATCACCGGGGGCAAACTACCTGCCCTCCAGGACACCTACACCACCCGATGCTACAGGAAGGCCATAAAGATCATCAAGGACATCAACCACCCGAGCCACTGCCTGTTCACCCCGCTGTCATCCAGAAGGCGAGGTCAGTACAGGTGCATCAAAGTTGGGACCGAGAGACTGAAAAACAGCTTCTATCTCAATGCCATCAGACTGTTAAACAGCCACCACTAACATTGAGTGGCTACTGCCAACACACTGTCAATGACACTGACTCTACTCCAGCCACTGTAATCATGGGAATTGATGGGAAATGATGTAAATATATCACTAGCCACTTTAAACAATGCTACCTTATATAATGTTACTTACCCTACATTATTCATCTCATATGCATACGTAGATACTGTACTCTATATCATCGACTGCATCCTTATGTAATACATGTATCACTAGCCACTTTAACTACGCCACTTGGTTTACATACTCATCTCATATGTATATACTGTACTCGATATCATCTACTGTATCTTGCCTATGCTGCTCTGTACCATCACTCATTCATATATCCTTATGTACATATTCTTTATCCCCTTACACTTGTCTCTATAAGGTAGTAGTTTTGGAATTGTTAGCTAGATTACTTGTTGGTTATTACTGCATTGTCGGAACTAGAAGCACAAGCATTTCGCTACACTCGCATTAACATCTGCTAACCATGTGTATGTGACAAATAAAATTTGATTTGATTGATTTGATTTGACATACAGTGGGGCAAAAAAAGACTATTGACTGGTACTGCAGACAGACGTTGTTTTATCTAGATTTGAACAATAACCTAAAACAAAAGGCCAAATCTACACTGGAGTTGCTAACCAAGATGACATTGAATGTTCCTGAGAGGCCGAGTTACAGTTTGGACTTAAATCTGCTTTTAAATCTGTAAAGATTTGAAAATTGCTGTATAGCCATGATCCCCAACACCTTGACAGTGCTTGAAGAATATATATATATATTTAAAGGGTCAAATACAGTCTTGTACAATCCATATGTGAAAAGCTCTTATAGACTCAAGAAGACTCACAGCTCTTATAGACGTATTACTCAAGAAGACTCACAGCTCTCAGACTCAAGAAGACTCACAGCTCTCAGACTCAAGAAGACTCACAGCTCTCAGACTCAAGAAGACTCACAGCTCTCAGACTCAAGAAGACTCACAGCTCTCAGACTCAAGAAGACTCACAGCTCTCAGACTCAAGAAGACTCACAGCTCTCAGACTCAAGAAGACTCACAGCTCTCAGACTCAAGAAGACTCACAGCTCTCAGACTCAAGAAGACTCACAGCTCTCAGACTCAAGAAGACTCACAGCTGTCATCGAGGCCAGAGGTGTATTGTATTGACTCATGGAGCTGAATACTTATGCAACAACCATATTTTAACTTTTTTTTTTTTTGATTTTTTATTAAACAATCTTTTTAAAAAATATTCCACTTTGACAGAGCATTTTGTGCAGATTGTTGATGGAAAATTACAATTTAATCCACTTGGTTAAACAATAAAATGTGAAGATATCATTGGGGTCTGAAAACTTTGGCAAGGCACTGTAGTCTTCAAGTTGGAATCCACTGCGGTGAAACTGCCACATCCGTTTGTGATATTACAACAACAAAGACAACTTCAAACAAACACTATTTAAGAGTAGAAGAGCAGAGAAAAGCAGAGAAGAAGAGCAGCGAAGAACAGCAGAGTAGAACAGCAGATATCAGCTCTGCATGCGTGCGAGGAGACATAAGGGCCTTCAGTGTTATGCCCACAGCACAGACAGAAATACACCAACATCACCATACACAGCCAACCCACTGTCATGACACCACTACAGTACGGGTACTCCCACTATACTGAGAAGAGACCATTCTGAATAGCACCCTCCTCTACTAGCAGTAAAGCCAATATGACCCTCTCTACACTGATAGCGCACTTGGTGTAAACTCTACCTCAAACACCCTTTTGATAGATCAGAGGCTATACTTGACAGGCTAGGGTCCCAGGTCTCTCGCCCTCTTAGAGAACAGGCTAGGGTCCCAGGTCTCTCTCTCTCTGAGAGAACAGGCTAGGGTCCCAGGTCTCTCGCCCTCTTAGAGAACAGGCTAGGGTCCCAGGTCTCTCTCTCTCTCTCTCGGAGAGAACAGGCTAGGGTCCCAGGTCTCTCTCGCTCGCTCTCGGAGAGAACAGGCTAGGGTCCCAGGTCTCTCGCTCTCGGAGAGAACAGGCTAGGGTCCCAGGTCTCTCGCTCTCTGAGAGAACAGGCTAGGGTCCCAGGTCTCTCGCTCTCTGAGAGAACAGGCTAGGGTCCCAGGTCTCTCGCTCTCTGAGAGAACAGGCTAGGGTCCCAGGTCTCTCGCTCTCTGAGAGAACAGGCTAGGGTCCCAGGTCTCTCGCTCTCTGAGAGAACAGGCTAGGGTCCCAGGTCTCTCGCTCTCTGAGAGAACAGGCTAGGGTCCCAGGTCTCTCGCTCTCTGAGAGAACAGGCTAGGGTCCCAGGTCTCTCGCTCTCTGAGAGAACAGGCTAGGGTCCCAGGTCTCTCGCTCTCTGAGAGAACAGGCTAGGGTCCCAGGTCTCTCGCTCTCTGAGAGAACAGGCTAGGGTCCCAGGTCTCTCGCTCTCTGAGAGAACAGGCTAGGGTCCCAGGTCTCTCGCTCTCTGAGAGAACAGGCTAGGGTCCCAGGTCTCTCGCTCTCTGAGAGAACAGGCTAGGGTCCCAGGTCTCTCGCTCTCTGAGAGAACAGGCTAGGGTCCCAGGTCTCTCGCTCTCTGAGAGAACAGGCTAGGGTCCCAGGTCTCTCGCTCTCTGAGAGAACAGGCTAGGGTCCCAGGTCTCTCGCCCTCTGAGAGAACAGGCTAGGGTCCCAGGTCTCTCGCTCTCTGAGAGAACAGGCTAGGGTCCCAGGTCTCTCGCTCTCTGAGAGAACAGGCTAGGGTCCCAGGTCTCTCGCCCTCTGAGAGAACAGGCTAGGGTCCCAGGTCTCTCGCCCTCTGAGAGAACAGGCTAGGGTCCCAGGTCTCTCGCCCTCTGAGAGAACAGGCTAGGGTCCCAGGTCTCGCTCTCTCTGAGAGAACAGGCTAGGGTCCAAGGTCTCTCTCCCAACCGCCCATATCTGGGAGGTTATTTGTATTTATTAGGGTAAGGGGCTGAGGGAATTTCTTTGTCTTTGAGGTCTTGACATTTAATAAGACTGGAACAGTACGTGCATGACTGATACGCGACACATTCAGACAGTCATCCTATTAATGTTGGGACTATTCTGCAGAAACTGGCAGATACATAAACTCACCCTGTAGGCTTCATTTTTATAAGGATGAGCCCAACTCGTAAACACACACGAGTTTTAGTTTTAGCTCATTTTCAACCACAGTCCCTGAGCAGGTTTTGTTTTTAAATTACAATACTATAAAACAATGAAACAAGTAACACGTAGTACGCAGACAGAGCAACATAAGACAAGTAACACGTAGTACGCAGACAGAGCAACATAAGACTAGTAACACGTAGTACGCAGCCAGAGCAACACGAGACAAGTAACACGTAGTACGCAGACAGAGCAACATAAGACTAGTAACACGTAGTACGCAGCCAGAGCAACACAAGACAAGTAACACGTAGTACGCAGACAGATCAATAGCACAAAAAGAAACAAAACAAAAGACATAAACGCAACAGTGTTTCCACACCTCACAAGCTACATACAGCATGGAAAGCGGCAACACACAGCTAGGGGTTATGTTGGTGGTCATAGAGCTTGAACGTAACCGGAGGCATCGACATACAGTTGTCTGGGCCTAACTAGCGGTCAGTGCGTCTGTGGACAGACCCAAATGTCAATGCGTGTGTGCGAAGGTTGACGCCATTATGCCGGGATAGTAACATCTACCGGGCTGTCAACATGCACCGGAAACACACACGAGCTTATCACTTAATGATTACATTAATTCATTACTAAACACATGTTATTCTCGGTTTCTAACTACCTCTCTAATTTAGTATGCTGTGCCCCTGACCGGTAACCGAGCACCGCTGTCAGCGGGGCTGCTGTGTGAGTGTGACCGCTAAGAGCGGCCTGTAGCCCGGGTACCTACCCTGCCAGTCCCCCAAAGAGGAACTTAATGGCCTTGGGAGAGGTCTTCGGTTTGGAAGCTTCCGCCATTTTCTCTTTGGCTCTTTTCAAACCGGACGACAGTCCCTCGGTAAAGGCCCTGATTCTGGTCGGTGCTTTACCTCTAGCGATGGAGCAAGGTGACACACGGGGGCGCGCACGCACAGACGAAGGGGAAGTAGGTGGACCAATGGGGAGGGGCGAAGAGGATGACAGAGAACGAGCACGCTGGGGTTTTAATAAAGCTTCGTAGTTGAAAATAAACTTCCAATGTAATTAAGAGATGAAATATATTAGATCTGTCGACAACAAATATTTCTTCTTCATCCAGTTGTTTCAAGAATGAATGATCAAATAGGACACTACAAGACAGGGTCACAGGGGACAGTTGAGTATCTTAGAACAATTAGAATATCTTTGATAAAGACCTCGCCTGTCAAACCAATCAGTGGATAGAAAAGGCGGGCTTTGGTGCTGTCACGGTACAAAAGGTAAACAGGGACGAAACACTCCGACGGACTAGAGAAATGATCTATGTATGCGTGTGTTCCCTCATGTGCTTTATGTATTGATTTGTTATTAATAAAAAATTTAAATAAAAAAAAGACTAGAGAAATGACTTGGGAGTCTACGTTTATTGGTTTATCTTGTTATCTTGGGCGGGTTCTGAAGTTCTGCCGCGTTCAAGTGCTATTGGAAACTTCGCAACTTCCCGAGTTAAACAGAACATATGTTATTTGCGTAGAGCTATCTATTGATTGATTCTCATACTTCTCAAGAGGGAAATTCAGGATCATCTTTCACCAATGATTTAGAAAGTCAGACGGGAAGATTGCGGAAGCTGGTGTTCTGTTTGAAACAGATGGCGTACGAGTGGAGATGAGAAGGATTGGTTTTCGGTGGTGAATATAAGGACACAAAATAAATAATGTGGTAGTGGACTCTAGTAAATCCAATATAAATTCGCTTTATTTTTTGGTCGGAGTGAGGGTTTTGAATCAATGTTGTTACCTGGGAGATCCGTTTGAATTGTGTATGAAAATCGTGTATGCATTGGATGCGGTGGCATCGGTGAGAGTAACGAGGAAGTGAGCTTGTTATGGTTTTCTGTGTATCCGTGAAACGGAAGGAGCGTACTCTGCGCCTCAAGAAGATATCGGATTGGAATGTGTCGTGTGGATCTTCGAAGGGGCTTATCTCTGGGGTGGCGCTAAAAGTCAATGCCAAGGAAATGGTTGGTGCACACCGATTGGTCGATGGATCCTTTCATTTGTTTTTTGAAGAAGAGTCTCTCCCTTCACACATGTGCTTGGGTTCTGTGATATAAATTGCCAGCAGATCCAACTCGCTTTTTTAAATTAGCACTAGGATCAGACCACATTCTTGTGTAGATTATAGGTGGCTAAAAGCTCCACTCCGTCAACCAATGTGCGTGCATGTGCAAGGGCGGAGTCTGTTTTATTGAGGCAGCTTGCACTTTTGTCCACATCGTTGTTGCGTTCCACCCAGAATAGAAAGTCGCCTTGTGTGGTTTATATCCACTAGGGGGCTGGAGGAGCCAGAGTAGCTTACCAAGCAAGAGCATGCATGGACCAACTGGCAAGTGTTTTCACTGACATATTCAACCTCTCCCTGACTGAGTCTGTAATACCTACATTTTTCAAGCAGACCACCATAGTCCCTGTGCCCAAGGAAGCGAAGGTAACCTGCCTAAATGATTACCACCCCGTAGCACTCACATCGGTAGCCATGAAGTGCTTTGAAAGGCTGGTCATGGCTCACAACAACACCATTATCCCGAAAACTCTAGACCCACTCCAATTCGAAATCCACCCCAACAGGGGCTCCCAAGTGGCGCAGCAGTCTAAGCCACTGCATCTCGGTGCTAGAGGCGCCACTACAGACCCTGGTTTGAATCCAGGCTGTATCACAACTGACCGCTATTATTGGCCCAGTGTCGACCGGGTTTGGCAAGTTAGGACATCATTGTAAATAAGCATTTGTTCTTAACTGACTTGCCTGGTTAAATAATGTTTTAGTTTTTTTAAACAGATGATGCCATTTCTATCCACTCCACACTGCCCTTTCCCACCTGGACAGAAGGAACACCTATGTGAGAATGCTGTTCATTGACTACAGCTCAGCGTTCAACACCATAGTGCCCTCAAAGCTCATCACTAAACTAAGGACCCTGGGACTAAACACCTCCCTCTGCAACTGGATCCTGGACTTCCTGACGGGCCGCCCCCAGGTGGTGAGGGTAGGTAACAACCAAACTGCCATGCTGATCCTCAATACTAGAGCCCCTCAGGGGTGTTTTGTTGACGACACAACTATGGTGGGTCTGATCACCGACAACAATGAGACAGCCTATAGGGAGGAGGTCAGAGAACTGGCAGTGTTATGCCAGAACAACAACCTCCCCATCAAAGTGATAAAGACGAAGGAGCTGATCGTGGACTACAGGATAAGGAGGAACACGCCCCCATTAACACTTCGGGCTGTAGTGAAGCGACTGCTTAGCATCTGACCATAAGGCACTACAGAGGGTAGTGTGTACGGCCCAGTACATCACTGGGGCCACGCTTCCTGCCATCCAGGACCTACAGTGGCAAGAAAAAAATATGTGAACCATTTGGATTTACCTGGATTTCTGCATAAATTGGTCATCAAAATGGATCTGATCTTCATCAAGTCACAACAGACAAACACAGTGTGCTTCAACTAATAACACACAAATTATTGTATTTTTCTTGTCTATATTGAATACATAATTTAAACATTCACAGTTTTGGTTAGAAAAGGTATGTGAACCCCTAGGCTAATGACTTCCCCAAAACTAACCTGGAGTCCAATCAATGAGACGAGATTGGAGATGTTGGTTCGAGCTGCCCTGCCCAATAAAAAACACTCACATTTGAATTTGCTATTCACAAGAAGCATTTCCTGATGTGAACCATGCCTCGAACATGAAGCTGGAAAGGGTTACAAAAGTATCTCTAAAAGCCTTGATGTTCATCAGTCCACGGTAAGACAAATTGTCTATAAATGGAGAAAGTTCAGCACTGTTGCTACTCTCCCTAGGAGTGGCCGTCCTGCAAAGAGGACTGCAAGAGCACAGCGCAGAATGCTCAATGAGGTTAAGAAGAATCCTAGAGTGTCAGTTAAAGACTTATAGAAATTTTGAGTTGAGTTGTTTGCAAGGAACACACAACACTATTTGTAGAGAAACAAAAGGCACAGCAACATCAAAACCTCATCCCAACTGCAAAGTCTGGTGGAGGGAGCATCATGGTTTGGGGCTGCTTTGCTGCCTCAAGGCCTGGACAGCTTGCTATCATCGATGGAAAAACAAATTCCAAAGTTTATTAAGACATTTTGCAGGAGAATGTAAGGCTACCTGTATGCCAATTGAAGCTCAACAGAAGATGGGTGATGCAACAAGACAACAGAATGGCTTCAACAGAAGAAAATACGCCTTGGAGTGGCCCAGTTAGAGTCCTGACCCGAACCCGATTGAGATGCTGTGGCATGACCCTGCTGTGGCATCTCCCTCACTAGCTTTAAGCACCAACTGTCAGAGCAGCTCACAGATTACTGCACCTGTACATAGCCCACCTATAATTTAGCCCAAACAACTACCTCTTTCCCAACTGTATTTAATTTTTATTTATTTATTTATTTTGCTCCTTTGCACCCCATTATTTTTATTTCTACTTTGCACATTCTTCCATTGCAAAACTACCATTCCAGTATTTTACTTGCTATATTGTATTTACTTTGCCATCATGGCCTTTTTTGCCTTTACCTCCCTTCTCACCTCATTTGCTCACATTGTATATAGACTTGTTTATACTGCATTATTGACTGTATGTTTGTTTTTACTCCATGTGTAACTCTGTGTCGTTGTATCTGTCGAACTGCTTTGCTTTATCTTGGCCAGGTCGCAATTGTAAATGAGAACTTGTTCTCAACTTGCCTACCTGGTTAAATAAAGGTAAAATAAAAATAAATAAAATAAATGACCTCGAGAGAGCAGTTAACACCAGACATCCCAAGAATATTGCTGAACTGAAACAGTTTTGTAAAGAGGAATGGTCCACAATTCCTCCTGACCGTTGTGCAGGTCTGATCCGCAACTACAGAAAACATTTGGTTGAGGTTATTACTGCCAAAGGAGGGTCAACTAGTTATTAAATCCAAGAAGACATGAAAACGTAACATTGTTTGTGATTTATTAGTATAAGCAGACTGTGTTTGTCTCTTGATTTATGACCAATTAATGCAGAAATTAAGGTAATTCCAAAGGGTTCACATACTTTTTTTTGCCACTGTACCGGTACCTCCTGTATATACTAGGTGGTGTCAGAGGACTGTACCGGTACCTCCTGTATATACTAGGTGGTGTCAGGCCTGTACCAGTACCTCCTGTATATACTAGGTGGTGTCAGGACTGTACCGGTACCTCCTGTATATACTAGGTGGTGTCAGAGGAATGTACCGGTATCTCCTGTATATACTAGGTGGTGTCAGAGGACTGTACCGGTACCTCCTGTATATACTAGGTGGTGTCAGAGGACTGTACCGGTATATCCTGTATATACTAGGTGGTGTCAGAGGACTGTACCGGTACCTCCTGTATATACTAGGTGGTGTCAGAGGACTGTACCGGTATCTCCTGTATATACTAGGTGGTGTCAGAGGACTGTACCGGTACCTCCTGTATATACTAGGTGGTGTCAGAGAACTGTACCGGTACCTCCTGTATATACTATGTGGTGTCAGAGGACTCTACCGGTACTTCGGGTATATACTAGGTGGTGTCAGAGGACTGTACCGGTACCTCCTGTATATACTATGTGGTGTCAGAGGACTCTACCGGTACCTCCTGTATATACTAGGTGGTGTCAGAGGACTGTACCGGTACCTCCTGTATATACTATGTGGTGTCAGAGGACTGTACCGGTACCTCCTGTATATACTATGTGGTGTCAGAGGACTGTACCGGTACCTCCTGTATATACTATGTGGTGTCAGAGGACTGTACCGGTACCTCCTGTATATACTAGGTGGTGTCAGAGGACTGTACCGGTACCTCCTGTATATACTATGTGGTGTCAGAAACTGTACCGGTACCTCCTGTATATACTAGGTGGTGTCAGAGGACTGTACCGGTATCTCCTGTATATACTAGGTGGTGTCAGAGGACTGTACCGGTATCTCCTGTATATACTAGGTGGTGTCAGAGGACTGTACCGGTACCTCCTGTATATACTATGTGGTGTCAGAGGACTCTACCGGTACCTCCTGTATATACTAGGTGGTGTCAGAGGACTGTACCGGTACCTCCTGTATATACTATGTGGTGTCAGAGGACTGTACAGGTACCTCCTGTATATACTAGGTGGTGTCAGAGGACTGTACCGGTACCTCCTGTATATACTAGGTGGTGTCAGGCCTGTACCAGTACCTCCTGTATATACTAGGTGGTGTCAGGACTGTACCGGTGCCTCCTGTATATACTAGGTGGTGTCAGAGGAATGTACCGGTATCTCCTGTATATACTAGGTGGTGTCAGAGGACTGTACCGGTATCTCCTGTATATACTAGGTGGTGTCAGAGGACTGTACCGGTATCTCCTGTATATACTAGGTGGTGTCAGAGGACTGTACCGGTACCTCCTGTATATACTATGTGGTGTCAGAGGACTCTACCGGTACCTCCTGTATATACTAGGTGGTGTCAGAGGACTGTACCGGTACCTCCTGTATATACTAGGTGGTGTCAGAGGACTGTACCGGATACCTCCTGTATATACTATGTGGTGTCAGAGGACTGTACAGGTACCTCCTGTATATACTAGGTGGTGTCAGAGGACTGTACCGGTACCTCCTGTATATACTAGGTGGTGTCAGGCCTGTACCAGTACCTCCTGTATATACTAGGTGGTGTCAGGACTGTACCGGTACCTCCTGTATATACTAGGTGGTGTCAGAGGAATGTACCGGTATCTCCTGTATATACTAGGTGGTGTCAGAGGACTGTACCGGTACCTCCTGTATATACTAGGTGGTGTCAGAGGACTGTACCGGTATCTCCTGTATATACTAGGTGGTGTCAGAGGACTGTACCGGTACCTCCTGTATATACTAGGTGGTGTCAGAGGACTGTACCGGTACCTCCAGTATATACTAGGTGGTGTCAGAGGACTGTACCGGTATCTCCTGTATATACTAGGTGGTGTCAGAGGACTGTACCGGTACCTCCAGTATATACTAGGTGGTGTCAGAGGACTCTACTGGTACCTCCTGTATATACTAGGTGGTGTCAGAGGACTGTACAGGTACCTCCTGTATATACTAGGTGGTGTCAGAGGACTGTACCGGTACCTCCTGTATATACTAGGTGGTGTCAGAGGACTGTACCGGTACCTCCTGTATATACTATGTGGTGTCAGAGGACTCTGCCGGTACCTCCAATATATATACTAGGTGGTGTCAGAGGACTGTACCGGTACCTCCTGTATATACTAGGTGGTGTCAGAGGACTCTACCGGTACCCCCTGTATATACTATGTGGTGTCAGAGGACTCTACCGGTACCTCCTGTATATACTATGTGGTGTCAGAGGACTCTACCGGTACCTCCTGTATATACTATGTGGTGTCAGAGGACTCTACCGGTACCTCCTGTATATACTAGGTGGTGTCAGAGGACTGTACCGGTACCTCCTGTATATACTATGTGGTGTCAGAGGACTGTACCGGTACCTCCTGTATATACTATGTGGTGTCAGAGGACTGTACCGGTACCTCCTGTATATACTATGTGGTGTCAGAGGACTGTACCGGTACCTCCTGTATATACTAGGTGGTGTCAGAGGACTGTACCGGTACCTCCTGTATATACTAGGTGGTGTCAGAGGACTGTACCGGTACCTCCTGTATATACTAGGTGGTGTCAGAGGACTGTACCGGTACCTCCTGTATATACTAGGTGGTGTCAGAGGACTGTACCGGTATTTCCTGTATATACTAGGTGGTGTCAGAGGACTGTACCGGTACCTCCTGTATATACTAGGTGGTGTCAGAGGACTGTACCGGTACCCCCTGTGTTTTTAGCCTCGGCATTGTTATTGTGTTTTTATTTTATTTTTTACTTTAGTTTATTTAGTAAATATTTTCTTAACTATTTCTTGAACTGCATTGTTGGTTAAGGGCTTGTCAGTAAACATTTCATGGTAAGGTTCTCACCTGCTGTATTCAGCGCATGTGACAAACACACTTTGATTTAATCTAGGCGGCATATACAGTAGTGTATAGGATAATATATACAGTACCTTGCGAAAGTATTCGGCCCCCTTGAACTTTGCGACCTTTTGCCACATTTCAGGCATCAAACATAAAGATATAAAACTGTAATTTTTTGTGAAGAATCAACAACAAGTGGGACACAATCATGAAGTGGAACGACAATTATTGGATATTTCAAACTTTTTTAACAAATCAAAAACTGAAAAAATTGGGCGTGCAAAATTATTCAGCCCCCTTAAGTTAATACTTTGTAGCGCCACCTTTTGGGTATGTCTCTATCAGTTTTGCACATTGAGAGACTGACATTTTTTCCCATTCCTCCTTGCAAAACAGCTCGAGCTCAGTGAGGTTGGATGGAGAGCATTTGTGAAGTCCGGGTTCTGGCTGGGCCACTCAAGGACATTTAGAGACTTGTCCCCAAGCCACTCCTGCATTGTCTTGGCTGTGTGCTGTGATAGAAACATTACATATTTACCTGGTTTGTTTGATCATTAATAGTTAGAAATTAATACTTAACAAATAGGACATTTCTGTTTAATTCTGTGTTTCTGTAACGAGAAGGTTTCCACTCTAGCTTCCTGCAGTTAGTCTGGGCGTAAGGTCAAGGAAAAATGGGTTTTGCTAGAGATAGTTTGAGCTGACAATGACTTGGTGATAATTACCTACAGCTGGCATTCCATAGACAAGATGTGGTGTGTGTGACCCAGATAGAGAGAGCCTGGAACGGTTTAGAACAATGCCTTATTGTTTCATCTTCCTGGCATCTGGGAAACTGAGCCGGGTGTAGATAACCAAGGTGGCTTATGGGAAGGTTAGAAATGACTGACTAAGCATTTTTTAGGGCCTATATAACATGTTTTTTTCATTTTCAATTGGGTTCTCAGCCTTACAGTCAAAACTGTTGGGTTGACGATTTGATTATTTTCAATAATGAATTGATATTAAATAAAGATGATTCTTTGAAGAAATGACCAAGTCTCTCAGTACTGAATTTCCATGACAGTACGTAATACTATCATCCGCATGGACATATACACAAGTATATTACATTGTCCTGTTGGAAGGTGAACCTTCGCACCAGTCTGAGGTCCTGAGCCCTCTGGAGCAAGTTTTCATCAATGATCTCTCTGTACTTTTCTCCGTTCATCTTTCCCTCGATCCTGACTAGTCTCCCAGTCCCTGCCACTGAAAAACATCCCCACAGCATGATGCTGCCACCACCATGCTTCACAGTAGGGATGGTGCCAGGTTTCCTCCAGACGTGATGCTTGGCATTCAGGCCAAAGCGTTCAATCTTTGTTTTATCAGACCAGAGAATCTTGTTTCTCATGGTCTGAGAGTCTTTAGGGGCCTTTTGGCAAACTCTAAGCGGGCTGTCATGTGCCTTTTTACTAAGGAGTGGCTTCCATCTGGCCACTCTACCATAAAGGCCTGATTGGTGGATGCAGAGATGGTTGTCCTTCTGGAAGGTTCTCCCATCTCCAGATGAACTCTGGAGCTTTGTCAGAGTGACCATCGGGTTCCTGGTCACCTCCCTGATCAAGGTTCTTCTCCCCCGATTGCTCAGTTTGGCCGGGCAGCCAGCTCTAGGAAGAGTCTTGGTGGTTCCAAACTTCTTCCATTTAAGATTGATGGAGCCCCCTGTGTTCTTGGGGACTCTTCCATTTAAGATTGATGGAGCCCCCTGTGTTCTTGGGGACTCTTCCATTTAAGATTGATGGAGCCCCCTGTGTTCTTGGGGACCTTCAATGCTGCAAACGTTTTGTTTGGTCCCCTTCCCCAGATCTGACTCGACACAATCCTGTCTCGGACCTCTACGGACAATTCCTTCAACCTCATGGCTTGGTTTTTGCTCTGACATGCACTGTCAACTGTGGGACCTTATATAGACAGGTGTTTGCCTTTCCAAATCATGTCCAATCAATTGAATTTATCACAGTTGGACTCCAAGTTGAAGAAACATCACAAGGATGATCAATGGAAACAGGATGCACTTGAGCTCAATTTCGAGTTTCACAGCAAAGAGTCTGAATATTTATGTAAATTAATCTAAAAACCTATTTTTGCTGTGTCATTCTGGGGTATTGTGTGTAGATTGATTATGAAAACTTGTAATTTAATCAATTTTAGAATAAGTCTGCAACGTGAATTTCATAAAAATGGTAAAACATTAAAAGTTATCCTTTTTAGATAAAACTATACTAAATATATTCATGCCAACAAATAATTGATTAAAACACAGTTTTGCAATGATGGTCTACAGTAGCCTCAACAGCACTCTAAGGTAGCACCATGGTGTAGCAGGAGGACAGCTCGCTTCCGTCCTCCTCTTGGTACATTGACTTCAATACAAAACCTAGGAGGCTCATGGTTCTCACTCCCTTCCATGGACTTACACAGTCATTATGACAACTTCCGGAGGACGTCCTCCAACCTATCAGTGCTCTTGCAACATGAACCGACATGTTCACCCAATCAAAGGATCAGAGAATGAATCTAGTACTGAAAGCATCAGCTACAGCTAGCTAGCACTGCAGTGAATAACATGTGGTGAATAGTTGACTTTGAGAAAGACAATAGTTGAACAGTTTTGAACAAAATAATTTAAAAAAAAGGATTAGCAAGTCATTTTTCTTCCACTTTCAGTTTCATTAACTTAGCTAGCACATGCAGCTAGCTAGCTTAGCCTACTCAGAGGGATGCTATGTTAGCTAGCTGGCTATAACAGAGGGATGCTATGATAGCTAGCTGGCTATGACAGAGGGATGCTATGTTAGCTAGCTAGCTATGACAGAGGGATGCTATGTTAGCTAGCTGGCTATGACAGAGGGATGCTATTGTTAGCTAGCTGGCTATAACAGAGGGATGCTATGTTAGCTAGCTGGCTATAACAGAGGGATGCTATGTTAGCTAGCTGGCTATAACAGAGGGATGCTATGTTAGCTAGCTGGCTATGACAGAGGGATGCTATGTTAGCTAGCTGGCTATAACAGAGGGATGCTATGTTAGCTAGCTGGCTATAACAGAGGGATGCTATGTTAGCTAGCTGGCTATGACAGAGGGATGCTATGTTAGCTAGCTGGCTATAACAGAGGGATGCTATGTTAGCTAGCTGGCTATAACAGAGGGATGCTATGTTAGCTAGCTGGCTATAACAGAGGGATGCTATGTTAGCTAGCTGGCTATAACAGAGGGATGCTATGTTAGCTAGCTGGCTATGACAGAGGGATGCTATGTTAGCTAGCTGGCTATGACAGAGGGATGCTATGTTAGCTAGCTGGCTATAACATAGGGATGCTATGTTAGCTAGCTGGCTATAACAGAGGGATGCTATGTTAGCTAGCTGGCTATGACTATCCAACACAACACTGGAACCCTTCCAAGTCAAGGTAAGCTTTTGGTTTTATTAATTTATTGCCACCGGTTTACTAACGCGTCAGTTCTATTAGCTATTTTGACTATGCCGTTACTTTAGCTAATAAGGTGACAACTATTTAGGCTGTGTGTAGCAATTATGACATGGTTTGGCATGGAAAGATTTTTTCTCCTGGCCACATACGGCTGATGTGTTGTGCATTGAAGTCCACAAGAGAAGGGAAAAGGTGAGAGGAGAACGTATAGATGCGAGAAGCAATACAACGTGGCTGCTATGAAAGTGAACTGTGTTTCACACGTGATCAGGGGTGTATTCATTGAGACGATTCTGTTACGTTTCTTAAACGGAAGCAAACGGAAACAAAACGGGGATAAACATGCCTGAATGTGTCCAATAGAAACTCTTGTTTGCAACTGTTGGACTAATGACTACACCCTAGATCAGCTAGATGCAGGCAAGAGGTGATACTGTTGGACTAATGACTACACCCTAGATCAACTAGATGCAGGCAAGAGGTGATACTGTTGGACTAATGACTACACCCTAGATCAACTAGATGCAGGCAAGAGGTGATACTGTTGGACTAATGATTACACCCTAGATCAACTAGATGCAGGCAAGAGTGTGAAAGGAGGTTTTGAATGGGTCACTGTCACCTCTAATATTTATCTTGTCCTGCGTTGTTGTAAATAAATAAATATGTTGTAAATAAGGCCATGCTTATGAATAAATAAATCGTCCTCCCTCGTCATAAACGGCACTGACCGCCACAGATATATATTCCGGGGGATTAAAGTGATATCCCATTATACGCCCCCTGATCACCACGGTAACACGTCCTGTTACCCAGAACCCCCAAGGTCAGAGGTCAACAGTGACGGTGTTATCACCCTTAATCAGCCAATCAATGACATGATTTTGACCTGAGTAATCAAAAGGTTGTAACTAATACAAAGTTTACAGTGTTCAGAGTGTGTGTGTGTGTGTCCATCGTAGTGGAGGATGAAAGTGCTCCTCTCTCAGAACAGAAACATGTCATCACGTTGTTCAGGTTTAGTGTGTTTAGTGTGTGTGGGTGTGTTTAGTGTGTGTGGGTGTGGGTGTGTTTAGTGTGTGTGTCCATCGTAGTGGAGGATGAAAGTGCTCCTCTCACAGAACAGAAACATGTCATCACGTTGTTCAGGTTTACTGAGATGGTTCTATTTAATACAGGAGGCAACAACCAACATTCTGTTACTAACAAATAAATACATGATTACATTCCCTCACAACCCCAGACAACCCCACCCCCAAATGTGTGCGTGTTTGGTTTGCGTGCGGTGTGTGTGTGCGATGCGTGCATGTTTGTCTCCTCTGTGTGTGTGTGTGTGTGTGTGTGTGCGATGCGTACATGTTTGTCTCCTCACTGTGTGTGTGCGATGCGTACATGTTTGTCTCCTCACTGTGTGTGTGTGTGCGATGCGTACATGTTTGTCTCCTCACTGTGTGTGTGTGTGTTATGCAGCGCGGGGGCTGAAGAAGGGCAGGGCTCGGATGTAGAGGTCCAGTCTAGTAGAGAAGAGGTCAGAGGACAGCTGCTCCCCCAGAACACACAAAGGATTCTTCACTATGTACTCTACATACAGCTGGAATAGAGACAGAGATTATAATACTACATACAGCTGGAATAGAGAGACAGAGGTTATAATACTACATACAGCTGGAAGAGAGAGACAGACAGGGGTTATAATACTACATACAGCTGGAATAGAGAGACAGACAGGGGTTATAATACTACATACAGCTGGAATAGAGAGAGATAAGTTATAATACTACATACAGCTGGAATAGAGAGAGATAAGTTATAATACTACATACAGCTGGAATAGAGAGAGATAAGTTATAATACTACATACAGCTGGAATAGAGAGAGATAAGTTATAATACTACATACAGCTGGAATAGAGAGAGATAAGTTATAATACTACATACAGCTGGAATAGAGAGAGATAAGTTATAATACTACATACAGCTGGAATAGAGAGAGATAAGTTATAATACTACATACAGCTGGAATAGAGAGACAGACAGAGGTTATAATACTACATACAGCTGGAATAGAGAGACAGACAGAGGTTATAACACACAGAGGATTCTTCACTATGTACTCTACATACAGTGAGAGTGGGAGAGAGAAAGAGAGAGAAGAGGGGGGAGAGAGAGAGAGAGAAGAGGGGGGAGAGAGAAAAGAGGGAGAGAAGAGAGGGGGAGAGAGAAAAGAGAGGGAGAGAAGAGGGGGAGAGAGAAAAGAGAGTGGGAGAGAGAAAAGAGAGGGGGAGGGAGAGAGAGGGATACTGGGTTACTTACGCCCCCCCCCATGCTTACCGTGCTGTATATCTGGTGCAGTATATCTTTAGCGTTGGGAACTCCCAGGTCTGTGTTCATTATGATCTTAACGCCAGTAGCTGTCTCATAGTAGTGCAGTTTATACTTGCTGGTCTGAAAGGTCAAGAAACCATCCTTCCTGTGGAGGGGTTAAGGGTAAACAACAGTGAAGGAAGCTGCATAGGCTACTAAACCTTCATACGACTACTGAGAGCAAATCTTAAGACTTCCAATCGTTGAATATAAGATTCAGGATGATGACCACGCAAGACTGATGTTAACACATACCATACCCACCCATCCATCCATACCACCCACCCATCCATCCATACCACCCATACATACCACCCACACATCCATACTACCCACCCACCCATACCTCCAACACCACCAATCCATCCATCCATACCACCCACCCATACCATCCATACCACCCATCCATCCATACCACCCACCCATACCACCTACACATACATACCACCCATCCATACCACCCACCCATCCATGCCATCCACCTACACCACCCATACATACCACCCACCCATACCACCTACACATACATACCACCCATCCATACCACCCACCCATCCATACCACCCACCCCACCATGCCATCCACCCACACCACCCATCCACCCACCCATCCATCCATACCACCCATCCATCCACACCATCCATCCATACCACCCACCCATCCATCCATACCACCCATCCACCCATACATACCACCCACCCATCCATCCATACCACCCATCCACCCATACATACCACCCACCCATCCATCCATCCATACCACCCATCCATACCACCCATCCACTCTGAAGGATACATATCCAGGGGAGACATCTTGCTGCAGAAGGATCTAATGGAGAACAGCATCCCATACATCAGCTTAAACTCCTGGGAGAGAGAGAGACATGAGGGAGAGAGAAACCAGTCTAGACAATTGTATCACTTATGTTATAATAAGGTCTGTATGAAACAAACTTGTATGGGTAGTTATGAAGATGGGTGGTATGTATGGGTGGTATGAAACACTATGTAGTCTATACAAAACACTATGAAGCCTGTATGGATGGTTATGAAGATGGGTGCTATGTATGGGTGGGTGGGTGGTATGAAAAACTATGTAGTCTATACGAAACACTATGAAGCCTGTATGGATGGTTATGAAGATGGGTGGTATGTATGGGTGGGTGGGTGGTATGAAAAACTATGTAGTCTATACGAAACACTATGAAGCCTGTATGGATGGTTATGAAGATGGGTGGTATGTATGGGTGGGTGGGTGGGTGGTATGAAAAACTATGTAGTCTATACGAAACACTATGAAGCCTGTATGGATGGATGGATGGGTGGTATGTATGGGTGGGTGGGTGGGTGGTATGGATGGTTATGAAGATGGGTGGGTGGGTGGTATGGATGGTTATGAAGATGGGTGGTATGTATGGGTGGGTGGGTGGGTGGTATGGATGGTTATGAAGATGGGTGGTATGTATGGGTGGGTGGGTGGTATGAAAAACTATGAAGCATGAATGAAGCGTTATGAAGCCTGTATGTCACGTTATGCCTCCTGTCTCACCTCTTCCTTGGAGATGCCGGCCTGTTTCTTGCGGTTCCACTCCCCATAGTGCAAACAGCTTCCGTTACGATCAAAGATGTACAGGTTATGAACCGTCATCTATACAGGGGTCAGAGGTTAAAGGTCAGGGTTCACTTCGCACTCACTTATTGCCTTTTTAGTCATGTGGTGGCTAACCATGAAACTACCCCTATTATGAAGTGCAAGACAGAGCGAGGAATTACTACTTCAATCTTTGTCAATATTTTTGGACTCTCCCTTACTAAATATTCGCCTTGCAACTAATTACAATATAAACGAGTGTGTGTGATGTTGCTATTGAGCTAACGTTGGCTAGGTAGCTAAACATTCAAGATATCTAGTTACACTGCGCTATCTGTGTCGTTACTAGCATTCTCTAACTTCGAAAATAACTAACAAATAACTATTAATAAAGAGAATTAGTCGAGAATCAAAAACTGTTCACCTTTCTCTTCCTGTTTCTTACAGAAATACCCCAAAAGAGACGCCCCTTCTACTGCCTGACGATAAAACGTCTGCCAAAACTCGTTCGTTCCGGGTATGAAATTAATGATTGGAAGGAGAGCAAAATACTATAAGAATAGAATAGTATGTCTGTTTGTGCTACTGTTTTACACACCAAGATAGAATTTGTGCGATAATTTCAGAAAGGCACTCCATAAACGGCGTTGTTTTGTCAAGCTACGTGAGGAGATGCGCCACTTGCGTACAAGTGCTCCAACTCGACTATTTCTTCCGTATCTTTGGTATCCACATAGACCCGTACGCCGGGTTGCCATGTTCGCGATTTTCTGGTTTACTTAAAAGACGATGTCGGGGGTGAAGATGTAATGGTAGCAGGTTTAGGGTTTTTGTGCTAGTTTTAAACTGCACCTCTACCTAACAAAAATATTAACGCAACCATTTCAACGATTTTACTGAGTTACAGTTTATATGAGGAAATCAGTCAATTCATTAGGCCCTAATGTATGGAATTTCACATGACTGGGGGTTCAGCAAGGTGGGCATGGGTGGGCATGGGCCCACCCACAGGGGAGCCAGGCTCAGCCAATCAGAATGAGTTTTCACCACAAAAAGGGCTTTATTACAGACAGAAATACACCTGTTTCATCAGCTGTTTGGTTATTTTTTTATTGAACCTTTATTTAACCAGGTAGGCAAGTTGAGAACAAGTTTTCATTTACAACTGCAACCTGGCCAAGATGAAGCAAAGCAGTGCGACACAAACAACAACACAGAGTTACACATGGAGTAAACAAACGTAGTCAATAATACAATAGAAAAGTCTATACAGTGTGTGCAAGTGAGGTAAGATTAGGGAGATAAGGCAATAAATAGGCCATAGTGGTGAAGTAATCACAATTTATTAATTAAACACTGGAGTGATAGATGTGCAGAAGATGAATGTGCAAGTAGACATACTGGGGTGCAAAGGAGAAGAAAAAAAACTATGGGGATGAGGTAGTTGGGTGGGCTATTTACAGACAGGCTGTGTATAGGTGCAATGATCTGTAAGCTGCTCTGACAGCTGATGCTTAAAGTTAGTGAGGGAGATATGAGTCTCCAGCTTCAGTGATTTTTGCAATTCGTTCCAGTCATTGGCGGCAGAGAACTGGAAGGAAGGTGGCCAAAGTTGGAATTGGCTTTGGGGATGACCAGTGAAATATACCTGCTGGAGTGCGTGCTACGGGTGGGAGTTTCTATGGTGACCAGTGAGCTGAGATAAGGCAGGGCTTTACCTAGCAAAGACTTATAGACGACCTGGAGCCAGTGGGTTTGGCGACGAATATGAAGCGAGGGCCAGTCAACGAGAGCATAGAGGTCGCAGTGGTGGGTAGTGTATGGGGCTTTGGTGACAAAATGGATGGCACTGTGATAGACTGCATCCAATTTGCTGTGTTGGAGGCTATTGTGTAAATGACATTGCCGAAGTCAAGGATCGGTAGGATAGTCAATTTGGCAGCATAAGTGAAGGAGGCTTTCTTGCGAAATAGGAAGCCGATTCTAGATTTAATTTTGGATGGGAGATGCTTAATGTGAGTCTGGAAGGAGAGTTTACAGTCTAACCAGACACCGATGCATTTGTAGTTGTCCACATATTCTAGGTCAGAACCGTCCAGAGTAGTGATGCTAGTTGGGCGGGCAGCAATCGGTTGAAGAGCATGCACTTAGTTTTACTAGCATTTAAAAGCACTTGGAGGCCATGGAAGGAGTGTTGTATGGCGTTGAAGGTCGTTTGGAGGTTTGTTAGCAGTGTCCAAAGAAGGGCCAGAAGTATACAGAATGGTGTCGTCTGCGCAGAGGTGGATCAGAGACTCACCAGCAGCAAGAGCGACATCGTTGATATATACAGAGAAAAGAGTAGGCCTGAGAATTGAACCCTGTGGCACCCCATAGAGACTGCCAGAGGTCCGGACAACAGGCCCTCCGATTTGACACACTGAACTCTGTCTGAGAAGTAGTTGGTGAACCAGGCGAGACAGTCATTTGAGAAACCAAGGCATTTAAGTCTGCCAATATGAATGCGTGATTGACAGAGTCGAAAGCCTTGGCCAGGTCGATGAATACGGTTGCACAGTATTGTCTTTTATCGATGGCGGTTATGATGTCGTTTAGGACCTTGAGTGTGGCTGAGGTACACCCGTGACCAGCTCTGAAACTAGATTGCATAGTACGGTGGGGATTCGAAATGGTCAGTGATCTGTTTGTTAAATTGGCTTTCAAAGACCTTAGAAAGGCAGGGTAGGATAGATATAGGTCTGTAACAGTTTGGGTCTAGAGTGTCACCCACTTTGAAGAGGGGGATGACCGCGGCAGCTTTCCAATCTTTAGGGATCTCGAACGATATGAAAGAGAGGTTGAACAGGCTAGTAATAGGGGCTGCAACAATTGCGGATAAATTTAGAAAGAGAGAGTCCAGATTGTCTAGCCCAGCTGATTTGTAGGAGTCCAGATTTTGCAGCTCTTTCAGAACATCAGCTATCTGGATTTGGGTGAAGTTGACCGGGGTTGGGGTAGCCAGGTGGAAAGCATGGCCACCGTAGAAAAATGCTTATTGAAATTCTCGATTATCGTTGTGGATTTTAATCATTGTGGAATCTGAAAAGACATCTCGAAAGCATTATGGTATACTTACTATACTAACATACATGCTATGTTAACTTACATGCTAAAAGAAAGGAATGAGGTGGGTAAGCAAAGTATTTATAAACAAAATATCTCTTAAACGTTTGTTAATTGTTGTTCTATTATCTATACATTAGGCCTGGCATATTCCCACATTCAGGGAGCTTTCCATTTTGATTGGGTTATTTGACCTAAAAACCTTTAAGGCCTACATATAGAAAAATAAGAAACAGCTCTGCATCTCTCCCCAGCAGGACAAGAGTGGCCAAACGGGTGTTTAACTTCCCCAGTGCCTCTGCATCTCTCCCCAGCAGGACAAGAGTGGCCAAACGGGTGTTTAACTTCCCCAGTGCCTCTGCATCTCTCCCCAGCAGGACAAGAGTGGCCAAACGGGTGTTTAACTTCCCCAGTGCCTCTGCAAGTGAGGAGAGGATATTCCCAGCTGCTGGCTGGCTCTCCAGAAACCATGCATGAGCCTGAAGCCACAGAGTGGCCAAACTCATGTTTCTAAAAATGAATATAAAAAATAAATTCGAAGGCAATAATAGAGTCATTTTTTAATTAATTTGTATTTCATTCTAAGTATATCACAGCATATATGCTCACATCTCAACCAGCTGCTATTGTCACGACTTCCGCCGAAGTCGGCTCCCCTCCTTTGTCATGTTCTGACCTTAGTTCTTTGTTTTTGTATGGTCAGGGCGTGAGTTGGGTGGGTTGTCTGTTGGTTTAGTATGGTCAGGGTGTGGGTTGGGTGGGTTGTCTGTTTGTTTTAGTATGGTCAGGGCGTGAGTTGGGGTGAACAGTCTATGTTCCTTTTTCTATGTTTTGGGATTTCTGTGTTTGGCCTGGTATGGTTCTCAATCAGAGGCAGCTGTCAATTGTTGTCCCTGATTGAGAATCATACTTAGGTAGCCTGGTTGTCCCTGATTGAGAATCATACTTAGGTAGCCTGGTTGTCCCTGATTGAGAATCATACTTAGGGAGCCTGGTTGTCCCTGATTGAGAACTATACTTAGGCAGCCTGGTTGTCCCTGATTGAGAACTATACTTAGGTAACCTGGTTGTCCCTGATTGAGAACTATACTTAGGGAGCCTGGTTGTCCCTGATTGAGAACCATACTTAGGGAGCCTGGTTGTCCCTGATTGAGAACCATACTTAGGCAGCCTGGTTTCACTTTTGAGTTGTGGGTGATTATTTTCCGTGTCAGTGTTTGTGCCAAATGGGGACTGTTTTGTTTATTTCACGTTGTTATTTTGTAGTTTAGTGTTCATGTAAATGAAGTATCGTTATGGACACTTACCACGCTTATAGTAAACCATACCAACTGCTTATAGTAGTAAACCATACCAACTGCTTATAGTAAACCATACCAACTGCTTATAGTAGTAAACCATACCAACTGCTTATAGTAAACCATATCAACTGCTTATAGTAGTAAACCATACCAACTGCTTATAGTAAACCATAGACACATTTGCATCTGTTGGCCATTAATTAGCCTATTACTTTCTATGACAATGTAGGCTCCTGTAGCCTACTGTTTTATAGGCTACGATAAATATGTTGAAATGATGATACCACTGGAGTCAGTGCAAATCAATTTGTGCCACTTGTGTAGCTTACCTGAAGCTGTCAAACTGATTTAATAATTAGCCTGTCACTTCAGTTTATGGTTTGTGTCATTATGCAGTTCTTAATGACCATGTTTAGTTCATGAAATGGGAAGTTATCAATTGTGATCACAGTCACAGTTTTATCGCAATTGTCGATCAGCTGTTAGAATGCATTAGATTGAAGGTAATAGTCAGTTAGATTAGGCAACAGGTAAAATAAACCAAAAAAACACTGGCTGTTGTTGACAAGCATAGGCCTATTCTGTTCAAATCCATATTATTAATATTTAATTCAGTGTTTGAAATTATGACCCCATCCCCAGTAGCCTATTCTAGTAACATTCGTTTTTTGAAGTTCAATAAGGGCAAATTATATTTTCTCTTGCGACATTCAAATACATTAGCTAGCAATAATTATTATTTTGATGGAAAACCGAATTTAGCTTCAAAGGTCGTTAGAAGTTAAATCGAGATTCCATCTTAATTCGCTCGATAACGTTATAGAAAATGTGTTTGACTAAATGTGTCAACCCATCTCTTGCTGTTAAAAAAAATCACAATGTAGGCTACTATTCAGACCTTGTGTGCAGCACTGTGAGATATCAGCTGATGTAAGAAGGGCTTTATAAATACATTTGATTTAAGTGCGGGTTTTGAGTAGTCAGAGGGAAAGCAAATTTTATCTTGACCTGGCAACCCTGGACGTTCACTAAATAAGTGGTTTCAAAATGGCGGCAGCAACGGCGATGCGGTTCGGTCAGCTCTCCTCCGGTAGCGACATGGCACCGGACTGGACCACGAAGGAAGTCAGCACCGGGGTAAGTGGTCCGCATGGTGTGGCTGAAACCGGTCCAGATAGGTTGTACCAGTACAAAGTTAGCCAGAACTTTGTTACCTCCGCTGAATGAGACAGCACTTCTGGCGACAGTCATTGTTAGCTAAATTACTAATGATAGCCTCTGCATCAAACCAAGTTCATTCATTATCATTTCTTGCTATCGCATACAACTAATTTAGTTAATTTGAGACAGTTGGCTAATGATTTTTGATTAGTTACATTTGAACAAAACTTAACCAAATATTTTATAAGTAAACCATGACAGACCACACACACGACCGCCTGTCGTTTCTAATGGAACAAGTCAGTCATAGTGGGCAGAGCCAAGCACTAGGTAGTGCGATCCTATTGGCCTGTTTTGACAAACATCTGCATATGTCTGTTCGGGAACGCCTACTCTGTGAAGTGCGCCTGTGCAATAACTCGATTCGCCTTTGCGCACCTTCTAAACAACGCGATTTTTAAAATATTTTGGGGAAGGGTAAAGTCTACAAATCTTAGGGCGCTCTTTTCATAACACATTTTAGTTTTGGGAACAGAGGAGATCAAATGTTTCATAGACGTGAAGAATGTCGGCCAAAAGCCCTGGTAGTGTCGTTCATATCACCGTTTCATCTATATCATCTACTGTATCTTGCCTATGCTGCTCTGTACCATCACTCATTCATATATCCTTATGTACATATTATTTATCCCCTTACACTGCGGATAAGACAGTAGTTTTATTGGAATTGTTAGTTAGATTACTTGTTCGTTATTACTGCATTGTCGGAACTAGAAGCACAAGCATTTCGCTACACTCGCATTAACATCTGCTAACCATGTGTATGTGACAAATAAAATTTGATTTGATTTTCAAAGCCCTGGTAGTGTCGTTCAGATCACCTTTTCAAAGCCCTGGTAGTGTCGTTCAGATCACCTTTTCAAAGCCCTGGTAGTGTCGTTCAGATCACCTTTTCAAAGCCCTGGTAGTGTCGTTCAGATCACCTTTTCAAAGCCCTGGTAGTGTCGTTCAGATCACCTTCTCAAAGCCCTGGTAGTGTCGTTCAGATCACCTTCTCAAAGCCCTGGTAGTGTCGTTCTGATTTCTATCACCAGAAGCATGTGGACAAGATGAAAACACACAGTGCATTCAGAAAGTTCTCTCTATGTTCTATATGTTAACCCTATATATTCTATATGTTCTCTATATAACCCTATATATTCTATATGTTAACCCTATATAACCCTATATATTCTATATGTTAACCCTATATAACCCTATATATTCTATATGTTAACCCTATATAACCTTATATATTATATATGTTAACCCTATATAACCCTATATATTCTATATGTTAACCCTATATATTCTATATGTTAACCCTATATAACCCTATATATTCTATATGTTAACCCTATATAACCCTATATATTCTATATGTTAACCCTATATAACCCTATATATTCTATATGTTAACCCTATATATTCTATATGTTAACCCTATATAACCCTATATATTCTATATGTTAACCCTATATAACCCTATATATTCTATATGTTATCTATATAACCCTATATATTCTATATGTTATCTATATATCCCTACATATTATATATGTTAACCCTATATATTCTATACGTTATCTATATAACCCTATATATTCTATATGTTATCTATATAACCCTATATATTCTATATGTTATCTATATAACCCTAGATATTATATATGTTAACCCTATATATTCTATATATTAACCCTATATATTAAATGTTAACCCTATATATTCTATATGTTCTCTATATAACCCTATATATTATGTGTTAACACTATATAACCCTATATATTATATGTTAACCCTATATAACCCTATATATTCTATATGTTGACCCTATATAACCCTATATATTATATATGTTAACCCTATATAACCCTATATATTCTATATGTTCTCTATATAACCCTATATATTATATATGTTCTCTATATAACCCTATATATTCTATATGTTCTCTATATAACCCTATATATTATATATGTTAACCCTATATAACCCTATATATTCTATATGTTGACCCTACATGACCCTATATATTATATATGTTAACCCTATATAACCCTATATATTATATATGTTCTCTATATAACCCTATATATTCTATATGTTCTCTATATAACCCTATATATTATATGTTAACACTATATAACCCTATATGTTATGTGTTAACCCTATATATTATGTGTTAACACTATATAACCCTATATGTTATGTGTTAACCCTATATAACCCTATATCCCTATATATTCTATATGTTATCTATATATCCCTATATATTATATATGTTATCCCTATATAGCCCTATATATTCTATATGTTATCTATATAACGTATATGTTAACCCTATATAACCCTATATATTCTATATGTTATCTATATAACGTATATGTTAACCCTATATAACCCTATATATTCTATATGTTAACCCTATATATTATATGTTAACCCTATATAACCCTATATATTCTATATGTTAACCCTATATATTATATGTTAACCCTATATCCCTATGTATTATATATGTTCTCTATATAACCCTATATATTCTATATGTTATCCCCATATATTCTGTGTTCTATATGTTATCCCTATATATTCTATATGTTATCCCTATATAACCCTATATATTCTATATGTTATCCCTATATATTCGAGTTCCTGTATGTTTCTTTCATCACACCATGTCACGTTGGCCATAAGGCATACGCCCCCGCCCCTCTTCTTACCAGAAAGATGTTCGTTTCTGTCCGCGCGATGCATGGAGAAACCCGCTGGCTGCACCGCTTCGGATTGCGTCTCTCCAGTGAGCCACGTTTCCGTGAAGCAGAGAACGTTACAGTCTCTGATGTCCCTCTGGAATGCTACCCTTGCTCGGATTTCATCAACCTTGTTGTCAAGAGACTGGACATTGGCAAGAAGAATGCTAGGGAGTGGTGCACGATGTGCCCGTCTCCGGAGTCTGACCAGAAGACCGCTTCGTTTCCCTCTTTTTCTGAGTCGTTTTTTTGGGTCGCTGCATGGGAACCATCCCGTGGCACTGGTTGTAAGGCAGAACACAGGATCCGCATCGCGAAAAACATATTCTTGGTCGTACTGGTGGTGAGTTGACGCTGATCTTATATTCAGTAGTTCTTCTCGGCTGTATGTGATGAAACCTAAGATGACCTGGGGTACTAGTGTAAGAAATAACACGTAAAAAAACAAAAAACTGCATAGTTTCCTAGGAACGCGAAGCGAGGCGGCCATCTCTGTCGGCGCCGGAGGTCCGACTTACTTGACTACGTCGCTAGTTGTTGTACTGAGGTCGCTGGAATACATAAGTAATGCTACCTTATATAATGTTACTTACCCTACATTATGCATCTCATATGCATACGTAGATACTGTACTCTATATCATCGACTGCATCCTTATGTAATACATGTATCACTAGCCACTTTAACTATGCCACTTGGTTTACATACTCATCTCATATGTATATACTGTACTCGATACCATCTACTGTGTCTTGCCTATGCTGCTCTGTACCATCACTCATTCATATATCCTTATGTACATATTCTTTATCCCCTTACACTTGTGTCTATAAGGTAGTAGTTTTGGAATTGTTAGCTAGATTACTTGTTGGTTATTACTGCATTGTCGGAACTAGAAGCACAAGCATTTCGCTACACTCGCATTAACATCTGCTAACCATGTGTATGTGACAAATAAATTTGATTTGATTTGATTCCCTATATATTCTATGTGTTCTCTATATAACCCTATGTTTACATGTCTCTTTCTGTCTCTCTCTTTCTGTCGCAGACCACCATTATGGCAGTGGAGTATGATGGAGGTGTGGTGATTGGTGCAGACTCCCGTACTACTACTGGGTGAGTTGTCTGTAACACGGAACCCAAACCGGAACCCAAAATGTATTTTGTCCCCCCACACCAAACACGACCACGACACGCAGGTTCAAATATCAAAACAAACTCTGAACCAATTACATTCATTTGGGGACAGGTCGAAAAGCATTAAACGTTTATAGTAATTTAGCTAGTTAGCTTGCACTTGCTAGCTAGCTAATTAGTCCTGGGGTATAAACATTGATTTGTTATTTTACCTAAAATGCACAAAGGCTTTCTACTCCGACAATTAATCCACACATAAAATGGTCAACCGAATCGTTTCTAGTCATCTCTCCTCCTTCCAGGCTTTTTCTCTTGACTTTATATTGCAATTGGGAATTTTTATAAATTAGGTGCATTACCGCCACTGACCTCGTTCGTCTTTCAGTCACCCACGTGGGTATAACCAATGAGGAAATGGCACGTGGGTACCTGCTTCTATAAACCAATGAGGAGATGGGAGAGGCAGGACTGGCAGCGTGATCTGCGTCAGAAATAGAACTGATTTCTATTTTAGCCCTTGACAACGCAGACGCTCGTTGGCGCTCGTTGGCGCTCGTTGGCGCTCGTTGGCGCTCGTGACGCGAGCTGTGAAGTCAGCCCGTTAGGGATGGGACCATTATGATTGTCTCTCTCTCTCTGTTTGTCTCTCTCTCTGTCTGTCTCTCTTTCTGTCTCTCTTTCTGTCTCTCTTTCTGTCTCTCTGTCTGTCTCTGTCTGTCTCTCTCTGTCTCTCTCACTCTCTCACTCTCTCTCTGTCTCTCTCACTCTCTCTCTGTCTCTCTCACTCTCTGTCTGTCTCTCTCTCTGTCTCTCTGTCTCTCTCACTCTCTCTCTGTCTCTCTGTCTCTCTCACTCTCTGTCTGTCTCTCTCTCTGTCTCTCTCTACTGTCTCTCTCTCTCTACTCTCTCTCTCTCCACTGTCTCTCTCTCTCTCTGTGTCTGTCTGTCTCACTCACTCACTCACTCACTCACTCACTCACTCACTCACTCACTCACTCACTCACTCACTCACTCACTCACTCACTCACTGAGATGTCTGTGTGTGTTAGGGATGTGACCATTGTGGTATTTCCCATTTCCTACTATTGTGATAGTTGTCATTTTTGTTGATGAGCTTGTAATGCATAAAGAAAAGACTGTCATACCTAGTGATGAAACCCCTGTCTCGAAAACAAATGGTTTGGACTTGAAGCTTCTCCACCCAACAGTTCTGCTCGTAAAATGACCAACTTTATCCACTTCATGTAAAAATAATAAACTTCTATTGGATAAATTACTACTACTATCTGCTAGAAAGTAAAGTTCACCCCCCCCCACCACCTAAAGTCAATGTGTTAAGACCATTGTCATGATTATTTTCACCTGATTGTTCATAATGGTTGGTTACACAACTATACAATCATTCAGCCCTAGTGTGTGTATCTAACCGTCTCTCTCTCACCTCTCTCTGCCTCTCTCTGTCTCTAGGGCCTACATAGCCAACCGCGTGACAGACAAGTTGACTCCTATTCATGACAGAATCTTCTGCTGTCGGTCTGGTTCTGCTGCCGATACTCAGGCTATAGCTGATGTTGTTACCTACCAGCTGGGGTTCCACAGGTAGACTATATTTACAGTTCAACCACGTATCACAGCCGTATCAGTCATAGTACAAGTGGAATCAGTATGTTAGGTACACACTGTCCTCTACTGTATCCACACTACTGTAAAATACAACAGTATGTTAGGTACACACTGTCCTCTACTGTATCCACACTACTGTAAAATACAACAGTATGTTAGGTACACACTGTCCTCTACTGTATCCACACTACTGTAAAATACAACAGTATGTTAGGTACACACTGTCCTCTACTGTATCCACACTACTGTAAAATACAACAGTATGTTAGGTACACACTGTCCTCTACTGTATCCACACTACGGTAAAATACAACAGTATGTTGGGTACACACTGTCCTCTACTGTATCCACACTACTGTAAAATACAACAGTATGTTAGGTACACACTGTCCTCTACTGTATCCACACTACTTCCTCCCTCTCTTCCCCAGTATTGAGCTGGATGAAGCCCCATTGGTCCAGACAGCTGCCAATCTATTTAAGGCGTCCTGCTATAGGTACAGAGAGGAGCTGATGGCCGGGATCATCGTGGCGGGATGGGACAAGAGACGGGGAGGACAGGTTAGACTCTCCACTATCAGACACTACTCAAAACTTACTCTCTCCACTACCAGACACTACTCACTTACTCTCTCCACTACCAGACACTACTCAGTACTTACTCTCTCCACTATCAGACACTACTCACTTACTCTCTCCACTATCAGACACTACTCACTTACTCTGTCCTTCTCTCTCCACTATCACACTACTCAATACTTACTCTCTCCACTATCAGACACTACTCAGTACTTACTCTCTCCACTATCAGACACTACTCAGTACTTACTCTCTCCACTATCAGACACTACTCACTACTTACTCTCTCCACTATCAGACACTACTCAGTACTTACTCTCTCCACTATCAGACACTACTCACTACTTACTCTCTCCACTATCAGACACTACTCACTACTTACTCTCTCCACTATCAGACACTACTCAGTACTTACTCTCTCCACTATCAGACACTACTCAGTACTTACTCTCTCCACTATCAGACACTACTCAGTACTTACTCTCTCCACTATCAGACACTACTCACTACTTACTCTCTCCACTACCAGACACTACTCACTACTTACTCTCTCCACTACCAGACACTACTCAGTTCTTACTCTCTCCACTACCAGACACTACTCAGTACTTACTCTCTCCACTATCAGACACTACTCAGTACTTACTCTCTCCACTATCAGACACTACTCAGTACTTACTCTCTCCACTATCAGACACTACTCACTTACTCTCTCCACTACCAGACACTACTCACTTACTCTCTCCACTATCAGACACTACTCACTACTTACTCTCTCCACTATCAGACACTACTCACTACTTACTCTCTCCACTATCAGACACTACTCACTACTTACTCTCTCCACTATCAGACACTACTCACTACTTACTCTCTCCACTATCAGACACTACTCACTTACTCTGTCCTTCTCTCTCTCTTTCCTCTTGTCCAGTAGGAGATATAGGTATGCTGATCAGACAGCCTTTATCAGTCGGACCCAAACACACACACACACACACTCTCTATTTTTCCGCTTCTCTCCCTGTTGATGGAATTTATTTGAAGAGGGAGGATGGGGAGTCTCACGGAATCCCCTAATCTTTGTCGGCTGGGTAGCAGGACATTGTGTGCGTATGTGTGTGTGTGTGCGTGTGAATGTGTGCGTGTGAATGTGTGCGTGTGAATGTGTGCGTGTGAATGTGTGTGTGTGAATGTGTGTGTGCGTATGTTTGTGTGAGTGAATGTGTGTGCGTATGTTAGTGTGAATGTGTGTGTGCGTATGTTTGTGTGAATGTGTGTGCGTATGTTAGTGTGAATGTGTGTGTGCGTATGTTTGTGTGAATGTGTGTGTGTGAATGTGTGTGTGTGAATGTGTGTGTGAATGTGTGTGTGCGTATGTTTGTGTGTGTTTGTGTGAGTGTGTGTGTGTGAATGTGTGTGTGCGTATGTTTGTGTGCGTGTGTGTGTGTGTGTGCGTGTGTGTGTGTGCGTATGTGTGTGTGTGAATGTGTGTGTGTGTGTGAATGTGTGCATGAGAAGTCAGTATAAATGAATTGTTTTGTTCAACAGACCAGAACGTTCCCGTGAATAAACCTTATTGACTATTTTAGCTGGGCCTCCGTCTGTTTCATTTCAATCAGTATCTTACACATCCTGATTAACAGACTGAGTAGTTTAATTGAATTGGTTTATGAACATTGAGAACATAATTCTCGTGACACTCCCCCCCCCCCCCCTCCCCCCCCAGGTGTACACTGTCCCAGTAGGAGGTATGCTGGTCAGACAGCCTGTATCAGTTGGAGGGTCAGGATCCACCTATATCTATGGTTACATGGACTCCAACTACAAACCCAACATGACAAAGGACCAGTGTCTTCGCCTGGTATCTGGAGGTACAAACACAAAACAAATCTTGTTCTTTGTTCAGTTTTGAGACTGGAGCGCGTGCTACTGGTGGGTGTTGCTATGGTGACCAGTGAGCTGATATAAGGCGGGGCTTTACCTAGCAAAGACTTATAGATGACCTGGAGCTAGTGGGTTTGGCAACCAATATGAAGCTAGGGCCAGCCAGCGAGGGCCAGCCAACGAGAGCACACAGGTCGCAGTGGTGGGCAGTATATGGGGCTTTGGTGACAACACGGATGTCACTGTGATAGACTACATCCAGTTTGCTGAGTAGAGTGTTTGAGTTTATTTTGTAAATTACATCACCGAAGTCAAGGATCGGTAGAATAGTCAGTTTTACGAGGGTATGTTTGGCAGCATGAGTGAAGGATGCTTTGTTGCGAAATAAGTTTGAGTGAGTTTGGAAGGAGAGTTTACAATCTAACCAGGTATTTGTAGTTGTCCACATATTCGAGGCCAGATGTGTGACAAACAGGTGCTGTTAAATTACAGTATTATAAACAGGTGCTGTTAGATTACAGTATTATAAACAGGTGCTGTTAGATTACAGTATTATAAACAGGTGCTGTTAGATTACAGTATTATAAACAGGTGCT
Organism: Oncorhynchus kisutch; assembly: GCF_002021735.2. Taxonomy (NCBI): domain Eukaryota; kingdom Metazoa; phylum Chordata; class Actinopteri; order Salmoniformes; family Salmonidae; genus Oncorhynchus; species Oncorhynchus kisutch. The sequence continues at coordinate 731,295 of NC_034189.2, read as the reverse complement.
GTTAGATTACAGTATTATAAACAGGTGCTGTTAGATTACAGTATTATAAACAGGTGCTGTTAGATTACAGTATAACAGGTGCTGTTAGATTACAGTATTATAACAGGTGCTGTTAGATTACAGTATTATAAACAGGTGCTGTTAGATTACAGTATTATAAACAGGTGCTGTTAGATTACAGTATTATAAACAGGTGCTGTTAGATTACAGTATTATAAACAGGTGCTGTTAGATTACAGTATTATAAACAGGTGCTGTTAGATTACAGTATTATAAACAGGTGCTGTTAGATTACAGTATTATAAACAGGTGCTGTTAGATTACAGTATTATAAACAGGTGCTGTTAGATTACAGTATTATAAAACAGGTGCTGTTAGATTACAGTATTATAAACAGGTGCTGTTAGATTACAGTATTATAAACAGGTGCTGTTAGATTACAGTATTATAAACAGGTGCTGTTAGATTACAGTATTATAAACAGGTGCTGTTAGATTACAGTATTATAAACAGGTGCTGTTAGATTACAGTATTATAAACAGGTGCTGTTAGATTACAGTATTATAAACAGGTGCTGTTAGATTACAGTATTATAAACAGGTGCTGTTAGATTACAGTATTATAAACAGGTGCTGTTAGATTACAGTATTATAAACAGGTGCTGTTAGATTACAGTATTATAAACAGGTGCTGTTAGATTACAGTATTATAAACAGGTGCTGTTAGATTACAGTATTATAAACAGGTGCTGTTAGATTACAGTATTATAAACAGGTGCTGTTAGATTACAGTATTATAAACAGGTGCTGTTAGATTACAGTATTATAAACAGGTGCTGTTAGATTACAGTATTATAAACAGGTGCTGTTAGATTACAGTATTATAAACAGGTGCTGTTAGATTACAGTATTATAAACAGGTGCTGTTAGATTACAGTATTATAAACAGGTGCTGTTAGATTACAGTATTATAAACAGGTGCTGTTAGATTACAGTATTATAAACAGGTGCTGTTAGATTACAGTATTATAAACAGGTGCTGTTAGATTACAGTATTATAAACAGGTGCTGTTAGATTACAGTATTATAAACAGGTGCTGTTAGATTACAGTATTATAAACAGGTGCTGTTAGATTACAGTATTATAAACAGGTGCTGTTAGATTACAGTATTACAAACAGGTGCTGTTAGATTACAGTATTACAAACAGGTGCTGTTAGATTACAGTATTACAAACAGGTGCTGTTAGATTACAGTATTACAAACAGGTGCTGTTAGATTACAGTATTACAAACAGGTGCTGTTAGATTACAGTATTATAAACAGGTGCTGTTAGATTACAGTATTATAAACAGGTGCTGTTAGATTACAGTATTATAAACAGGTGCTGTTAGATTACAGTATTATAAACAGGTGCTGTTAGATTACAGTATTATAAACAGGTGCTGTTAGATTACAGTATTATAAACAGGTGCTGTTAGATTACAGTATTATAAACAGGTGCTTTTAGATTACAGTATTATAAACAGGTGCTGTTAGATTACAGTATTATAAACAGGTGCTGTTAGATTACAGTATTATAAACAGGTGCTGTTAGATTACAGTATTATAAACAGGTGCTGTTAGATTACAGTATTATAAACAGGTGCTGTTAGATTACAGTATTATAAACAGGTGCTGTTAGATTACAGTATTATAAACAGGTGCTGTTAGATTACAGTATTATAAACAGGTGCTGTTAGATTACAGTATTATAAACAGGTGCTGTTAGATTACAGTATTACAAACAGGTGCTGTTAGATTACAGTATTACAAACAGGTGCTGTTAGATTACAGTATTACAAACAGGTGCTGTTAGATTACAGTATTACAAACAGGTGCTGTTAGATTACAGTATTATAAACAGGTGCTGTTAGATTACAGTATTATAAACAGGTGCTGTTAGATTACAGTATTATAAACAGGTGCTGTTAGATTACAGTATTATAAACAGGTGCTGTTAGATTACAGTATTATAAACAGGTGCTGTTAGATTACAGTATTATAAACAGGTGCTGTTAGATTACAGTATTATAAACAGGTGCTGTTAGATTACAGTATTATAAACAGGTGCTGTTAGATTACAGTATTATAAACAGGTGCTGTTAGATTACAGTATTATAAACAGGTGCTGTTAGATTACAGTTGTATAATTTTTCTGACCATTTGGAACAGTGTAAACAACACTAAATAAATTCTAAGTAATAACAGAGTTCTAACGGAAATACATATTTAAAGCTTTTATTACATTAAAAAATATTAAAAACTGCTATATTATATTAACTATATTAACTTGTTAACTTATATTAACTATATTAACTTGTTAACTTATATTAACTAATATTATATTAACTATATTAACTTGTTAACTTATATTAACTAATATTATATTAACTATAATATATTAACTATATTAACTTGTTAACTTATATTAACTATATTATTATATTAACTATAATTAAATGAACTATAATATTATACTAACTATAATTTAAATGAACTATAATTAAATGAACTATAATATTATATTAACTATAATTAAATGAACTATAATATTATACTAACTATAATTTAAATGAACTATAATTAAATGAACTATAATATTATATTAACTATAATTAAATGAACTATAATATTATATTAACTATAATTAAATGAACTATAATATTATATTAACTATAATTAAATGAACTATAATATTATATTAACTATAATTAAATGAACTATAATATTATATTAACTATAATTAATGAACTATAATATTATATTAACTATAATTAAATGAACTATAATATTATATTAACTATAATTAAATGAACTATAATATTATATTAACTATAATTAAATGAACTATAATATTATATTAACTATAATTAAATTAACTATAATATTATACTAACTATAATTTAAATGAACTATAATTAAATGAACTATAATATTATATTAACTATAATTAAATGAACTATAATATTATATTAACTATAATTAAATGAACTATAATATTATATTAACTATAATTAAATGAAATATAATATTATATTAACTATAATTAAATGAACTATAATATTATATTAACTATATTAACTTGTTAACTTATATTAACTAATATTATATTAACTATAATTAAATGAACTATAATATTATATTAACTATAATTAAATGAACTATAATATTATATTAACTATAATTAAATTAACTATAATATTATATTAACTATAATTAAATTAACTATAATATTATATTAACTATAATTAAATTAACTATAATATTATATTAACTATAATTAAATTAACTATAATATTATACTAACTAGAATTTAAATGAACTATAATTAAATGAACTATAATATTATATTAACTATAATTAAATGAACTATAATATTATATTAACTATAATTAAATGAACTATAATATTATATTAACTATAATTAAATGAACTATAATATTATATTAACTATAATTAAATGAACTATAATATTATATTAACTATAATTAAATTAACTATAATATTATATTAACTATAATTAAATTAACTATAATATTATATTAACTATAATTAAATGAACTATAATATTATATTAACTATAATTAAATGAACTATAATATTATACTAACTAGAATTTAAATGAACTATAATTAAATGAACTATAATATTATATTAACTATAATTAAATGAACTATAATATTATATTAACTATAATTAAATGAACTATAATATTATATTAACTATAATTAAATGAAATATAATATTATATTAACTATAATTAAATGAACTATAATATTATATTAACTATAATTAAATGAACTATAATATTATATTAACTATAATTAAATGAAATATAATATTATATTAACTATAATTAAATGAACTATAATATTATATTAACTATAATTAAATGAACTATATTATTATATTCACAGCTTTATTATTATTTAGTATTTTCACCCCTTTTCTCCTCCCCAATTTTGTGGTTTCCACTTATTATATTAACAGTATTGTTATATTCCCTGCATCATTATATTAACTATTATGATTATATTAGCTATTATTACATTAACTATTATGATTATATTAGCTATTATTATATTAACTATTATGATTGTATTAGCTATTATTACATTAACTATTATGATTGTATTAGCTATTATTATATTAACTGCTATTATGTTAACTATATTATTCCCCCGACAGCCCTGTTATCATGTTAACTATATTATTCCCCCGACAGCCCTGTTATCATGTTAACTATATTATTCCCCCGACAGCCCTGTCCCTGTTATCATGTTAACTATATTATTCCCCCGACAGCCCTGTTATCATGTTAACTATATTATTCCCCCGACAGCCCTGTTATCATGTTAACTATATTATTCCCCCGACAGCCCTGTTATCATGTTAACTATATTATTCCCCCGACAGCCCTGTTATCATGTTAACTATATTATTCCCCCGACAGCCCTGTTATCATGTTAACTATATTATTCCCCCGACAGCCCTGTTATCATGTTAACTATATTATTCCCCCGACAGCCCTGTTATCATGTTAACTATATTATTCCCCCGACAGCCCTGTTATCATGTTAACTATATTATTCCCCGACAGCCCTGTTATCATGTTAACTATATTATTCCCCCGACAGCCCTGTTATCATGTTAACTATATTATTCCCCCGACAGCCCTGTTATCATGTTAACTATATTATTCCCCCGACAGCCCTGTTATCATGTTAACTATATTATTCCCCCGACAGCCCTGTTATCATGTTAACTATATTATTCCCCCGACAGCCCTGTTATCATGTTAACTAAATTATTCCCCCGACAGCCCTGTTATCATGTTAACTATATTATTCCCCCGACAGCCCTGTTATCATGTTAACTATATTATTCCCCCGACAGCCCTGTTCCTGTTATCATGTTAACTATATTATTCCTCCGACAGCCCTGTCCCTGTTATCATGTTAACTATATTATTCCCCCGACAGCCCTGTCCCTGTTATCATGTTAACTATATTATTCCCCCGACAGCCCTGTTATCATGTTAACTATATTATTCCCGACAGCCCTGTCCCTGTTATCATGTTAACTATATTATTCCCCCGACAGCCCTGTTATCATGTTAACTATATTATTCCCCCGACAGCCCTGTCCCTGTTATCATGTTAACTATATTATTCCCCCGACAGCCCTGTTATCATGTTAACTATATTATTCCCCCGACAGCCCTGTCCCTGTTATCATGTTAACTATATTATTCCCCCGACAGCCCTGTCCCTGTTATCATGTTAACTATATTATTCCCCCGACAGCCCTGTTATCATGTTAACTATATTATTCCCCCGACAGCCCTGTTATCATGTTAACTATATTATTCCCGACAGCCCTGTCCCTGTTATCATGTTAACTATATTATTCCCCCGACAGCCCTGTTATCATGTTAACTATATTATTCCCGACAGCCCTGTCCCTGTTATCATGTTAACTATATTATTCCCCCGACAGCCCTGTTATCATGTTAACTATATTATTCCCCCGACAGCCCTGTCCCTGTTATCATGTTAACTATATTATTCCCCCGACAGCCCTGTTATCATGTTAACTATATTATCCCCCGACAGCCCTGTTATCATGTTAACTATATTATTCCCCGACAGCCCTGTCCCTGTTATCATGTTAACTATATTATTCCCCCGACAGCCCTGTCCCTGTTATCATATTATTCCCCCGACAGCCCTGTTATCATGTTAACTATATTATTCCCCCGACAGCCCTGTTATCATGTTAACTATATTATTCCCGACAGCCCTGTCCCTGTTATCATGTTAACTATATTATTCCCCCGACAGCCCTGTCCCTGTTATCATATTATTCCCCCGACAGCCCTGTCCCTGTTATCATATTAACTATATTATCCCCGACAGCCCTGTTATCATGTTAACTATATTATTCCCCCGACAGCCCTGTTATCATGTTAACTATATTATTCCCCCGACAGCCCTGTCCCTGGCTATGGAGAGAGATGGGTCCAGTGGAGGCGTGGTCCGGCTGGCAGCCATCTCAGAGACTGGAGTGGACAGACAGGTCATCCTGGGAAACCAGCTACCTAAATGGTCTACTGCTTAAAGACAGAGACACACAGTTCTGCAGACCAGGCACCTAAATGCATGAGTTTGTAAAGCCCTTCAGATTTCTAATAAAAATAAGCAAATTTAAATAAAGTTGTTTTGGAAGTAAATATTGTTTCTTTTGTGGTCACTGATGAACAGCCTGTTTAATTGTTAATCAGAAAGGGAGAGACTGGAGTGTAGATATACCCTACTGTCTGTCTAAAGGACTGGAGATATACCCTACTGTCTGTCTAAAGGACTGGAGATATACCCTACTGTCTGTCTAAAGGACTGGAGATATACCCTACTGTCTGTTTAAAGGACTGGAGATATACCCTACTGTCTAAAGGACTGGAGATATACCCTACTGTCTGTCTAAAGGACTGGAGATATACCCTACTGTCTAAAGGACTGGAGATATACCTTACTGTTTAAAGGACTGGAGATATACCCTACTGTCTGTCTAAAGGACTGGAGATATACCCTACTGTCTGTCTAAAGGACTGGAGATATACCCTACTGTCTAAAGGACTGGAGATATACCTTACTGTTTAAAGGACTGGAGATATACCCTACTGTCTGTTTAAAGGACTGGAGATATACCCTACTGTCTGTCTAAAGGACTGGAGATCTACCCTACTGTCTAAAGGACTGGAGATATACCCTACTGTCTGTCTAAAGGACTGGAGATATACCCTACTGTCTGTCTAAAGGACTGGAGATATACCCTACTGTCTGTCTAAAGGACTGGAGATATACCCTACTGTCTGTTTAAAGGACTGGAGATATACCCTACTGTCTAAAGGACTGGAGATATACCCTACTGTCTGTCTAAAGGACTGGAGATATACCCTACTGTCTAAAGGACTGGAGATATACCTTACTGTTTAAAGGACTGGAGATATACCCTACTGTCTGTCTAAAGGACTGGAGATATACCCTACTGTCTGTCTAAAGGACTGGAGATATACCCTACTGTCTAAAGGACTGGAGATATACCTTACTGTTTAAAGGACTGGAGATATACCCTACTGTCTGTTTAAAGGACTGGAGATATACCCTACTGTCTGTCTAAAGGACTGGAGATCTACCCTACTGTCTAAAGGACTGGAGATATACCCTACTGTCTGTCTAAAGGACTGGAGATATACCCTACTGTCTGTCTAAAGGACTGGAGATATACCCTACTGTCTGTCTAAAGGACTGGAGATATACCCTACTGTCTGTCTAAAGGACTGGAGATATACCCTACTGTCTGTTTAAAGGACTGGAGATATACCCTACTGTCTGTCTAAAGGACTGGAGATATACCCTACTGTCTGTCTAAAGGACTGGAGATATACCCTACTGTCTGTTTAAAGGACTGGAGATATACCCTACTGTCTAAAGGACTGGAGATATACCCTACTGTCTAAAGGACTGGAGATATACCCTACTGTCTAAAGGACTGGAGATATACCCTACTGTCTAAAGGACTGGAGATATACCCTACTGTCTAAAGGACTGGAGATATACCCTACTGTCTGTCTAAAGGACTGGAGATATACCCTACTCTCTGTCTAAAGGACTGGAGATATACCCTACTGTCTGTCTAAAGGACTGGAGATATACCCTACTGTCTGTCTAAAGGACTGGAGATATACCCTACTGTCTGTCTAAAGGACTGGAGATATACCCTACTGTCTGTCTAAAGGACTGGAGATATACCCTACTGTCTTTCTAAAGGACTGGAGATATACCCTACTGTCTGTCTAAAGGACTGGAGATATACCCTACTGTCTGTCTAAAGGACTGGAGATATACCCTACTGTCTGTCTAAAGGACTGGAGATATACCCTACTGTCTGTCTAAAGGACTGGAGATATACCCTACTGTCTGTCTAAAGGACTGGAGATATACCCTACTGTCTGTCTAAAGGACTGGAGATATACCCTACTGTCTGTCTAAAGGACTGGAGATATACCCTACTGTCTGTCTAAAGGACTGGAGATATACCCTACTGTCTGTCTAAAGGACTGGATATATACCCTACTGTCTGTCTAAAGGACTGGAGATATACCCTACTGTCTAAAGGACTGGAGATATACCCTACTGTCTGTGTAAAGGACTGGAGATATACCCTACTGTCTGTGTAAAGGACTGGAGATATACCCTACTGTCTGTGTAAAGGACTGGAGATATACCCTACTGTCTAAAGGACTGGAGATATACCCTACTGTCTGTCTAAAGGACTGGAGATACCCTACTGTCTAAAGGACTGGAGATATACCCTACTGTCTGTCTAAAGGACTGGAGATATACCCTACTGTCTGTCTAAAGGACTGGAGATATACCCTACTGTCTGTTTAAAGGACTGGAGATATACCCTACTATCTAAAGGACTGGAGATATACCCTACTGTCTGTCTAAAGGACTGGAGATATACCCTACTGTCTAAAGGACTGGAGATATACCCTACTATCTGTCTAAAGGACTGGATATATACCTTACTGTTTAAAGGACTGGAGATATACCCTACTGTCTGTTTAAAGGACTGGAGATCTACCCTACTGTCTAAAGGACTGGAGATATACCCTACTGTCTGTTTAAAGGACTGGAGATATACCCTACTGTCTAAAGGACTGGAGATATACCCTACTGTCTGTCTAAAGGACTGGAGATATACCCTACTGTCTGTCTAAAGGACTGGAGATATACCCTACTGTCTGTCTAAAGGACTGGAGATATACCCTACTGTCTGTCTAAAGGACTGGAGATATACCCTACTGTCTGTTTAAAGGACTGGAGATATACCCTACTGTCTAAAGGACTGGAGATATACCCTACTATCTGTCTAAAGGACTGGAGATATACCTTACTGTTTAAAGGACTGGAGATATACCCTACTGTCTGTTTAAAGGACTGGAGATATACCCTACTGTCTGTCTAAAGGACTGGAGATCTACCCTACTGTCTAAAGGACTGGAGATATACCCTACTATCTGTCTAAAGGACTGGAGATATACCTTACTGTTTAAAGGACTGGAGATATACCCTACTGTCTGTTTAAAGGACTGGAGATATACCCTACTGTCTGTCTAAAGGACTGGAGATATACCCTACTGTCTGTCTAAAGGACTGGAGATCTACCCTACTGTCTAAAGGACTGGAGATATACCCTACTGTCTGTTTAAAGGACTGGAGATATACCCTACTGTCTAAAGGACTGGAGATATACCCTACTGTCTGTCTAAAGGACTGGAGATATACCCTACTGTCTAAAGGACTGGAGATATACCCTACTGTCTGTCTAAAGGACTGGAGATATACCCTACTGTCTGTCTAAAGGACTGGAGATATACCTTACTGTTTAAAGGACTGGAGATATACCCTACTGTCTAAAGGACTGGAGATATACCCTACTGTCTGTTTAAAGGACTGGAGATATACCCTACTGTCGATCAAGGAACAAGCCCACAGGCTTTGACTATAGACTCAGAACCAAATGTTGTGAGGCACAAGGTAAACATCTCAGTAGCCAATTCCACTCAAACTCCTATCTGTTTTCACCATTAACACAAATGACACATCACGTTGTTGCGAACAAAGAACTCAAAGAGGCCATACCTGGAAAGAGTCCTGGAGGACTGCTTAACCTGTGACGCGCTGATTGATTCGGGTTCGACAATATTGTTAATCTCTCAAACATTGTTCCATGATCTCAAAAGGGCTGTGAACCCAACTAAACGTTGGGTAAAAGTGGAACGATGCGACACGACACTTCGAGGGGTCACTCAGACTACCTCGTCTCTCACATTGAGAGTCATGCTGAAACTACACTTCAAGGACGTATCGCTCGTTCACCCTGTGTATGTTACCAGCCTCGAAACTGTAACCCTGCTACTTGGAGCAGACTTGATGGATCGGTTACTCCCATTGATGGATTGGAAAAACAACCAGATTGTTACTAGCCCAACACTCTAACCACTAGGCTACCCTGCCGCACCCCTGCTACTTATTTGAACACATCTAAGATATCGCTGGTTGTAATAGAAGACCAGTGGACTTTCCACCTCCCCAACAAATGGTAACAATAATCATTCCTTGCCATGCATAGTCTCAACTACAATACAACTAGTAAAATGCTCTAATCATGTGTTATGGTAGGATAATACTTCAGAATAAATCGGTAGGATAACTGCCCCCCTTGAGTACGAGTACCAATACCAGCAACAATCAAGAAGAGGATTAGAGACACAAATTAAATTTCTATTGATAACAGAGACAGGAGTCACTCAGAGTGCAACACGGGGAAGGGAATCTCCAGAACACTCTCCCAATGGTTAACACACATGCCATTAATAACTATGACCCTCCATTCAGGAGTCATGAACCATGATCACACCGTGTATGACTGGTTCAGTACTTCCGTCGTGAGGTTAGCTCCTCCGTAGATAACTTAGCTATGAAATAGACTCCTCCTTCAGACCTATCGTCACTACAATGGTGTAAGACACAGTGATGTGTAGTAAAACGACTACAGGTCACCTTGGCATATGGTTTGAGGTCGGCATCGATTCCTACTGACACGGTCATGGACACGGAAATGATCTGATGACGCCAGGAGTTATTCTGCCCAGGTTGCAGCCTACCAGGACACTTGGTTTTCTTGCCCTTTGACATGTGCGCTTGTGTAAGCATAAACGCTACACGCACAACAACACATTTAATGAGTATTTATACTAAGATCACTTAAGGGTCCGAGCAAAATACCAGTCTTGGTAAAGTTGAAAATAGACCCTGAAATCTCTTTGACTAGCTACATTAATCACCTGTTCATAGGTCATCCCTGTAGACTGTCCGAAGCCTGTAGACACATGTAGTTATCAACTTAGGATTGTGCTGTAAGCAACACAGCACTAAGTAGGATCGCCCTCGATATGACAGACAAAATGCTAGAGTCATTTAGTGAAGGCCGTATAGAATAGTCCAATTAGCTGATTACGGTGTAACTATATTTTGTTTGTTTTTTTGTTTGTGTTTTTATTCTTAATTTTTATTTTCATTATCTTTGACACTTAGGAAGTGATACGGCCACAGTTCCTCATACGACCACCAGTTACAATGATGTATTTTGTGAGTGTTGTGCGTTGTTAACGTCTGCCTAAGTTATAGCCTAGATCCACCAGCCTGAACAACCAGACGACGGGTCCGGAACGATGATCCACAACCAGGCCATTCTTGTGGGGCTCTGCAGTTTGCAGAAATCCTACCAGGTTAAACAACTAGAGGGGGACTGTCACAATGGTCCACAAACCAGGACACCCCGTGGTCATTCTTGAGGTGGATTGCAACTTGCAGAATCCTTCTAAGATTGAACCCACCAGAAGGGGACTGTCATGCTGTGAGGATCCAAATAGGTCAGATCAGGTTTGGAATTAATGACTTCAACCAGACCCCCTCTCATCCGCAGGGGGGGTGGGGGGGAGGGGGGGGTGCGGGTTAACAATTCACGCCCTGTTGTAATATTGTAAAATCAAGGAGAGAAGATTCAGGTCTCCAAATTCACCCAAGGAATGTGCTTTGTTTCGAATAATACTTTTTCCCGCCGACACGTTCAAAAAGCAACTACTGGAACAATATTTCTAACGTGGGAAATGGTCAGAGGCGATTTATAGAACTCTGTCATATTGTGAGCTATTTTGTGATGTCAAAGATATAATGGCTGCTGTAGAAGGTTTTGATCCCAGGTGTGCAACTACCATTTTCAGCCTTAAAAAAATACTTTAACTTGGAAATATGAACAATGATGAAATTGTTTTTGTTAAGATAGGGATATGATTTTAGGAGCCATACAAGTGACAAGTCACGCCCCTGAGTGAGGTCAGAGAGCATGTCAGCCTGATGGAACCACCCCTTTTGAACAAACTGTATACAATGATGGGTTAAGAATTAACACATCAGACCAGAGAGACGTAGAGCTGCAGCTGCACGTTTACAGTTTGAACTCTGAATCTCAACATAAGGTAGAGACGATAAAGTCACCTCCCGGACAATCAGTGGTACGGCTGAATAACTGTCCTAGCTAATTGAGGTGGGACCATTCTACTACTCTGCTCAGACTGTAGTACACTACTATCATCACCACCATGGGAACCATCGACAGGGATGGCATATCTTTAAAGAGGCAGCTTCATGATCGAATGGAAGGAAAATCAACTCTGTAGTTCTGTTCCGGATACCGGACAACTACAAAGAACAACAACAGCATGAGACTTGTCGGAACCATTTTGGACAATCAGGGCCGCAGAAAGGCCCAACCCCCTTTCAAAGGCGGTCCGGTTCCGAGACGGCCTTTCACGTAAACACATTCATGATTTCTTACTCCAAGCGGGCAGTGGTTTGTGTGCAAAGTATGAGTACTATAAGTGAGAGTAGTTTCTAAATGTAACAGAGTGTCCTTGTCCCTCTCGCCCTCTCCGTGTTTTTTTGTTACAAGCAGCCATATTGTCAGTCCGCTAGGGACCTGTTTTTTGTATTAAGTGTGTATGTTTATCCTGTGTATCCATTTAGTTATTTGGTTAAAAAAATATTAAACCCAATTTGTGTAGTACTGAATCATAAGTAAGGCTCTGGTTTTTGCAGATGCAAGGAGGTTATGACTGTTCAGAATGATAGGATACGAGGTTATGATTAATAAGTTGACTGTTTATACAGTTGAAGTCAGTAGTTTACATACACTTAGATTAGAGTCATTAAAACTCATTTTTCAACCACTTTTCAACCATTTTTGTAACAAACTATAGTTATGGCAAGTCAGTTAGGACATCTACTTTGTGCATGACACAAGTCATTTTTCCAACTATTGTTTACAGACAGATTATTTCACTTACAATTCACTGTATCACAATTCCAGTAGGTCAGAAGTTTACATACTGTACACTAAATTGCCTGTGCCTTTAAACTGCTTGGAAAATTCCAGCAATTATGTAATTGTTTTAGAATCTTCTGATAGGCTAATTGACATAATTTGAGTCAAATGGAGGTGTACCTGTGGATGCATTTCAATGCCTACCTTCAAACTCAGTGCCTCTTTGCTTGACATCATGGGAAAATCAAAAGAAATCAGCCAAGACCTCAGAAAAGTCTGGTTCATCATTGGGAGTAATTTCCAAATGCCTGAAGGTACCACGTTCATATGTACAAACAATAGTACGCAAGTATAAACACCAAGGGACCACGCAGCCATCATACCGCTCAGGAAGGAGACGATTTCTGTCTCCTAGAGATTAACATACTTTGGTGCAAAAAGTGCAAATGAATCCCAGAACAACAGCAAATGACCTTGTGAAGATGCTGGAGGAAATGGGTACAAAGTATCTATATCCACAGTAAAAACGAGTCCTATATCGACATAACCTGAAAGGCCGCTCAGCAAGGAAGAAGTCACTGCTCCAAAAAGCCAGACTACGGTTTGCAACTGCAAATGGGGACAAAGATCATACTTTTTGGAGAAATGTCCTCTGGTCTGATGAAACATGTTTGGCCATAATGACCATCGTTATGTTTGGAGGGGGAGGCTTGTAAGCCGAAGAACACCATCCCAACCGTGAAGCATGGGGATGGCAGCATCATGTTGTGGGGGTGCTTTGCTGCAGGAGGGACTGGTGCACTTCACAAAAATAGATGGTGTCATGAGAAAGGAAAATTATGTGGATATATTGAAGCAACATCTCAGGAAATCAGTCAGGAAGTTAAAGATTGGTCGCAAATGGGTCTTCCAAATGGACAATGACCCCAAGCATACTTCCAAAGTTGTGGCAAAAAAGGACGACAAAGTCAAGGTATTGGAATGGCCCTCACAAAGCCCTGACCTCAACCCTATCGAATATATGTGGGTAGAATTGAAAAAGCGTGTGCGAGCAAGGAGGCCTACAAACCTGACTCGGTTACACCTGCTATGTCAGGAGGAATGGGCCAAAATTCACCCAACTTATTGTTGGAAGCTTGTGGAAGGCTCCCCGAAACGTTTGACCCAAGTTAAACAATTTAAAGGCAATGCTACCAAATACTAATTGAGTGTTTGTAAACTTCTGACCCACTGGGAATGTAACGAAGGAAATAAAAGCTGAAATAAATCACTCTCTACTATTATTCTGATATTTCACATTCTTAAAATAAAGTGGTGATCCTAACTGACCTAAGACAGGGAATTTTTACTCTGATTAAATGTCAGGAATTGTGGAAAAACTGTGTTTAAATGTATTTGGCTAAGGTGTATGTAAACATCTGACTTCAACTGTAGATGTGATAGGTTAAGAGTTTAATTCGGGAGATGGTAACTCTTTAAAGAGCCACTCTCGTCTGTCGTCCATCCCTGGAAGTTGCCCGGGGGAAGGTCGGTCTCATCCGTCCCTGGAAGTCCGCTGTCGTCCATCCCTAGATGTTGCCGGGAGAGAAGTCGCTGTCATCCATCCCTGGAAGTTGCCCGGGGAGAAGGCCACTGTCGTCCATCCCTAGATGTTGCCCGTTGAGAAGGCCGCTTTCGTCCATCCCTAGAAGTTGCCCGGGGAGAAGGCCGCTGTCGTCCATCCCTGGAAGTTGCCCAGGGGAAGGTTGGTCTCGTCACCAGAGGATGGGGATTCTGCTGGAGCTGTATTCTCTAACACAAAGACACCCGCATATCGTCTTTGTACATCTGGCTCATAGTGTTACGTTTGTAAACTGAGAGCAGATGACGATCCAGCCTCGTAAATTTGCGCTTACCACAGATAATGCAGTCTCGAATCGGTCTGCCCATGGCAACAAGTCGACAGGAACTGGCTAACTGAACCAGCCATTTAGCCTAACCAAAACACACTGTCCCTAACACACTGTCCCGAACACACTGTCCCTAACACACTGTCCCTAACACACTGTCCCTAACCATAACACACTGTCCCTAACACACTGTCCCTAAAACACTGTCCCTAACCATAACACACTGTCCCTAACCATAACACACTGTCCCTAACACACTGTCCCTAACCACAACACACTGTCCCTAACCATAACACACTGTCCCTAACACACTGTCCCTAACCACAACACACTGTCCCTAGCACACTGTCCCTAACCAAAACACACTGTCCCTAACACACTGTCCCTAACCATAACACACTGTCCTTAACACACTGTCCCTAACACACTGTCCCTAACACACTGTCCCCAACCATAACACACTGTCCCTAGCACACTGTCCCTAACCAAAACACACTGTCCCTAACACACTGTCCCTAACCATAACACACTGTCCCCAACCACAACACACTGTCCACTAACACACTGTCCCTAACACACTGTCACTAACCATAACACACTGTCCCTAACACACTGTCCCTAAAACACTGTCCCTAACCAAAACACACTGTCCCTAACCACAACACACTGTCCCTAACACACTGTCCCTAACCATAACACACTGTCCCCATCCACAACACACTGTCCCCTAACACACTGTCCCTAACCACAACACACTGTCCCTAACACACTGTCCCTAACCACAACACACTGTCCCTAACCAAAACACACTGTCCCTAACACACTGTCCCTAACCATAACACACTGTCCCTAACCACAACACACTGTCCCTAACCACAACACACTGTCCCTAACCACAACACACTGTCCCTAACCACAACACACTGTCCCTAACCATAACACACTGTCCCCAACCATAACACACTGTCCCTAACACACAACACACTGTCCCTAACCACAACACACTGTCCCTAACCACAACACACTGTCCCTAACCATAACACACTGTCCCTAACACACTGTCCCTAACCATAACACACTGTCCCTAACCACAACACACTGTCCCTAACACACTGTCCCTAACCATAACACACTGTCCCTAACCACAACACACTGTCCCTAACACACTGTCCCTAACCACAACACACTGTCCCTAACCATAACACACTGTCCCTAACACACTGTCCCTAACACACTGTCCCTAACCACAACACACTGTCCCTAACACACTGTCCCTAACACACTGTCCCCAACCATAACACACTGTCCCTAGCACAGTGTCCCTAACCATAACACACTGTCCCCAACCATAACACACTGTCCCCAACCATAACACACTGTACCTAACCATAACACACTGTCCCTAACCACAACACACTGTCCTTAACCACAACACACTGTCCCCAACCATAACACACTGTCCCTAACACACTGTCCCTAACACACTGTCCCTAAAACACTGTCCCTAAAACACTGTCCCTAACACACTGTCCCTAACACACTGTCCCTAACCATAACACACTGTCCCCATCCACAACACACTGTCCCCTAACACACTGTCCCTAACCACAACACACTGTCCCTAACACACTGTCCCTAACCACAACACACTGTCCCTAACCAAAACACACTGTCCCTAACACACTGTCCCTAACCATAACACACTGTCCCTAACCACAACACACTGTCCCTAACCACAACACACTGTCCCTAACCACAACACACTGTCCCTAACCACAACACACTGTCCCTAACCATAACACACTGTCCCCAACCATAACACACTGTCCCTAACACACAACACACTGTCCCTAACCACAACACACTGTCCCTAACCACAACACACTGTCCCTAACCATAACACACTGTCCCTAACACACTGTCCCTAACCATAACACACTGTCCCTAACCACAACACACTGTCCCTAACACACTGTCCCTAACACACTGTCCCTAACCATAACACACTGTCCCTAACCACAACACACTGTCCCTAACACACTGTCCCTAACCACAACACACTGTCCCTAACCATAACACACTGTCCCTAACACACTGTCCCTAACACACTGTCCCTAACCACAACACACTGTCCCTAACACACTGTCCCTAACACACTGTCCCTAACACACTGTCCCCAACCATAACACACTGTCCCTAGCACAGTGTCCCTAACCATAACACACTGTCCCCAACCATAACACACTGTCCCCAACCATAACACACTGTACCTAACCATAACACACTGTCCCTAACCACAACACACTGTCCTTAACCACAACACACTGTCCCCAACCATAACACACTGTCCCTAACACACTGTCCCTAACACACTGTCCCTAAAACACTGTCCCTAAAACACTGTCCCTAACACACTGTCCCTAAAACACTGTCCCCAACCATAACACACTGTCCCTAGCACACTGTCCCTAACCACAACACACTGTCCCTAAAACACTGTCCCCAACCATAACACACTGTCCCTAGCACACTGTCCCTAACCACAACACACTGTCCCTAACAACAACACACTGTCCCTAACCACAACACACTGTCCCTAACCACAACACACTGTCCCTAACCATAACACACTGTCCCCAACCATAACACACTGTCCCTAACACACAACACACTGCATTATTCAGCCTCAATCTCTCTCTAGGACCATCCCTCCTCTGCCATCCTCCCCTCATCCCTCCTCCCCCATGTCCCTAACACACTGTCCCTAACACACTGTCCCTAACCACAACACACTGTCCCTAACACACTGTCCCTAACCATAACACACTGTCCCCAACCACAACACACTGTCCCTAACCAAAACACACTGTCCCTAACCATAACACACTGTCCCTAACCACAACACACTGTCCCTAACCAAAACACACTGCATTATTCAGCCTCAATCTCTCTCTAGGACCATCCCTCCTCTGCCATCCTCCCCTCATCCCTCCTCCCCCATCCTTCCCTCTTCTCCTCCTACCCCATCCTTCCCTCTTCTCCTCCTCCCCCTTCTCCTCCTCCCCCATCCTTCCCTCTTCTCCTCCTCCCCCATCCTTCCCTCTTCTCCTCCTCCCCCATCCTTCCCTCTTCTCCTCCTCCCCCATCCTTCCCTCTTCTCCTCCTCCCCCTTCCTCCCCTCATCTCCTCCTCCCCCTTCTCCTCCTCCCCCATCCTTCCCTCTTCTCCTCCTCCTCCATCCTCCCCTCATCCCTCCTCCCCCATCCTTCCCTCTTCTCCTCCTCCCCCATCCTTCCCTCTTCTCCTCCTCCCCATCCTTCCCTCTTCTCCTCCTCCCCCATCCTTCCCTCTTCTCCTCCTCCCCATCCTTCCCTCTTCTCCTCCTCCCCCTTCCACCCCTCATCTCCTCCTCCCCCTTCTCCTCCTCCCCCATCCTTCCCTCTTCTCCTCCTCCATCCTTCCCTCTTCTCCTCCTCCCCCATCCTCCCCTCATCTCCTCCTCCCCCATCCTTCCCTCTTCTCCTCCTCCTCCATCCTTCCCTCTTCTCCTCCTCCTCCATCCTTCCCTCTTCTCCTCCTCCCCCATCCTTCCCTCTTCTCCTCCTCCCCCATCCTTCCCTCTTCTCCTCCTCCATCCTCCCCTCATCCCTCCTCCCCCATCCTTCCCTCCTTCTCCTCCTCCCCCATCCTTCCCTCTTCTCCTCCTCCCCCATCCTTCCCTCTTCTCCTCCTCCCCCTTCCTCCCCTCATCTCCTCCTCCCCCTTCTCCTCCTCCCCTATCCTTCCCTCTTCTCCTCCTCCTCCATCCTTCCCTCTTCTCCTCCTCCCCCATCCTCCCCTCTTCTCCTCCTCCCCCATCCTCCCCTCATCTCCTCCTCCCCCATCCTTCCCTCTTCTCCTCCTCCCCCATCCTCCCCTCTTCTCCTCCTCCCCCATCCTCCCCTCGTCTCCTCCTCCCCCATCCTTCCCTCTTCTCCTCCTCCCCCATCCTCCCCTCTTCTCCTCCTCCCCCATCCTTCCCTCCTTCTCCACCTCTTCCCCCCAACTAATCATCAAGCTTTGATAATTTGAATCAGCTGTGGAGTGTTTGCGCAAAAACCAAAACGTGCACCTATTCGGGTCTCGAGGACCTATTTTGGGAAACGCTGCCTTAGATCATTGCTGACAATCGTCGCCAGCGGTTACCTCTACTTCAGGACAGTTGGCCAATAAGAATTCACGGTGGGAGGGGCCCTTAGGGGAAAGAGGAAGCAGAGCAGTTGTTTGCGGTGAAGTGATGAAGTCACCCTCTGGATACTGATCTGAGGTCAGCTTTGTATTTCCCTCCTAGTGGTTCCTGTGAGGGTTTGAGGCCGTTAAGCTGAACCTGTATCTGTGCCAAAAGGCATTCTCTAACCGGAGTTTGTTTTATGTCACAGGAGGGGTATAAAACAGTTTCCTGTTCTCAGCTTTGTCAGTATTGTACCAGCCTGCTGCTACACACAGACACAGCACAGCAGTAACGTTCAGCAGAAGGTAAGAGGTGGGTCTTTGTAGTACAGTGGGGTCAAACTCATTCCACAGACTGCCGAGTGTCAGCGGGTTTTTGGTCTGTCTGTCAAACCCAGAGAAGAGCGGAGGTATCAGAGATGAAATAACAGCTGTCACTGTTGAGGACTGGATAAAACATAGAGACAAAGACGGTGTTGATCAGTTTGACTCTGTCAATCTTTATTGCCACATCGTTGCATCATCACATTCAGCCTCAACAACCATCAAAGCAGGAAATAAAACACAGAAATGAAAAGAAAAGAACGACGAAAGAAAGACCAGCTAGAGGGGGCGTGGTCTCAGTCCACAGAACCACCAGAGGAGTTCTAGAACCTCACGGAACCCTGTGACTCCCCCCTCCTCCTCCTCCAGACGCAAACTAACACACAAACAGGATATTCAAATTAAAAACACACTTTCAGCTTTAAATCAAGAACACCTCCCAAACACACACAAGCGGTTAGCATGAGCGCAACACACAGATGTTCCTTTCAGCAGCTTCGAGTACAACTGGGGTGGTGATGACGAGGGGGTAGTGGTGATGGGGGGGGGGTAACTGGGGGGTAGTGGTGACGTGGTTGGTAGTGATGGGGGTGGTGGTGACGAGGTGGTAGTGGTGATGGGGCGGGGGGTAACTGGGGGTAGTGCTGATGGGGTGGTGGTGATGGAGGGGGTAGTGGTGATGGGGGGGGTAACTGGGGGTAGTGGTGATGGGGTGGTGGTGACGGGGGGGTAGTGCTGATGGTGGGTAGTGGTGACGGCGGGGGCGGGGGGGTAACTGGGGGTAGTGGTGATGGGGGGGGGTAACTGGGGGTAGTGCTGATGGTGGGTAGTGGTGACGGCGGGGGCGGGGGCGGGGGGGTAACTGGGGGTAGTGGTGACAGGGGGGTGGTGGTGACGGGGGGGTAGTGCTGATGGTGGGTAGTGGTGACGTGGGGGGGTGACGGTGTGTATCAGCAGAGCAGTAGATTATTATTGAAGAGATCACAAGGCAGATTACATGTAGACAAAGCCTATATTAAACTGGAGAAGCTCATGGTTGGAGACACAGCAGATAAAACAAGGAAAATACGACTTCCAGAAAGACCAGAGGCAATGCTCAGATTGTCCTGTGATTGGTCAGAGAGCAGAGAGGGCGGGGGGGTTCCAAGACACTCCCATTCCTGTCTGCGTCTCAGTGCCGGCCAATCAGAACCACTTCCTATGTTCCACATCCTGTGTTTTTTGTCATCATCATGGTGACTCCATAGCCATGCGTGAGGCCGAACGGAGCTTTCCCATTGGTTCATATCAAAGGTCAAATGGTAAAAGTATGGAAAAGCTCCACTAGTCATCTCCCAGAAGCCCCTGCTCCCTGCAGAGGGTGTCAGGGGTCATTCCTCCTAACTTCGTCTCTTCCTACTTGGTTATAGTTCCTACTTTACACCATCCCATCCTCCATCTCTCTCCTGCTTTCCTCTGCTCAATCTCCTCCAGTCTACTCCTTCCATCCTCCATCCTTCTCCAGATTGTGCCTTTGAAGGCTATCTGTAATTCAATGGTCATTTCAGTTCATCCTCTGATTCTTATAGTCTTATAAAGTCTTAGTCGGCAGTAACCATAGTAACACAGAATATTATAAAAACTCAATATAATCCCAAAAGTGTGTGCCATATTCACAATTCCCAACGATGCCAGCTCCTGTTGATCCTGATATCCCAGAATATATTCCCAACCTGATTCCCAAAGTCAATATGGAGGTAGAATCTCCAAGACTGTTTCTATAGCAACACTATGAATCCAACTATGTCCTTTGTAGTGTATATACCTGACCTGGTCTCTCTGTACAGCTGAGCTGAGGCAGGGTGCTGTGGTTCCTCCCAGCCACCAGGGGGCTCCACCACATGCTTCTTTCCTGCTGCTCTGCTCTCTTTGGGTTGAATGCAGCTATGATACATTATAACAACAAGGCTAACAAATGCTGGCAAAGGCTAACCCACACTAACACAGGCTAATACAAAAGCCTTAGGCTAACACATGAGCCCGGCTAGCATAAGGCTAACCCATGCTAACCTGACTAGCACAGTCTAACAAATGCTAACCTGTTTAGCGCAGTATAACATGTTAAACCATTACGATGATAGCATGGCTAACACATGCTAACAGGCTAGCAAATGCTAACCTGTTTAGCGCAGTATAACATGTTAAACCATTACGATGATAGCATGGCTAACACATGCTAACAGGCTAGCATGCTAAACCATCACGGCGTCTGGTAAGGCAGAAACAACCCAGAAACGTCCATCTGTTCTGTGATAGAAAGTTCTCTTCAAATCTAACTCTTCATACAGAAAGAATCTAACTACCATCTTCATTGAAATCTCTTCTGGTGTACAGCGCAGGTGGCAGAACAAATCAGTTGGTTGGGCTTTTGACCGGCGGCATGTTTTTATAATGAATGTTATATAAAGACCACAGGCGGCACATGAGTTTTAAGTTTGGGGAAGATTACAGTTGATTTGTAGTGTTGTGTTGTCTCTCTTTATGTAGTGTTGTGGTGTCTCTCTTTATGTAGTGTTGTGGTGTCTTAGGACTCTCTTTATGTAGTGTTGTGGTGTCTCTCTTTATGTAGTGTTGTGGTGTCTCTCTTTATGTAGTGTTGTGGTGTCTCTCTTTATGTAGTGTTGTGGTGTCTCTCTTTATGTAGTGTTGTGGTGTCTCTCTTTATGTAGTGTTGTGGTGTCTCTCTTTATGTAGTGTTGTGGTGTCTCTCTTTATGTAGTGTTGTGGTGTCTCTCTTTATGTAGTGTTGTGGTGTCTCTCTTTATGTAGTGTTGTGGTGTCTCTCTTTATGTAGTGTTGTGGTGTCTCTCTTTATGTAGTGTTGTGTTGTCTCTCTTTATGTTGTGGTGTCTCTCTTTATGTAGTGTTGTGGTGTCTTAGGACTCTCTTTATGTAGTGTTGTGGTGTCTCTCTTTATGTAGTGTTGTGGTGACTCTCTTTATGTAGTGTTGTGGTGTCTCTCTTTATGTAGTGTTGTGGTGTCTCTCTTTATGTAGTGTTGTGGTGTCTCTCTTTATGTAGTGTTGTCTCTCTTTATGTTGTGGTGTCTCTCTTTATGTAGTGTTGTGGTGTCTCTCTTTATGTAGTGTTGTGGTGACTCTCTTTATGTAGTGTTGTGGTGACTCTCTTTATGTAGTGTTGTGGTGTCTCTCTTTATGTAGTGTTGTGGTGTCTCTCTTTATGTAGTGTTGTGGTGTCTCTCTTTATGTAGTGTTGTGGTGTCTCTCTTTATGTAGTGTTGTGGTGTCTCTTTATGTAGTGTTGTGTTGTCTCTCTTTATGTAGTGTTGTGGTGTCTCTCTTTATGTAGTGTTGTGGTGTCTCTCTTTATGTAGTGTTGTGGTGTCTCTCTTTATGTAGTGTTGTGGTGTCTCTCTTTATGTAGTGTTGTGGTGTCTCTCTTTATGTAGTGTTGTGGTGTCTCTCTTTATGTAGTGTTGTGGTGTCCTCTCTTTATGTAGTGTTGTGGTGTCTCTCTTTATGTAGTGTTGTGGTGTCTCTCTTTATGTAGTGTTGTGGTGTCTCTCTTTATGTAGTGTTGTGGTGTCTCTCTTTATGTAGTGTTGTGGTGTCTCTCTTTATGTAGTGTTGTGGTGTCTCTCCCAGTTGATTTGCATTTTGTTTTCCGTGGAACAGTTTAATTTTAATAATAACATTTTCGCTTCTCAAAATCATTGTCACATTAATCATACAAATGTAAAGGTTACAAATGAAACCAATGCGAGAGCCTAGAACTCAGAGATAGTCTATAGGTCAATGTAGCAGTAGACCTAAAACGCCCGTCATCTACTCAGTAAAATACATATTCCTAAAGCCAACAAATAAAAACAGTCAAAAAATATCCCGATAAAATATTTATTCTTTCATTTTCAATCGCATTCATCTCTCTACTCTGCTGTCTGCCTCCCTTTCCATTGTTCTTGACTTGATCATCAACTGAGTCCAGCCCCAAGGCAAGCGAACCTGCAACATTGTATCAACTATTCCGGCCCAGTGAGGTCGGGACAGAAAGCAGTTTCTGCTGTTTCCACTGGATATATGCGATCATCAGATCATGATATTTAGCTTTTTTCACCCCGAGGCTGGGTGATTCTCATAGGCCAGGAGTGTTTTTTTTTTCAAAAACCGTGAGGAACTATTATCATTCGCAATGGATGTAAAAAAAAATGTCAGACTTCATTATCTTACTGTGTGAGGAAAAAATGACTGAGAGGCTCAGCTGATTAGTTGTGGCTAAGACAATCAGATCTCCCAAATGAGCTTTTCTACATATGCACGCAGCAGGCCAGGTAGGCCTACTGCTAGGCATGCTCAGGTGCGCACACTCCCTCAAGATTATCAGGGCAGAGAAACCTGACACATGCTCTCCCTCAACACTACCAGGGAAGAGAAACCAGACACATGCTCTCCCTCAACACTAGCAGGGCAGAGAAACCAGACACATGCTCTCCCAACACTATCAGGGAAGAGAAACCAGACACATGCTCTCCCTCAACACAATCGGGGAAGAGAAACCAGACACGTGCTCTCCCTCAACACAATCAGGGAAGAGCAACCAGACACATGCTCTCCCTCAACGTTATCATGGCAGAGAGACCAGACACATGCTCATTGCTCACATTTAGCGCACCAAACAAAAGACAATGAAAAAATGGACAACAGGAGTAATTATATAATTTTGGCAAAACATATATTTTCTTTAAGGGAAGTATCCTAACAGAGACCTGTGCACCTGCCAACTGTCCAATTCCCAAGAGGCTGAAACCAGAGATCTGTATATAATGACTAGATGCTCATGTCTCCGCCCTAACAACGGGAGTCATTGTCCTAATGGCAGGTAGGCAGGCGACATGCTTAGGTCTGCATATTATGCCCATAGAAACGCATTGGGCTTATTCTGGAGAGACTTCCTCTCCGCTGTAACTATCTCACTGGAGAAAGCATTCGAGCCAATCAGCACCCCTCAATGTTACTATATGTCTCTGATGCTGTCTGGCCAGAAATAGTATCAGAGAGGACACAGATCAGACAGAGGGGACAGACAGAGGAAACAGACAGAGGAAACAGACAGAGGGGACAGACAGAGGGGACAACAGAGGAAACAGACAGAGGGGACAGACAGAGGAAACAGACAGAGGGGACAGAGGAAACAGACAGAGGGACAGACAGAGGGGACAGACAGACAGAGGGGTGCTGTTTCTGTCACTCGGATGCTTTATCTGAGATTGATGGGTCTTTGTGTTGACGCGCGTCCAGGTCAAATAAAGGATCAATATGTAATTTGGACGGGAAAGCAGGTACGGTCGTGTGGGCCAGGCCGCCGAAGGCACCTCCCATAATGCCCTGCTGGTGCATGAAAACGTATCAACAACTAAAACAGAACTGCTGACCTTCAGAAAGACCCTCAGAACTAATATTTAAAAAGACCTGTTGTATATGAGAACGCTAACCACTACAGCAGGAACACACACACTGGCGTTATTTAGTGTTGTGTGTGAGTGACACAGAGTGTGCAGACTCATTGTTGTGTGCTAAGCAAAGCGTTGACACACACACTCTGTTCTGTATTCAATTACACAATGGCAGAGACAGAAGCATGCAGACACACACATGCCCCAGTCCATATAGCTACATTATACACCATGTAGTGTAGTAGCATCAGTTATAACAGCAGTATGTAGTGTTATGACAGGTCATAAGCCTGTCAGCTGGATATGCAGTGTCCTTATAGGAAGGTTGTCTGTGTGTGGGGTCAGGGGTGAGAGGTCACACAGGGGTCTCCTTGCTCTTCAGATCGGGGGCACTAAACTGCCTCTTCATGCGAGGGGGGGTGCTGTACCCCTCCTGAAACCACCCTGCACCTCCTCCTCTTCCCTGGGGGGATATGTGGCCCCCTGGTGGAGGGTGGTGGTTACTGCTGCTGTGGTAGAGGTGTTGGTGAGGAGGGATGTAGTAGGGGTGATGGTACCCTCCTCTGTCTCCCCCTGCTGAAACCTCCCTCCTCCTCCTCTCTGATCCCTCTCCCTTCCTCTTCCCTCCATCCCCCCTCCTCCACGATAACGCGGTCGCCCCTGGTGACCACCTCCGTTGTTGTTGGGGTTGCCGGGGTAGTTGTTTCCCTGGTGATTGTTGTTGTTGCCCTGTGGGGAGCTGTCCAGGGAGTTCCGCCTATATCGCCACGGAGGCGGCCCCTGCTGTTGCCCTGGAACTGGGAAGTGTGGGTTCCCATGGTTACTGTTGCTACGGTGCTGTTGTGGTTGTTGCCAGGTGCGGTGTGGGGAGGGGGTGTGGCCTCTAGGGACCATCTGGAATGGGAGTGGGAGGAGAGCAGCAGGAGGAGGAGGAGGAGAGGGAGTTGCTTTTCCACCTCCTCCCTCTGCCCGCTCCTCCCACTCACCATCTATCCCCCCCTCCCCCAGCATCATCAGGGCAGTGGCAGGGCTCCATGAGAGACGGTGGTGGGGGTTGCTCTTGAAGGGGAACTTGAGTTTACAGTCCTGTGGGGGGATGAAGCGGCCGGTCCCGGGGAGGTGGACCACAGGGGGGGGGTGCACTGGGACCAGAGGGGTGTTGGGGGTTGGGGAGTTCTGGGTGTTCTGGAGGAGGAGAAGAAAGATAGAATGGTTTATATTCTGCGTCACAGGGACTATACTACAGGGCCCCCTGGTGGAGCTGCGTCACAGGGACTATACTACAGGGCCCCCTGGTGGAGCTGCATCACAGGGACTATACTACAGGGCCCCCTGGTGGAGTTGCGTCACAGGGAAAATACTACAGGGCCCCCTGGTGGAGCTGCGTCACAGGGACTATACTACAAGGCCCCCTGGTGGAGCTGCGTCCCAGGGACTATACTACAGAAGGTGGAGTGTATTCAAACCTGTCTGAGTCTTTTAGTAATATTCTGTTGTTGAAGGTTCTGTAGTCGGGTCTGTTCCTGTTTCAGCCACCTCATCCTCCCTCGTCTAAAGGCTGGGTCGTCTGTCATCAGCTTAACTACTCTCTTCTCATTGGGTGGATTGGGCTGTCCGTCATCATCGACCCCGTCACCATCACATTGGGAACCGCCCCCTTCCTCCTCGTCATTTTCCATGTCCTCCTCCTGAGAAGAAAGAAGAGGAATGAGAGAGAGAGAGAGAGGAGGGATGAGAGAGAGGAGGGATAAGAGAGAGAGAGAGAAAGGATAAGAGAGAGGTATATATAGTGTGTGTGTGTATAGTGTGTGTGTGTGTGTATAGTGTGTGTGTATAGTGTGTGTGTGTGTGTGTGTGTGTGTGTGTGTGTGTGTGTGTGTGTGTGTGTGTGTGTGTGTGTATATAGTGCCTTCAGAAAGTATTCAGACCCCTTGACATTTCCACTTTGTTACTTTACAACCTTATTCTAAAATGCATGAAACCATTTTCCTCAAGCTGATACTAACTGTTATAGGCCTATTTCTATGTTGCCCTGTTTATCAAAAGTGTTGGAAAAAACGTGTCAATAATCAACTGACTGGATTTCTTGATGTCTAGTAGTATAGTATAGTATTCTCTCTGGTATGCAATCTGGTTTCTGCTCAGGTTATGGATGTGTCACTGCAACCTTAAAGGTCCTAAATGATGTCCCCGTTGCCCTTGATTCTAAGTAATGTTGTGCTTCTAGTTTTATTGACTTGGTCAAAGCTTTTGATACAGTAGACCATTCCAGTCTTGTGGGCCGGCTAAGGAGTATTGGTGTCTCTGAGGGGTCTTTGGCCTGGTTTGCTAACTACCTCTCTCAAAGAGTGCAGTGTATAAAGTCAGAACATCTGCTGTCTCAGCCACTACCTGTCACCAAGGGAGTTCCCCAGGGCTCAATGCTAGGCCCCACACTCTTCTCAATTTACATCAACAACATAGCTCAGGCAGTAGGAAGCTCTCTCATCCATTTATATGCAGATGATACAGTCTTATAGTCAGCTGGCCCCTCCCCCTGGATTGTGTTAAATGCTCTACAACAAAGCTTTCTTACTGTCCAGCAAGCTTTCTCTGCCCTTAACCTTGTTCTGAACACCTCCAAAACAAAGGTCATATGGTTTGGTAAGAAGAATGCCCCTCTCCCCATCAGTGTGACTACTACCTCTGAGGGTTTAGAGCTCGAGGTAGTCACCTCATACAAGTACTTAGGAGTATGGCTAGACGGTACACTGCCCTTCTCTCAGCACATATCAAAGCTGCTGGCTAAGGTTAAATCTAGTCTTGGTTTCCTCTATCGTAATCGCTCCTCTTTCACCCCAGCTGCCAAACTAACCCAGATTCAGATGACCATCCTCCCCATGCTAGATTACAGAGACATAATTTATAGATCGGCAGGTAAGGGTGCTCTCGAGCAGCTAGATGTTCTTTACCGTTCGGGCATCAGATTTGCCACCAATGCTCCTTATAGGACACATCACTGTACTCTATACTCCAATAATGTTTGCACCATGTGTTGTTGCTACTATGCTGTGTTGTCAGGTGTTGCTGCTACTATGCTGTGTTGTCATGTGTTGTTGCTACTATGCTGTGTTGTCAAGTGTTGTTGCCATGCTATGTTGTTGTCTTAGACTCGCTTTATGTAGTGTTGTCTTAGGACTCTCTTTATGTAGTGTTGTGGTGTCTCTCTTTATGTAGTGTTGTGGTGTCTCTCTTATGTAGTGTTGTGGTGTCTCTCTTTATGTAGTGTTGTGGTGTCTCTCTTTATGTAGTGTTGTGGTGTCTCTCTTTATGTAGTGTTGTGGTGTCTCTCTTTATGTAGTGTTGTGGTGTCTCTCTTTATGTAGTGTTGTGTTGTCTCTCTTTATGTAGTGTTGTGGTGTCTTAGGACTCTCTTTATGTAGTGTTTGTGGTGTCTCTTTATGTAGTGTTGTGGTGTCTCTCTTTATGTAGTGTTGTGGTTGTCTCTCTTATGTAGTGTTGTGTGTCCTCTCTTTATGTAGTGTTGTAGGTGTCCTCTCTTTATGTAGTGTTGTGGTGTCTCTCTTTATGTAGTGTTGTGGTGTCTCTCTTTAGGTAGTGTTGTGGTGTCCTCATATGTAGTGTTGTAGTGGTCTCTCTTTGATGAAGTGTTGTGGTGTCTCTCTTATGTAGTGTGTCTCCTTTTATGTAGTGTTGTGGTGTCTCTTATGTAGGTGTGGTGTCTCTATGTAGTGTTGTGTGTCTCTCATTTATGTAGTGTTGTGGTTGTCTCTCTGTATGTAGTGTTGTGGTGTCCTCTCTGTAGGTAGTGTTGTGGTGTCTCTCTGTATGTAGTGGTTGTGGTTCTCTCTTTATGTAGTGTGTGTGTCTCTCTTATGTTGTGTGTCTCTCTTTATGTAGTGTTGTGTGGTGTCTCTCTTTATGTAGTGTTGTGGTGTCTCTCTTTATGTAGTGTTGTGTGTCTCTCTTTATGTAGTGTTGTGTTGTTCTCTTTATGTAGTGTTGTGGTGTCTCTCTTTATGTAGTGTGTGGTGTCTCTCTTTATGTAGTGTTGTGTTTCTTCTCTCTTTATGTAGTGTTGTGTTGTCTCTCTTTATGTAGTGTTTTGTTGTCTCTCTTTATGTAGTGTTGTGGTGTCTCTCTTTATGTAGTGTTGTGGTGTCTCTCTTTATGTAGTGTTGTGGTCTCTCTTATGTAGTGTTGTGGTGTCTCTCTTTATGTAGTGTTGTGGTCTCCTTTATGTAGTGTTGTGTTGTCTCTCTTTATGTAGTGTTGTGGTGTCTCTCTTTTATGTAGTGTTGTGGTGTCTTAGGTCTCTCTTATGTAGTGTTGTGTTGTCTCTCTTTATGTAGTGTTGGGTGTCTCTCTTTATGTAGTGTTGTGGTGTGTCTCTCTTATGTAGTGTGGGTGTCTCTCTTTATGTAGTGTTGTGTTGTCTCTCTTTATGTAGTGTTGTGGTGTCTCTCTTTATGTAGTGTTTGTGTTTTCTCTTTATGTAGTGTTTGTGTTGTCTCTCTTTATGTAGTGTTGTGTGTCTCTCTTTATGTAGTGTTGTGGTGTCTCTCTTTATGTAGTGTTGTGGTGTCTCTCTTTATGTAGTGTTTGTCTCTCTTTATGTAGTGTTGTGGTGTCTCTAATGTAGTGTGTCTCTCTTTATGTAGGTTGTGGTGTCTCTCTCTCTTTATGTAGTGTTGTGGTGTCTCTCTTTATGTAGTGTTGTGGGTCTCTCTTTATGTAGTGTTGTCTCTCTTTATGTAGTGTTGTGTCTCTCTTTATGTAGTGTTGTGTTGTCTCTCTTTATGTAGTGTTGTGGTGTCTCTCTTTATGTAGTGTTGTGTTGTCTCTCTTTTATGTAGTGTGTGGTTGTCTCTTTATGTAGTGTGGTGTCTCTCTTTATGTAGTGTTGTGGTTCTCTCTCTTTATGTAGTGTTGTGGTGTCTCTTTATGTAGTGTTTGTCTCTCTTTATGTAGTGTTGTGGTTGTCTCTCTTTATGTAGTGTTGTGGTGTCTCTCTTTATGTAGTGTTGTGGTGTCTCTCTTTATGTAGTGTTGTCTCTCTATTTAGTGTTGTGGTGTCTCTCTTTATGTAGTGTTGTGGTGTCTCTCTTTATGTAGTGTTGTGTTGTCTCTCTTATGTAGTGTTGTGGTGTCTTAGGACTCTCTTTATGTAGTGTTGTGGTGTCTCTCTTTATGTAGTGTTGTGTTGTCTCTCTTTATGTAGTGTTGTGTTGCTCTCTCATGTAGTGTTGTGGTGTCTCTCTTTATGTAGTGTTGTGGTGTCTCTCTTTATGTAGTGTTGTGGTGTCTCTCTTTATGTAGTGTTGTGTTGTCTCTCTTTATGTATGTTGTGTTGTCTTAGGACTCTCTTTTATGTAGTGTTGTGGTGTCTCTCTTTATGTAGTGTTGTGGTGTCTCTCTTTATGTATGTGTTGTCTCTCTTTATGTAGTGTTGTGTTGTCTCTCTTTATGTAGTGTTGTGTTGTCTCTTAAGACTCTATTTATGTAGTGTTTGGTGTCTCTCTTTATGTAGTGTTTGTGGTGTCTCTCTTTATGTAGTGTTGTGGTGTCTTAGGAATCTCTTTATGTAGTGTTTGTCTCTCTTTATGTAGTGTTGTGTTGTCTCTCTTTTATATGTTGTGGTGTCTCTCTTTATGTAGTGTTTGTGTTCTCTCTCTTTATGTAGTGTTTTGCTTGTGTCTCTTTATGTAGTGTTGTGTGGTGTCTCTCTTTATGTAGTGTTGTGGTGTCTCTCTTTATGTAGTGTTGTGGTGTCTCTCTTTATGTAGTGTTGTCTCTCTTTATGTAGTGTTGTGGTGTTCTCTCTTTATGTAGTGTTGTGGTGTCTCTCTTTATGTAGTGTTGTGGTGTCTCTCTTTATGTAGTGTTGTGGTGTCTCTCTTTATGTAGTGTTGTGGTGTCTCTCTTTATGTAGTGTTGTGGTGTCTCTCTTTATGTAGTGTTGTGGTGTCTCTCTTTATGTAGTGTTGTGGTGTCTCTCTTTTATGTAGTGTTGTGGTGTCTCTCTTTATGTAGTGTTGTGGTGTCTCTCTTTATGTAGTGTTGTGGTGTCTCTCT
The DNA here is from genome assembly GCF_002021735.2 of Oncorhynchus kisutch. Taxonomy (NCBI): domain Eukaryota; kingdom Metazoa; phylum Chordata; class Actinopteri; order Salmoniformes; family Salmonidae; genus Oncorhynchus; species Oncorhynchus kisutch. The sequence continues at coordinate 700,354 of NC_034189.2, read as the reverse complement.
TTATGTAGTTTGTGGTGTCTCTCTTTATGTAGTGTTGTGGTGTCTCTCTTTATGTAGTGTTGTGGTGTCTTTAGGACTCTCTTTATGTAGTTTTGTTGTGGTGTCTTGGACTCTCTTTATGTAGTGTTGTGTTGTCTCTCTTTATGTAGTGTTGTGGTGTCTCTCTTTTATGTAGTGTTGTGGTGTCTCTCTTTATGTAGTGTTGTGTTGTCTTATGGACTCTCTTTATGTAGTGTTGTGGTGTCTCTTTATGTAGTGTTGTGGTGTCTCTCTTTATGTAGTTGTGGTGTGTCTCTCTTTATGTAGTGTTTGTGTTGTCTTAGGACTCTCTTTATGTAGTGTTGTGGTGTCTCTCTTTATGTAGTGTTGTGGTGTCTCTCTTTATGTAGTGTTGTGGTGTCTCTTTATGTAGTGTTGTGGTGTCTCTCTTTATGTAGTGTTGTGGTTCTCTCTTTATGTAGTGTTGTGGTGTCTCTCTTATGTAGTGTTGTGGTGTCTCTCTTTATGTAGTGTTGTGTGTCTCTCTTTATGTAGTGTTGTGGTGTCTCTCTTTATGTAGTGTTGTGGTGTCTCTCTTTATGTAGTGTTGTGTGTGTTAGGACTCTCTTTATGTAGTGTTGTGGTGTCTCTCTTTATGTAGTGTTGTGGTCTCTCTTTATGTAGTGTTGTGGTCTCTCTTTATGTAGTGTTGTGGTCTCTCTTTATGTAGTGTTGTGGTGTCTCTCTTTTATGTAGTGTTGTGTTGTCTCTCTTTATGTAGTGTTTGTGTGTCTCTCTTTATGTAGTGTTGTTGTGTCTCTCTTTATGTAGTGTTGTGTGTCTCTCTTTATGTAGTGTTTGTGGTCTCTCTCTTTATGTAGTGTTGTGTTGTCTCTCTTTATGTAGTGTTGTGTGTCTCTCTTTATGTAGTGTTGTGGTGTCTCTCTTATGTAGTGTTGTGGTGTCTCTCTTTATGTAGTGTTGTGGTGTCTCTCTTTATGTAGTGTTGTGGTGTCTCTCTTTATGTAGTGTTGTGTTGTCTCTCTTTATGTAGTGTTGTGTTGTCTCTCTCTTTATGTAGTGTTGTGGTGTCTCTCTTTATGTAGTGTTGTGGTTCTGTCTCTCTTTATGTAGTGTTGTGGTGTCTCTCTCTTTATGTAGTGTTGTGGTGTCTCTCTTTATGTAGTGTTGTGTGGTCTCTCTCTTTATGTAGTGTTGTGGTGTCTCTCTCTTTATGTGTTTGTGTTGTCTCTCTTTATGTAGTGTTGTGTGTCTCTCTTTATGTAGTGTTGTGGTGTCTCTCTTTATGTAGTGTTGTGTTGTCTTACTCTCTTATGTAGTGTTGTGGTGTCTCTTTATGTAGTGTTGTGTTGTCTCTCTTTATGTAGTGTTTGGGTGTCTCTCTTTATGTAGTGTTTGTGTTGTCTTAGGACTCTCTTTATGTAGTGTTGTGGTGTCTCTCTTTATGTAGTGTTGTGGTGTCTCTCTTTATGTAGTGTTGTTGTGTCTCTTTATGTAGTGTTGTGGTGTCTCTCTTTATGTAGTGTTGTGGTTCTCTTTATGTAGTGTTGTGGTGTTCTCTCTTTATGTAGTGTTGTGGTGTCTCTCTTTATGTAGTGTTGTGGTGTCTCTCTTTATGTTGTGTTGTGGTGTCTCTCTATTATGTTTTAGTGTTGTGGTGTCTCTCTTTATGTAGTGTTGTGTTGTCTCTCTTTATGTAGTGTTGTGTTTCTTAGGCTCTCTTTATGTAGTGTTGTGGTGTCTCTCTTTATGTAGGTGTTGTCTCTCTTTATGTAGTGTTGTGTTGTCTCTCTTTATGTAGTGTTGTGGTGTCTCTCTTTATGTAGTGTTGTGTTGTCTTAGGACTCTCTTTATGTAGTGTTGTGGTTCTCTCTCTTTATGTAGTGTTGTGGTGTCTCTCTTTATGTAGTGTTGTCTCTCTTTATGTGTGTTTGTGGTGTCTCTCTTTGGTAGTTTGTGTTGGGTGTCCTCTTTATGTAGTGTTGTGGTGTCTCTCTTTATGTAGTGTTGTGTTGTCTCTCTTTATGTAGTGTTTTTGTCTCTTTATGTAGTGTTGTGGTGTCTCTCTTTATGTAGTGTTGTTCCTCTTTTATGTAGTGTTGTGGTGTCTCTCTTTATGTAGTGTTGTGGTGTCTCTCTTTATGTAGTGTTGTCTCTCTTTATGTAGTGTTGTGGTTCTCTCTTTATGTAGTGTTGTGTGTGTCTCTTTATGTAGTGTTGTGTGTCTGTCTCTGTTTAGTGTTGTGTTGTCTCTCTTTATGTAGTGTTGTGGTGTCTCTCTTTATGTAGTGTTGTGGTGTCTCTCTTTATGTAGTGTTGTGGTGTCTCTCTTTATGTAGTGGTGTCTCTCTTTATGTAGTGTTGTGGTGTCTCTCTTTATGTAGTGTTGTGCTCTCTTTATGTAGTGTTGTGGTGTCTCTCTTTATGTAGTGTTGTGGTGTCTCTCTTTATGTAGTGTTGTGGTGTCTCTCTTTATGTAGTGTTGTCTCTCTTTTATGTAGTGTTGGGTGTCTCTCTTTATGTAGTGTTGTCTCTCTTTATGTAGTGTTGTGGTGTCTCTCTTTATGTAGTGTTGTGGTGTCTCTCTTTATGTAGTGTTTTGTGGTGTCTCTCTTTATGTAGTGTTGTGGTGTCTCTCTTTATGTAGTGTTGTGGTGTCTCTCTTTATGTAGTGTTGTGGTGTCTCTCTTTATGTAGTGTTGTGGTGTCTCTCTTTATGTAGTGTTGTGGTGTCTCTCTTTATGTAGTGTTGTGGTGTCTCTCTTTATGTAGTGTTGTGGTGTCTCTCTTTATGTAGTGTTGTGGTGTCTCTCTTTATGTAGTGTTGTGGTGTCTCTCTTTATGTAGTGTTGTGGTGTCTCTCTTTATGTAGTGTTGTGGTGTCTCTCTCTTTATGTAGTGTTTGTGGTGTCTTAGGACTCTCTCTTTATGTAGTGTTTGTTTGTCTCTCTTTATGTAGTGTTGTGGTGTCTCTCTTTATGTAGTGTTGTGGTGTCTCTCTTTATGTAGTGTTGTGTTGTCTTAGGACTCTCTTTATGTAGTGTTGTGGTGTCTCTCTTTATGTAGTGTTGTGGTGTCTCTCTTTATGTAGTGTTGTGGTGTCTCTCTTTATGTAGTGTTGTGGTTGTCTTAGGACTCTCTTTATGTAGTGTTGTGGTGTCTCTCTTTATGTAGTGTTGTGGTGTCTCTCTTTATGTAGTGTTGTGGTGTCTCTTTATGTAGTGTTGTGGTGTCTCTCTTTATGTAGTGTTGTGGTGTCTCTCTTTATGTAGTGTTGTGGTGTCTCTCTTTATGTAGTGTTGTGGTGTCTCTCTTTATGTAGTGTTGTGGTGTCTCTCTTTATGTAGTGTTGTGTGTGTCTCTCTTTATGTAGTGTTGTGGTGTCTCTCTTTATGTAGTGTGTTGGTGTCTGGACTCTCTTCTTTATTAGTGTTGTGGTGTCTCTCTTTATGTAGTGTTGTGGTGTCTCTCTTTATGTAGTGTTGTGGTGTCTCTCTTTATGTAGTGTTGTGGTGTCTCTCTTTATGTAGTGTTGTGGTCTCTCTCTTTATGTAGTGTTGTGTTGTCTCTCTTTATGTAGTGTTGTGGTGTCTCTCTTTATGTAGTGTTGTGGTGTCTCTCTCTCTTTATGTAGTGTTGTGGTCTCTCTTTATGTAGTGTTGTGGTCTCTCTTTATGTGTGTTGTGTTGTCTCTCTTTATGTAGTGTTGTGGTGTCTCTCTTTATGTAGTGTTGTGTGTCTCTCTTTATGTAGTGTTGTGGTGTCTCTCTTTATGTAGTGTTGTGGTGTCTCTCTTTATGTAGTGTTGTGGTGTCTTAGGACTCTCTTTATGTAGTGTTGTGGTGTCTCTCTTTATGTAGTGTTGTGGTGTCTCTCTTTATGTAGTGTTGTGGTGTCTCTCTTTATGTAGTGTTGTGTGTCTGTCTCTCTTTATGTAGTGTTGTGGTGTCTCTCTTTATGTAGTGTTGTGGTGTCTCTCTTTATGTAGTGTTGTGGTGTCTCTCTTTATGTAGTGTTGTGGTGTCTCTCTTTATGTAGTGTTGTGTGTCTCTCTTTATGTAGTGTTGTGGTGTCTCTCTTTATGTAGTGTTGTGGTTGTCTCTCTTTATGTAGTGTTGTGTTGTCTTAGGACTCTCTTTATGTAGTGTTGTGGTGTCTCTCTTTATGTAGTGTTGTCTCTCTTTATGTAGTGTTGTGTTGTCTCTCTTTATGTAGTGTTGTGGTGTCTCTCTTTATGTAGTGTTGTGTGTCTTAGGACTCTCTTTATGTAGTGTTGTGGTGTCTCTCTTTATGTAGTGTTGTGGTGTCTCTCTTTATGTAGTGTTGTCTCTCTTTATGTAGTGTTGTGGTGTCTCTCTTTATGTAGTGTTGTGTTGTGTCTCTTTATGTAGTGTTGTGGTGTCTCTCTTTATGTAGTGTTGTGTTGTCTCTCTTTATGTAGTGTTGTATCTCTTTATGTAGTGTTGTGGTGTCTCTCTTTATGTAGTGTTTTGTCTCTCTTTATGTAGTGTTGTGGTGTCTCTCTTTATGTAGTGTTGTGGTGTCTCTCTTTATGTAGTGTTGTCTCTCTTTATGTAGTGTTGTGGTGTCTCTCTTTATGTATGTTTTGTGTGTCTCTCTTTATGTAGTGTTGTGGTGTCTCTCTGTAGTGTTGTGTTGTCTCTCTTTATGTAGTGTTGTGGTGTCTCTCTTTATTATGTAGTGTTGTGGTGTCTCTCTTTATGTAGTGTTGTGGTGTCTCTCTTTATGTAGTGTTGTCTCTCTTTATGTAGTGTTGTGGTGTCTCTCTTTATGTAGTGTTGTCTCTCTTTATGTAGTGTTGTGTGTCTCTCTTTATGTAGTGTTGTGGTGTCTCTCTTTATGTAGTGTTGTGGTGTCTCTCTTTATGTAGTGTTGTCTCTCTTTATGTAGTGTTGTGGTGTCTCTCTTTATGTAGTGTGTGGTGTCTCTCTTTATGTAGTGTTGTGGTGTCTCTCTTTATGTAGTGTTGTGGTGTCTTAGACTCTCTTTATGTAGTGTTGTGGTGTCTCTCTTTATGTAGTGTTGTGTTGTCTCTCTTTATGTAGTGTTGTGTTGCTCTCTTCATGTATGTGTTGTGGTGTCTCTCTTTATGTAGTGTTGTGGTGTCTCTCTTTATGTAGTGTTGTGGTGTCTCTCTTTATGTAGTGTTGTGTTGTCTCTCTTTATGTAGTGTTGTGTTGTCTTAGGACTCTCTTTATGTAGTGTTGTTGTGTCTCTCTTTATGTAGTGTTTTGGGTGTCTCTCTTTATGTAGTGTTGTCTCTCTTGATGTGTGTTGTAGGACTCTCTTTATGTAGTGGTTGTCTCTCTTTATGTAGTGTTGTGTTGTCTCTCTTTATGTAGTGTTGTGGTGTCTCTCTTTATGTAGTGTTGTGGTGTCTCTCTTTATGTAGTGTTGTGGTGTCTCTCTTTATGTAGTGTTGTCTCTCTTTATGTAGTGTTGTGGTGTCTCTCTTTATGTAGTGTTGTGGTGTCTCTCTTTATGTAGTGTTGTGTTGTCTCTCTTTATGTAGTGTTGTGGTGTCTCTCTTTATGTAGTGTTGTGGTGTCTCTCTTTATGTAGTGTTGTGGTGTCTCTCTTTATGTAGTGTTGTTTGTCTCTCTTTATGTAGTGTTTTGTGGTGTCTCTCTTTATGTAGTGTTGTGGTGTCTCTCTTTATGTAGTGTGTTGGTGTCTCTCTTTATGTAGTGTTGTGGTGTCTCTCTTTATGTAGTGTTGTGGTGTCTCTTTATGTAGTGTTGTGTTGTCTCTCTTTATGTAGTGTTGTGGTGTCTTAGGACTCTCTTTATGTAGTGTTGTGGTGTCTCTCTTTATGTAGTGTTGTGGTGTCTCTCTTTATGTAGTGTTGTGGTGTCTCTCTTTATGTAGTGTTGTCTCTCTTTATGTAGTGTTGTGGTGTCTCTCTTTATGTAGTGTTGTGGTGTCTCTCTTTATGTAGTGTTGTGGTGTCTCTCTTTATGTAGTGTTGTGGTGTCTCTCTTTATGTAGTGTTGTGGTGTCTTAGGACTCTTATGTAGTGTTGTGTTCTCTCTTTATGTAGTGTTGTGGTGTCTTAGGTCTCTCTTTATGTAGTGTTGTGGTGTCTCTCTTTATGTAGTGTTGTGGTGTCTCTCTTTATGTAGTGTTGTGGTGTCTTAGGACTCTCTTTATGTAGTGTTGTGGTGTCTCTCTTTATGTAGTGTTGTGGTGTCTCTCTTTATGTAGTGTTGTGGGTCTCTCTTTATGTAGTGTTGTGGTGTCTCTTTTATGTAGTGTTGTGTTGTCTCTCTTTATGTAGTGTTGTGGTGTCTCTCTTTATGTAGTGTTGTGTGGTCTCTCTTTATGTAGTGTTGTGGTGTCTCTTTATGTAGTGTTGTGTTGTCTCTCTTTATGTAGTGTTGTGTGTCTCTCTTTATGTAGTGTTGTGTTGTGTCTCTCTTTATGTAGTGTTGTGTGTCTGTAGGACTCTCTTTATGTAGTGTTGTGTTGTCTCTCTTTATGTAGTGTTGTGGTGTCTCTCTTTATGTGTGTTGTTGTGGTGTCTCTCTTTATGTAGTGTTGTGGTGTCTCTCTTTATGTAGTGTTGTGTTGTCTCTCTTTATGTAGTGTTGTGGTGTCTCTCTTTATGTAGTGTTGTGGTGTCTCTCTTTATGTAGTGTTGTGTTGTCTCTCTTTATGTAGTGTTGTGGTGTCTCTCTTTATGTAGTGTTGTGGTGTCTCTCTTTATGTAGTGTTGTGGTGTCTCTCTTTATGTAGTGTTGTGGTGTCTCTCTTTATGTAGTGTTGTGTGTCTCTCTTTATGTTGTTGTGTTGTCTTAGGACTCTCTTTATGTAGTGTTGTGGTGTCTCTCTTTATGTAGTGGTTGTCTCTCTTTATGTAGTGTTGTGTTGTCTCTCTTTATGTAGTGTTGTGGTGTCTCTCTTTATGTAGTGTTGTGGTGTCTCTCTTTATGTAGTGTTGTCTCTCTTTATGTAGTGTTGTGTTGTGTCTCTTTATGTAGTGTTGTGGTGTCTCTCTTTGTGTAGTGTTGTGTGTCTCTCTTTATGTAGTGTTGTGTTGTTCTCTCTTTATGTAGTGTTGTGGTGTCTCTCTTATGTAGTGTTGTGGTGTCTCTCTTTATGTAGGTTTGTGGTGTCTCTCTTTATGTAGTGTTTGTCTCTCTTTATGTAGTGTTGTGGTGTCTCTATGTAGTGTTGTCTCTCTTTATGTAGTGTTGTGGTGTCTCTCTTTATGTAGTGTTTGTGGTCTCTCTTTATGTAGTGTTGTGGTTGTCTCTCTTTATGTAGTGTTGTGGTGTCTCTCTTTATGTAGTGTTGTGGTGTCTCTCTTTATGTAGTGTTGTGGTGTCTCTCTTTATGTAGTGTTGTGGTGTCTCTCTTTATGTAGTGTTGTGGTTGTCTCTCTTTATGTAGTGTTGTGGTGTCTCTCTTTATGTAGTGTTGTGGTGTCTCTCTTTATGTAGTGTTGTTGTGTCTCTCTTTGTGTGTTTGTGGTGTCTCTCTTTATGTAGTGTTGTGGTGTCTCTCTTTATGTAGTGTTGTGTTGTCTTAGGACTCTCTTTCTCTTTATGTAGTGTTGTGTGTGTCTCTCTTTATGTAGTGTTGTGTCTCTCTCTTTTATGTAGTGTTGTGTGTCTCTCTTTATGTAGTGTTGTGGTGTCTCTCTTTATGTAGTGTTGTGGTGTCTCTCTTTATGTAGTGTTGTCTCTCTTTTATGTAGTGTTGTGTTGTGTCTCTTTATGTAGTGTTGTGGTGTCTCTCTTATGTAGTGTTGTGTTGTCTCTCTTTATGTAGTGTTGTGTTGTGTCTCTTTATGTAGTGTTGTGGTGTCTCTCTTTATGTAGTGTTGTGGTGTCTCTCTTTATGTAGTGTTGTGTGTGTCTCTCTTTATGTAGTGTTTGTCTCTCTTTATGTAGTGTTGTGGTGTCTCTATGTAGTGTTGTCTCTCTTTATGTAGTGTTGTGGTGTCTCTCTTTATGTAGTGTTGTGGTGTCTCTCTTTATGTAGTGTTGGTGTCTCTCTTTATGTAGTGTTGTGGTGTCTCTCTTTATGTAGTGTTGTGTTGTCTCTCTCTTTATGTAGTGTTGTGTTGTGTCTCTCTTATGTAGTGTTGTGGTGTCTCTCTTTATGTAGTGTTGTGTGTCTCTCTTTATGTAGTGTTGTGTGTCTCTCTTTATGTAGTGTTGTCTCTCTTTATGTAGTGTTGTGGTGTCTCTCTTTATGTAGTGTTGTGGTGTCTCTCTTTATGTAGTGTTGTCTCTCTTTATGTAGTGTTGTGGTGTCTCTCTTTATGTAGTGTTGTGGTGTCTCTCTTTATGTAGTGTTGTGGTGTCTCTCTTTATGTAGTGTTGTGGTGTCTTAGGACTCTCTTTATGTAGTGTTGTGGTGTCTCTCTTTATGTAGTGTTGTGTTGTCTCTCTTTATGTAGTGTTGTGTTGCTCTCTTTATGTAGTGTTGTGGTGTCTCTCTTTATGTAGTGTTGTGGTGTCTCTCTTTATGTAGTGTTGTGGTGTCTCTCTTTATGTAGTGTTGTGTTGTCTCTCTTTATGTAGTGTTGTGTTGTCTTAGGACTCTCTTTATGTAGTGTTGTGGTGTCTCTCTTTATGTAGTGTTGTGGTGTCTCTCTTTATGTAGTGTTGTGGTCTCTCTTTATGTAGTGTTGTGTTGTCTCTCTTTATGTAGTGTTGTGTTGTCTTAAGACTCTCTTTATGTAGTGTTGTGGTGTCTCTCTTTTGTGTGTTTGTGTGTCTCTCTTTATGTAGTGTTGTGGTGTCTTAGGACTCTCTTTGTAGTGTTGTCTCTCTTTATGTAGTGTTGTGTTGTGTCTCTTTATGTAGTGTTGTGGTGTCTCTTTTGTGTAGTGTTGTGTTCTCTCTCTTTATGTAGTGTTGTGCTGTGTCTCTTTATGTAGTGTTGTGGTGTCTCTCTTTATGTAGTGTTGTGGTGTCTCTCTTTATGTAGTGTGTTGTGGTCTCTCTTTATGTAGTGTTGTCTCTCTTTATGTAGTGTTGTGGTGTCTCTCTTTATGTAGTGTTGTGTGTCTCTCTTTATGTAGTGTTGTGTGTCTCTCTTTATGTAGTGTTGTGGTGTCTCTCTTTATGTAGTGTTGTGGTGTCTCTCTTTATGTAGTGTTGTGGTGTCTCTCTTTATGTAGTGTTGTCTCTCTTTATGTAGTGTTGTGTGTCTCTCTTTATGTAGTGTTGTGGTGTCTCTCTTTATGTAGTGTTGTGGTGTCTCTCTTTATGTAGTGTTGTGGTGTCTCTCTTTATGTAGTGTTTGTGGTGTCTTAGGACTCTCTTTATGTAGTGTTGTGTTGTCTTAGACTCTCTTTATGTAGTGTTGTGTTGTCTCTCTTTATGTAGTGTTGTGGTGTCTCTCTTTATGTAGTGTTGTGTTGTCTCTCTTTATGTAGTGTTGTGGTGTCTCTCTTTATGTCTTTATGTCTGTTGTGTGGTGTCTTAGGACTCTCTTTATGTAGTGTTTGTGTGTCCTCTTTATGTAGTGTTGTGTTGTCGTCTCTTTATGTAGTGTTGTGGTGTCTCTCTCTTTTATGTAGTGTTGTGGTGTCTCTCTTTATGTTGTGTTTGTGTGTCTCTCTTTATGTAGTGTTGTGTTGTCTCTCTTTATGTAGTGTTGTGTTGTCTTAGGACTCTCTTTATGTAGTGTTTTGGTGTCTCTCTTTATGTAGTGTTGTGGTGTCTCTCATTATGTAGTGTTGCCTCTCTTTATGTAGTGTTGTGTTGTCTCTCTTTATGTAGTGTTGTTTTGTCTTAAGACTCTCTTTTATGTAGTGTTGTGTTCTCTCTTTATGTAGTGTTGTGGTTCTCTCTTTATGTAGTGTTGTGGTGTCTTAGGATCTCTTTATGTAGTGTTGTCTCTCTTTATGTAGTGTTGTGTTGTGTCTCTTTATGTAGTGTTGTGGTGTCTCTCTTTGTGTAGTGTTGTTCTCTCTCTTTATGTAGTGTTGTGCTGTGTCTCTTTATGTAGTGTTGTGGTGTCTCTCTTTATGCAGTGTTGTGGTGTCTCTCTTTATGTAGTGTTGTGGTGTCTCTCTTTATGTAGTGTTGTCTCTCTTTATGTAGTGTTGTGGTGTCTCTCTTTATGTAGGTTTGTGTCTGTGTCTCTTCTTTATGTAGTGTTTTGTGTGTGTCCTTCTTTATGTAGGTTGTGTGTGCTCTCTTTAGTTATGGTGTGGTGTCTCTCTTGTAGTGTGTGGTGTCTCTCTTTATGTAGTGTTGTGGTGTCTCTCTTTATGTAGTGTTGTCTCTTTTGTTGTGTTGTGTTGTCTCTTCTTTATGTAGTGTTGTGGTGTCTCTCTCTTTATGTTGTAGTTGTTGGTTGGTGTGTCTCTCTTATGTTCTAGTGTTGTGGTGTCTCTCTCTTATGTAGTGTTGTGGTGTTCCTCTCCTTTATGTTGTTCTCTCTTTATGTTGTGGGTGGTCCTTCTTTATGTGTAGTTGTTGTTGTGTCCTTAGGTAGTGTTGTGGTGTCTCTTTATGTAGTGTTGTGTTGTCTCTCTTTTGTAAGTTGTGTGCTCTTGTGTTAGTCTTGGTTCTCTCTTTATGTAGTGTTGTGGTCTCCTCTTTGTGTTGTGGTTGTGTCTCTCTTTATGTAGTGTTGTGGTGTCTCTTATGTGTAGTCCTCTGTTTATGTAGTGTTCTCTCTTGTTGTATTTCTTTGTTGTTTCTCTTTTATGTAGTGTTGTGGTGTCTCTCTTTATGTAGTGTTGTGGTGTCTCTTTATGTAGTGTTGTGGTGTCGTAGTGTTTCTCTCTTATGTAGTGTTGTGTTTCTCTCTTTATGTAGTGTTGTGGTGTCTCTCATTATGTAGTGTTGTGGTGTCTCTCTTTATGTAGTGTTGTGGTGTCTCTCTTTATGTAGTTTGTGGTGTCTCTCTTTATGTAGTGTTGTGGTGTCTCTCTTTATGTAGTGTTGTGGTGTCTTAGGGACTCTCTTATGTAGTGTTGTGGTGTCTCTCTTTATGTTGTGTTGTGGTGTCTCTCTTTATGTAGTGTTTGTGTCTCTCTTTATGTAGTGTTGTGGTCTCTCTTTTTGTAGTGTTGTGTTGTCTCTCTTTATGTAGTGTTGTGTTGTCTCTTTGTCTCTCTTTATGTAGTGTTGTGGTGTCTCTCTTTATGTAGTGTTGTGGTGTCTCTCTTTATGTAGTGTTGTGGTCTCTCTTTATGTAGTGTTGTGGTGTCTCTTTATGTAGTGTTGTGTTGTCTCTCTTTATGTAGTGTTGTGGTGTCTCTCTTTATGTAGTGTTGTGTGTCTCTCTTTTTGTAGTGTTGTGGTGTCTCTCTTTATGTAGTGTTGTGGTGTCTTAGGACTCTCTTCATGTAGTGTTGTGGTGTCTCTCTTATGTTGTGTTGTGGTGTCTCTCTTTATGTAGTGTTGTGGTGTCTCTCTTTGTGTAGTGTTGTGCTGTCTCTCTTTATGTAGTGTTGTGGTGTCTCTCTTTATGTAGTGTTGTGGTGTCTCTCTTTATGTAGTGTTGTGTTGTCTCTCTTTATGTAGTGTTGTGGTGTCTCTCTCTTTATGTAGTGTTGTGGTGTCTCTCTTTATGTAGTGTTGTGGTGTCTCTCTTTATGTAGTGTTGTGGTGTCTCTCTTTATGTAGTGTTGTGGTGTCTCTCTTTATGTAGTGTTGTGTTGTCTTAGGACTCTCTTTATGTAGTGTTGTGTGTCTCTCATTATGTAGTGTTGTCTCTCTTTATGTAGTGTTGTGTTGTCTCTCTTTATGTAGTGTTGTGGTGTCTCTCTTTATGTAGTGTTGTGTTTCTCTCTTTATGTAGTGTTGTGGTGTCTCTCTTTATGTAGTGTTGTGGTGTCTCTCTTTATGTAGTGTTGTGGTCTCTCTTTATGTAGTGTTTGTGGTCTCTCTTATGTAGTGTTGTGTTGTCTCTCTTTATGTAGTGTTGTGGTGTCTTTCTCTCTTTATGTAGTGTTGTGTTGTCTCTCTTTATGTAGTGTTGTGTGTCTCTCTTTATGTAGTGTTGTGGTGTCTCTCTTTATGTAGTGTTGTGGTGTCCTTAGGACTCTCTTCATGTAGTGTGTGTGGTGTCTCTCTTTATGTTGTGTTGTGTGTCTCTCTTTATGTAGTGTTGTGGTGTCTCTCTTTGTGTAGTGTTGTGCTGTCTCTCTTTATGTAGTGTTGTGTTGTTCTCTTTATGTAGTGTTGTGGTGTCTCTCTTTATGTAGTGTTGTGGTGTCTCTCTTTATGTAGTGTTGTGGTGTCTCTCTTTATGTTGTGTTTGTGGTGTCTCTCTTTATGTAGTGTTTGGTGTCTCTCTTTATGTAGTGTTGTGTTGTCTCTCTTTATGTGTGTTGTTGTCTAGGACTCTCTTTATGTAGTGTTGTGGTGTCTCTCATTATGTAGTGTTTGTCTCTCTTTATGTAGTGTTGTGTGGTCTCTCTTTATGTAGTGTTGTGTGTCTCTCTTGTCTCTCTTTATGTAGTGTTGTGTTGTCTTATGGACTCTCTTTATGTAGTTTTGTGGTGTCTCTCTTTATGTAGTGTTGTGGTGACTCTCTTTATGTAGTGTTGTCTCTCTTTATATTTAGTGTTGTGGTGACTCTCTTTAGGTAGTGTTGTGTTTTGTCTCTTATGTAGTGTTGTGGTTGTCTCTTTTTGTATTGTTGTGTTGTCTCTCTTTATGTAGGTGTTGTATCTCTCTTTATGTAGTGTTGGGTGTCTCTCTTTATGTAGTGGTGGTCTCTCTTTATGTAGTGTTGTGGTTGTCTCTCTTTATGTAGTGTTGTGGTGTCTCTCTTTATGTAGTGTTTTGTCTCTCTTTATGTAGTGTTGTGGTGTCTCTCTTTATGTAGTGTTGTGTTGTGTCTCTCTTATGTAGTGTTGTGGTGTCTCTGTGTAGTGTTGTGTTGTCTCTCTTTATGTATGTTGTGGTGTCTCTCTTTATGTAGTGTTGTGGGTGTCTCTCTTTATGTAGGGTTGGTGTCTCTCTTTATGTAGTGTTGTCTCTCTTTATGTAGTGTTGTGGTGTCTCTCTTTATGTAGTGTTGTGTCTCTCTTTATGTAGTGTTGTGGGTGTCTCTTTATGTAGTGTTGTGGTGTCTCTCTTTATGTAGTGTTGTGGTGTCTCTCTTTATGTAGTGTTGTCTCTCTTTTTATGTAGTGTTGTGGTGTCTCTTTTGTAGTAGTGTTTGTGGTGTCTCTCTTTATGTAGTGTTGTGGTGTCTCTCTTTATGTAGTGTTTTGGTGTCTTAGACTCTCTTTATGTAGTGTTGTGGTGTCTCTCTTTATGTAGTGTTGTGTTGTCTCTCTTTATGTAGTGTTGTGTTGCTCTCTCATGTAGTGTTGTGGTGTCTCTCTTATGTAGTGTGTGGTGTCTCTCTTTATGTAGTGTTGTGGTGTCTCTCTTTATGTAGTGTTGTGTTGTCTCTCTTTATGTAGTGTTGTGTTGTCTTAGGACTCTCTTTATGTAGTGTTGTGGTGTCTCTCTTTATGTAGTGTTGTGGTGTCTCTCTTTATGTAGTGTTGTGTGGTGTCTTAGGACTCTCTTTATGTAGTGTTGTCTCTCTTTATGTAGTGTTGTGTTGTGTCTCTTTATGTAGTGTTGTGGTGTCTCTCTTTATGTAGTGTTGTGGTGTCTCTCTTTATGTAGTGTTGTGGTGTCTCTCTTTATGTAGTGTTGTCTGTCTCTCTTTATGTAGTGTTGTGGTGTCTCTCTTTATGTAGTGTTGTGGTGTCTCTCTTTATGTATGTTGTGTTGTCTCTCTTTATGTAGTGTTGTGGTGTCTCTCTTTATGTAGTGTTGTGGTGTCTCTCTTTATGTAGTGTTGGGTGTCTCTCTTTATGTAGTGTTGGGTGTCTCTCTTATGTAGTGTTGTGGTGTCTCTCTTTATGTAGTGTTGTGGTGTCTCTCTTTATGTAGTGTTTTGGTGTCTCTCTTTATGTAGTGTTGTGGTGTCTCTCTTTATGTAGTGTTGTGGTGTCTCTATGTAGTGTTTGTTTGTCTCTCTTTATGTAGTTGTGGTGTCTTAGTCTCTCTTTATGTAGTGTTGTGGTGTCTCTCTTTATGTAGTGTTGTGTGTCTCTCTTTATGTAGTGTTGTGGTGTCTCTCTTTATGTAGTGTGTGTCTCTTTATGTAGTGTTTGGTGTCTCTCTTTATGTAGTGTTTGGTGTCTCTCTTTATGTAGTGTTGTGGTGTCTCTCTTTATGTAGTGTTGTGGTGTCTCTCTTTATGTAGTGTTGTGGTGTCTTAGGACTCTATGTAGTGTTGTGGTGTCTCTCTTTATGTAGTGTTGTGTTGTCTTAGGTCTCTCTTTATGTAGTGTTGTGGTGTCTCTCTTTATGTAGTGTTGTGGTTTCTCTCTTTATGTAGTGTTGTGGTGTCTTAGGACTCTCTTTATGTAGTTTGTGTGTTGTCTCTCTTTATGTTGTTGTGGTGTCTCTCTTTATGTAGTGTTTGGGTCTCTCTTTATGTAGGTGTTGTGGTGTCTCTTTATGTAGTGTTGTGTTGTCTCTCTTATGTAGTGTTGTGGTTGTCTCTCTTTATGTAGTGTTGTGGGTCTCTCTTTATGTAGTGTTGTGTGTCTCTTTATGTAGTGTTGTGTTGGTCTCTCTTTATGTAGTGTTGTGGTGTCTCTCTTTATGTAGTGTTGTGGTGTCTCTCTTTATGTAGTGTTGTGGTGTCTTAGGACTCTCTTTATGTAGTGTTGTGGTGTCTCTCTTTATGTTGTGTTGTGGTGTCTCTCTTTATGTTGTGTTGTGGTGTCTCTCTTTATGTAGTGTTGTGGGTGTCTCTCTTTGTGTAGTGTGTGCTGTCCTCTTTATGTAGTGTTGTGGTGTCTCTCTTTATGTATGTTGTGGTGTCTCTCTTTATGTAGTGTTGTGTTGTCTCTCTTTATGTAGTGTTGTGGTGTCTCTCTTTATGTAGTGTTGTGGTGTCTCTCTTTATGTAGTGTTGTGGTGTCTCTCTTTATGTTGTGTTGTTGGTGTCTCTATTTATGTAGTGTTGTGGTGTCTCTCTCTATGTAGTGTTTGTGTTGTTCTTTAGGACTCTCTTTATGTAGTGGTTGTGGTGTCTCTCTTTATGTAGTGTTTGTCTCTCTTTATGTAGTGTTGTGTGTCTCTCTTTATGTAGTGTTGGGTGTCTCTCTTCTTTATGTAGTGTTGTGTGACTCTCTTTATGTAGTGTTGTCTCTCTTTATGTAGTGTTGTGTGTGTCTCTTTATGTTGTTTGGTGTCTCTCTTTGTGTAGTGTTGTGTTGTCTCTCTTTATGTAGTGTTGTGTTGTGTCTCTTTATGTAGTGTTGTGGTGTCTCTCTTTATGTAGTGTTGTGGGTGTCTCTCTTTATGTAGGGTTGTGGTGTCTCTCTCTTAGTAGTGTTGTCTCTCTTTATGTAGTGTTGTGGTGTCTCTCTATGTAGTGTTGTTGTCTCTCTTTATGTAGTTTGTGGTGTCTCTCTTTATGTAGTGTTGTGGTGTCTCTCTCTTATTGTAGTGTTTGTGTTCTCTCTTTATGTAGTGTTGTGGTGTCTCTCTTTATGTAGTGTTGTCTGTCTCTCTTTATATGTAGTGTTGTTGTGGTGTCTCTCTTTTATGTAGTGTTGTGGTGTCTCTCTTTTATGTGTGTTGGTTGTCTCTCTTTATGTAGTGTTGTGGGTCTCTCTTTATTAGTATGTTGTGGGTGTCTCTCTTTATGTAGTGTTGTGTTGTCTCTCTTTATGTTGTTTGTGGTGTCTTCTTTATGTAGTGTTTGTGGTGTCTCTCTTTATGTAGTGTGTGTTTGTCTTAGGACTCTCTTATGTAGTGTTGTGTTGTCTCTCTTTATGTAGTGTTGTCTCTCTTTATGTAGTGTTGTGTTGTCTCTCTTTATGTAGTGTTGTGGTGTCTCTCTTTATGTAGTGTTGTGGTGACTCTCCTTATGTGTGTGTTGTCCTCTCTCTTTGTAGTGTTGTGTTGTGTCTCTTTATGTAGTGTTGTGGTGTCTCTCTCTTTTGTGTAGTGTTGTGTTTGTCTTCTCTTTATGTAGTGTTGTGTTGTCTCTTTATGTAGTGTTGTGGTGTCTCTCTTTATGTAGTGTTGTGGTGTCTCTCTTTATGTAGGTGTGGTGGTCTCTCTTTATGTAGTGTTGTCTCTCTTTATGTAGTGTTTGTTGTGTCTCTATGTAGTGTTGTCTCTCTTTATGTAGTGTTGTGTGTCTCTCTTTATGTAGTGTTGTGGTGTCTCTCTTTATGTAGTGTTGTGTGGTGTCTCTCTTAATATGTAGTGTTTGTGTCTCTCTTTGTGTAGTGTTGTGTTTGTCTCTCTTTATGTAGTGTTGTGTTGTGTCTCTTTATGTAGTGTTGTGGTGTCTCTCCTTTAGTTAGTGTTGTGGTGTCTCTCTCTTATGTAGGGTTGTGGTGTCTCTCTTTATGTAGTGTTGGCTTCTTTATGTAGTGTTGTGGTGTCTCTCTTATATGTAGTGTTGTGGTGTCTCCTCTTTATGTAGTGTTGTCTCTCTTTATGTAGTGTTGTGGTGTCTCTCTTTATGTAGTGTTGTGGTGTCTCTCTTTATGTAGTGTTGTGGTGTCTCTCTTTATGTAGTGTTGTGGTGTCTTAGGACTCTCTTTATGTAGTGTTGTGGTGTCTCTCTTTATGTAGTGTTGTGTTGTCCCTCTTTATGTAGTGTTGTGTTGCGTCTCTTCATGTAGTGTTGTGGTGTCTCTCTTTATGTAGTGTTGTGGTGTCTCTCTTTATGTTGTGTTGTGGTGTCTCTCTTTATGTAGTGTTGTGTTGTCTCTCTTTATGTAGTGTTGTGTTGTCTTAGGACTCTCTTTATGTAGTGTTGTGGTGTCTCTCTTTATGTAGTGTTGTGGTGTCTCTCATTATGTAGTGTTGCCTCTCTTTATGTAGTGTTGTGTTGTCTCTCTTTATGTAGTGTTGTGTTGTCTTAAGACTCTCTTTATGTAGTGTTGTGGTGTCTCTCTTTATGTAGTGTTGTGGTGTCTCTCTTTATGTAGTGTTGTGGTGTCTTAGGACTCTCTTTATGTAGTGTTGTCTCTCTTTATGTAGTGTTGTGTTGTGTCTCTTTATGTAGTGTTGTGGTGTCTCTTTGTGTAGTGTTGTGTTCTCTCTCTTTATGTAGTGTTGTGCTGTGTCTCTTTATGTAGTGTTGTGGTGTCTCTCTTTATGTAGTGTTGTGGTGTCTCTCTTTATGTAGTGTTGTGGTGTCTCTCTTTATGTAGTGTTGTCTCTCTTTATGTAGTGTTGTGGTGTCTCTCTTTATGTAGTGTTGTGGTGTCTCTCTTTATGTAGTGTTGTGGTGTCTCTCTTTATGTAGTGTTGTGGTGTCTCTCTTTATGTAGTGTTGTGGTGTCTCTCTTTATGTAGTGTTGTGGTGTCTCTCTTTATGTAGTGTTGTGGTGTCTCTCTTTATGTAGTGTTGTGGTGTCTCTCTTTATGTAGTGTTGTGGTGTCTCTCTTTATGTAGTGTTGTGGTGTCTCTCTTTATGTAGTGTTGTGGTGTCTCTCTTTATGTAGTGTTGTGGTGTCTCTCTTTATGTAGTGTTGTGGTGTCTCTCTTTATGTAGTGTTGTGGTGTCTTAGGACTCTCTTTATGTAGTGTTGTGGTGTCTTAGGACTCTCTTTATGTAGTGTTGTGTTGTCTCTCTTTATGTAGTGTTGTGGTGTCTCTCTTTATGTAGTGTTGTGGTGTCTCTCTTTATGTAGTGTTGTGGTGTCTCTCTTTATGTAGTGTTGTGGTGTCTTAGGACTCTCTTTATGTAGTGTTGTGTTGTCCCTCTTTATGTAGTGTTGTGTTGCGTCTCTTCATGTAGTGTTGTGGTGTCTCTCTTTATGTAGTGTTGTGGTGTCTCTCTTTATGTTGTGTTGTGGTGTCTCTCTTTATGTAGTGTTGTGTTGTCTCTCTTTATGTAGTGTTGTGTTGTCTTAGGACTCTCTTTATGTAGTGTTGTGGTGTCTCTCTTTATGTAGTGTTGTGGTGTCTCTCATTATGTAGTGTTGCCTCTCTTTATGTAGTGTTGTGTTGTCTCTCTTTATGTAGTGTTGTGTTGTCTTAAGACTCTCTTTATGTAGTGTTGTGGTGTCTCTCTTTATGTAGTGTTGTGGTGTCTCTCTTTATGTAGTGTTGTGGTGTCTTAGGACTCTCTTTATGTAGTGTTGTCTCTCTTTATGTAGTGTTGTGTTGTGTCTCTTTATGTAGTGTTGTGGTGTCTCTCTTTGTGTAGTGTTGTGTTCTCTCTCTTTATGTAGTGTTGTGCTGTGTCTCTTTATGTAGTGTTGTGGTGTCTCTCTTTATGTAGTGTTGTGGTGTCTCTCTTTATGTAGTGTTGTGGTGTCTCTCTTTATGTAGTGTTGTCTCTCTTTATGTAGTGTTGTGGTGTCTCTCTTTATGTAGTGTTGTGGTGTCTCTCTTTATGTAGTGTTGTGGTGTCTCTCTTTATGTAGTGTTGTGGTGTCTCTCTTTATGTAGTGCTGTGGTGTCTCTCTTTATGTAGTGCTGTGGTGTCTCTCTTTATGTAGTGTTGTGGTGTCTCTCTTTATGTAGTGTTGTGGTGTCTCTCTTTATGTAGTGTTGTGGTGTCTCTCTTTATGTAGTGTTGTGGTGTCTCTCATTATGTAGTGTTGTGGTGTCTCTCTTTATGTAGTGTTGTGGTGTCTCTCTTTATGTAGTGTTGTGGTGTCTCTCTTTATGTAGTGTTGTGGTGTCTTAGGACTCTCTTTATGTAGTGTTGTGGTGTCTTAGGACTCTCTTTATGTAGTGTTGTGTTGTCTCTCTTTATGTAGTGTTGTGGTGTCTCTCTTTATGTAGTGTTGTGGTGTCTCTCTTTATGTAGTGTTGTGTTGTCTTAGGACTCTCTTTATGTAGTGTTGTGGTGTCTCTTTATGTAGTGGTGTGGTGTCTCTCTTTATGTAGTGTTGTGGTGTCTCTCTTTATGTAGTGTTGTGTTGTCTTAGGACTCTCTTTATGTAGTGTTGTGGTGTCTCTCTTTATGTAGTGTTGTGGTGTCTCTCTTTATGTAGTGTTGTGGTGTCTCTTTATGTAGTGTTGTGGTGTCTCTCTTTATGTAGTGTTGTGGTGTCTCTCTTTATGTAGTGTTGTGGTGTCTCTCATTATGTAGTGTTGTGGTGTCTCTCTTTATGTAGTGTTGTGGTGTCTCTCTTTATGTAGTGTTGTGGTGTCTCTCTTTATGTAGTGTTGTGGTGTCTCTCTTTATGTAGTGTTGTGGTGTCTTAGGACTCTCTTTATGTAGTGTTGTGGTGTCTCTCTTTATGTTGTGTTGTGGTGTCTCTCTTTATGTAGTGTTGTGGTCTCTCTTTATGTAGTGTTGTGGTCTCTCTTTATGTAGTGTTGTGTTGTCTCTCTTTATGTAGTGTTGTGTTGTCTCTCTTTATGTAGTGTTGTGGTGTCTCTCTTTATGTAGTGTTGTGGTGTCTCTCTTTATGTAGTGTTGTGGTCTCTCTTTATGTAGTGTTGTGGTGTCTCTTTATGTAGTGTTGTGTTGTCTCTCTTTATGTAGTGTTGTGGTGTCTCTCTTTATGTAGTGTTGTGGTGTCTCTCTTTATGTAGTGTTGTGGTGTCTCTCTTTATGTAGTGTTGTGGTGTCTTAGGACTCTCTTCATGTAGTGTTGTGGTGTCTCTCTTTATGTTGTGTTGTGGTGTCTCTCTTTATGTAGTGTTGTGGTGTCTCTCTTTGTGTAGTGTTGTGCTGTCTCTCTTTATGTAGTGTTGTGGTGTCTCTCTTTATGTAGTGTTGTGGTGTCTCTCTTTATGTAGTGTTGTGTTGTCTCTCTTTATGTAGTGTTGTGGTGTCTCTCTTTATGTAGTGTTGTGGTGTCTCTCTTTATGTAGTGTTGTGGTGTCTCTCTTTATGTAGTGTTGTGGTGTCTCTCTTTATGTAGTGTTGTGGTGTCTCTCTTTATGTAGTGTTGTGTTGTCTTAGGACTCTCTTTATGTAGTGTTGTGGTGTCTCTCATTATGTAGTGTTGTCTCTCTTTATGTAGTGTTGTGTTGTCTCTCTTTATGTAGTGTTGTGGTGTCTCTCTTTATGTAGTGTTGTGTTGTCTTAGGACTCTCTTTATGTAGTGTTGTGGTGTCTCTCTTTATGTAGTGTTGTGGTGACTCTCTTTATGTAGTGTTGTGGTGTCTCTCTTTATGTAGTGTTGTGGTGACTCTCTTTATGTAGTGTTGTGTTGTGTCTCTTTATGTAGTGTTGTGGTGTCTCTCTTTGTGTAGTGTTGTGTTGTCTCTCTTTATGTAGTGTTGTGTTGTATCTCTTTATGTAGTGTTGTGGTGTCTCTCTTTATGTAGTGTTGTCTCTCTTTATGTAGTGTTGTGGTGTCTCTCTTTATGTAGTGTTGTGGTGTCTCTCTTTATGTAGTGTTGTCTCTCTTTATGTAGTGTTGTGGTGACTCTCTTTATGTAGTGTTGTGTTGTGTCTCTTTATGTAGTGTTGTGGTGTCTCTGTGTAGTGTTGTGTTGTCTCTCTTTATGTAGTGTTGTG
Organism: Oncorhynchus kisutch; assembly: GCF_002021735.2. Classification (NCBI taxonomy): domain Eukaryota; kingdom Metazoa; phylum Chordata; class Actinopteri; order Salmoniformes; family Salmonidae; genus Oncorhynchus; species Oncorhynchus kisutch. Next base: position 679,884 of record NC_034189.2, on the reverse strand, counting down.
TTGTGTCTCTTTATGTAGTGTTGTGGTGTCTCTCTTTATGTAGTGTTGTGGTGTCTCTCTTTATGTAGGGTTGTGGTGTCTCTCTTTATGTAGTGTTGTCTCTCTTTATGTAGTGTTGTGGTGTCTCTCTTTATGTAGTGTTGTCTCTCTTTATGTAGTGTTGTGGTGTCTCTCTTTATGTAGTGTTGTGGTGTCTCTCTTTATGTAGTGTTGTGGTGTCTCTCTTTATGTAGTGTTGTCTCTCTTTATGTAGTGTTGTGGTGTCTCTCTTTATGTAGTGTTGTGGTGTCTCTCTTTATGTAGTGTTGTGGTGTCTCTCTTTATGTAGTGTTGTGGTGTCTTAGGACTCTCTTTATGTAGTGTTGTGGTGTCTCTCTTTATGTAGTGTTGTGTTGTCTCTCTTTATGTAGTGTTGTGTTGCGTCTCTTCATGTAGTGTTGTGGTGTCTCTCTTTATGTAGTGTTGTGGTGTCTCTCTTTATGTTGTGTTGTGGTGTCTCTCTTTATGTAGTGTTGTGTTGTCTCTCTTTATGTAGTGTTGTGTTGTCTTAGGACTCTCTTTATGTAGTGTTGTGGTGTCTCTCTTTATGTAGTGTTGTGGTGTCTCTCTTTATGTAGTGTTGTGGTGTCTTAGGACTCTCTTTATGTAGTGTTGTCTCTCTTTATGTAGTGTTGTCTCTCTTTATGTAGTGTTGTGTTGTGTCTCTTTATGTAGTGTTGTGGTGTGTCTCTTTGTGTAGTGTTGTGTTCTCTCTCTTTATGTAGTGTTGTGCTGTGTCTCTTTATGTAGTGTTGTGGTGTCTCTCTTTATGTAGTGTTGTGGTGTCTCTCTTTATGTAGTGTTGTGGTGTCTCTCTTTATGTAGTGTTGGGTGTCTCTCTTTATGTAGTGTTGTCCTCTCTTTATGTAGTGTTGTGGTGTCTCTCTTATGTAGTGTTGTGTTGTCTCTCTTTATGTAGTGTTGTGGTGTCTCTCTTTATGTAGTGTTGTGGTGTCTCTCTTTATGTAGTGTTGTGGTGTCTCTCTTTATGTAGTGGCTGTGAGTGTCTCTCTTTATGTAGTGTTGTGGTGTCTCTCTTTATGTAGTGTTGTGGTGTCTCTCTTTATGTAGTGTTGTGGTGTCCTCTCTTTATGTAGTGTTGTGGTGTCTCTCTTTATGTAGTGTTGTGGTGTCTCTCTTTATGTAGTGGTGTGGTGTCTCTCTTTATGTAGTGTTGTGGTGTCTCTCTTTATGTAGTGTTGTGGTGCTTAGGACTCTCTTTATGTAGTGTTGTGGTGTCTCTCTTATGTAGTGTTGTGTTGTCTCTCTTTATGTAGTGTTGTGGTGTCTCTCTTATGTAGTGTTGTGGTGTCTCTCTTTATGTAGTGTTGTGTTGTCTTAGGACTCTCTTTATGTAGTGTGTGGTGTCTCTCTTTATGTAGTGTTGTGGTGTCTCTTTATGTAGTGTTGTGGTGTCTCTCCTTATGTAGTGTTGTGGTGTCTCTCTTTATGTATTGTTGTGTTGTCTTAGGACTCTCTTTATGTAGTGTTGTGGTGTTTTCTCTTTATGTAGTGTTGTGGTGTCTCTCTTTATGTAGTGTTGTGTTGTCTCTCTTTATGTAGTGTTGTGGTGTCTCTCTTTATGTAGTGTTGTGGTGTCTCTCTTTATGTAGTGTTGTGGTGTCTCTCTTTATGTAGTGTTGTGGTGTCTCTCTTTATGTAGTGTTGTGGTGTCTCTCTTTATGTAGTGTTGTGTTGTCTTAGGACTCTCTTTATGTAGTGTTGTGGTGTCTCTCTTTATGTAGTGTTGTGGTGACTCTCTTTATGTAGTGTTGTCTCTCTTTATGTAGTGTTGTGGTGACTCTCTTTAGGTAGTGTTGTGTTGTGTCTCTTTATGTAGTGTTGTGGTGTCTCTCTTTGTGTAGTGTTGTGTTGTCTCTCATTATGTAGTGTTGTCTCTCTTTATGTAGTGTTGTGTTGTCTCTCTTTATGTAGTGTTGTGGTGTCTCTCTTTATGTAGTGTTGTGTTGTCTTAGGACTCTCTTTATGTAGTGTTGTGGTGTCTCTCTTTATGTAGTGTTGTGGTGACTCTCTTTATGTAGTGTTGTCTCTCTTTATGTAGTGTTGTGGTGACTCTCTTTAGGTAGTGTTGTGTTGTGTCTCTTTATGTAGTGTTGTGGTGTCTCTCTTTGTGTAGTGTTGTGTTGTCTCTCTTTATGTAGTGTTGTGTTGTATCTCTTTATGTAGTGTTGTGGTGTCTCTCTTTATGTAGTGTTGTCTCTCTTTATGTAGTGTTGTGGTGTCTCTCTTTATGTAGTGTTGTGGTGTCTCTCTTTATGTAGTGTTGTGGTGTCTCTCTTTATGTAGTGTTGTCCTCTCTTTATGTAGTGTTGTGGTGACTCTCTTTATGTAGTGTTGTGTTGTGTCTCTTTATGTAGTGTTGTGGTGTCTCTGTGTAGTGTTTGTCTCTCTTTATGTAGTGTTGTGTTGTGTCTCTTTATGTAGTGTTTGTGGTGTCTCTCTTTATGTAGTGTTGTGGTGTCTCTCTTTATGTAGGGTTGTGGTGTCTCTCTTTATGTAGGGGGTTGTCTCTCTTTATGTAGTGTTGTGGTGTCTCTCTTTATGTAGTGTTGTCTCTCTTTATGTAGTGTTGTGGTGTCTCTCTTTATGTAGTGTTGTGGTGTCCTCTCTTATGTAGTGTTGTGGTGTCTCTCTTTATGTAGTGTTGTCTCTCTTTATGTAGTGTTGTGGTGTCTCTCTTTATGTAGTGTTGTGGTGTCTCTCTTTATGTAGTGTTTGTGGTGTCTCTCTTTATGTAGTGTTGTGGTGTCTTAGGACTCTCTTTATGTAGTGTTGTGGTGTCTCTCTTTATGTAGTGTTGTGTTGTCTCTCTTTATGTAGTGTTTGTTGCGTCTCTTCATGTAGTGTTGTGGTGTCTCTCTTTATGTAGTGTTGTGGTGTCTCTCTTTATGTTGGTTGTGGTGTCTCTCTTTATGTAGTGTTGTGTTGTCTCTCTTTATGTAGTGTTGTGTTGTCTTAGGACTCTCTTTATGTAGTGTTGTGGTGTCTCTCTTTATGTAGTGTTGTGGTGTCTCTCTTTATGTAGTGTTGTGGTGTCTTAGGACTCTCTTTATGTAGTGTTTTCTCTCTTTATGTAGTGTTGTCTCTCTTTATGTAGTGTTTGTTGTGTCTCTTTATGTAGTGTTGTGGTGTCTCTCTTGTGTAGTGTTTGTGTTCTCTCTCTTTATGTAGTGTTGTGCTGTGTCTCTTTATGTAGTGTTGTGGTGTCTCTCTTTATGTAGTGTTGTGGTGTATCTTCTTTATGTAGTGTTTGTGGTGTCTCTCTTTATGTAGTGTGTCTCTCTTTATGTAGTGTTGTGGTGTCTCTCTTATGTAGTGTTGTGGTGTCTCTCTTTATGTAGTGTTGTGTTGTCTCTCTTTATGTAGTGTTGTGGTGTCTCTCTTTATGTAGTGTTGTGGTGTCTCTCTTTATGTAGTGTTGTGGTGTCTCTCTTTATGTAGTGCTGTGGTGTCTCTCTTTATGTAGTGTTGTGGGTGTCTCTCTTTATGTAGTGTTGTGGTGTCTCTCTTTATGTAGTGTTGTGGTGTCTCTCTTTATGTAGTGTTGTGGTGTCTCTCTTTATGTAGTGTTGTGTGTCTCTCTTTATGTAGTGTTGTGGTGTCTCTCTTTATGTAGTGTTGTGGTGTCTTAGGACTCTCTTTATGTAGTGTTGTGGTGTCTTAGGACTCTCTTTATGTAGTGTTGTGTTGTCTCTCTTTATGTAGTGTTGTGGTGTCTCTCTTTATGTAGTGTTGTGGTGTCTCTCTTTATGTAGTGTTGTGTTGTCTTAGGACTCTCTTTATGTAGTGTTGTGGTGTCTCTCTTTATGTAGTGTTGTGGTGTCTCTTTATGTAGTGTTGTGGTGTCTCTCCTTATGTAGTGTTGTGGTGTCTCTCTTTATGTAGTGTTGTGTTGTCTTAGGACTCTCTTTATGTAGTGTTGTGGTGTTTCTCTTTATGTAGTGTTGTGGTGTCTCTCTTTATGTAGTGTTGTGGTGTCTCTTTATGTAGTGTTGTCTCTCTTTATGTAGTGTTGTGGTGTCTCTCTTTATGTAGTGTTGTGGTGTCTCTTTATGTAGTGTTGTGTTGTTCTCTCTTTATGTAGTGTTGTGTTGTCTCTCTTTATGTTGTGTTGTGGTGTCTCTATGTAGTGTTGTGTTGTCTCTTTATGTAGTGTTGTGGTGTCTCTCTTTATGTAGTGTTGTGGTGTCTCTATGTAGTGTTGTGGTGTCTCTCTTTATGTAGTGTTGTGGTGTCTCTCTTTATGAGTGTGTGGTGTCTCTCTTTATGTAGTGTTGTGGTGTCCCTCTTTATGTAGTGTTGTGGTGTCTTAGGACTCTATGTAGTGTTGTGGTGTCCCTCTTTATGTAGTGTTGTGGTGTCTTAGGACTCTCTTTATGTAGTGTTGTGGTGTCTCTCTTTATGTAGTGTTGTGTTGTCTCTCTTTATGTAGTGTTGTGGTGTCTCTCTTTATGTAGTGTTGTGGTGTCTTAGGACTCTCTTTATGTAGTGTTGTGGTGTCCCTCTTTATGTAGTGTTGTGGTGTCTCTCTTTATGTAGTGTTGTGGTGTCTCTCTTTATGTAGTGTTGTGGTGTCTCTATGTAGTGTTGTGGTGTCTCTCTTTATGTAGTGTTGTGGTGTCCCTCTTTATGTAGTGTTGTGGTGTCTTAGGACTCTCTTTATGTAGTGTTGTGGTGTCTCTCTTTATGTAGTGTTGTGGTGTCTTAGGACTCTCTTTATGTAGTGTTGTGGTGTCCCTCTTATGTAGTGTTGTGGTGTCTCTCTTTATGTAGTGTTGTGGTGTCTCTTTATGTAGTGTTGTGGTGTCTCTCTTTATGTAGTGTTGTGGTGTCTCTCTTTATGTAGTGTTGTGGTGTCTCAATTTATGTAGTGTTGTGGTGTCTCAATTTATGTAGTGTTGTGGTGTCTTAGGACTCTCTTTATGTAGTGTTGTGGTGTCCCTCTTTATGTAGTGTTGTGGTGTCTCTCTTTATGTAGTGTTGTGGTGTCTCAATTTATGTAGTGTTGGGTGTCTCTCTTTATGTAGTGTTGTGGTGTCTCTCTTTATGTAGTGTTGTGGTGTCTCTCTTTATGAGTGTTGTGGTGACTCTCTTATGTAGTGTTGTGGTGTCTTAGGACTCTCTTTATGTAGTGTTGTGTGTCTCTCTTTATGTAGTGTTGTCCCTCTTTATGTAGTGTTGTGGTGACTCTCTTTATGTAGTGTTGTGGCGACTCTCTTTATGTAGTGTTGTGGTGACTCTCTTTATGTAGTGTTGTGGTGTCTCTCTTTATGTAGTGTTGTGGTGTCTCTCTTTATGTAGTGTTGTGGTGACTCTCTTATGTAGTGTTGTGGTGTCTCTATGTAGTGTTGTGGTGTCTCTCTTTATGTAGTGTTGTGGTGTCTCTTTATGTAGTGTTGTGGTGTCTCTATGTAGTGTTGTGGTGTCTCTCTTTATGTAGTGTTGTGGTGTCTCTCTTTATGTAGTGTTGTGGTGACTCTCTTTATGTAGTGTTGTGTTGTCTCTCTTTATGTAGTGTTGTGGTGTCTCTCTTTATGTAGTGTTGTGGTGTCTCTCTTTATGTAGTGTTGTGGTGTCTCTCTTTATGTAGTGTTGTGGTGTCTCTCTTTATGTAGTGTTGTGGTGTCTCTCTTTATGTAGTGTTGTGGTGTCTCTCTTTATGTAGTGTTGTGGTGACTCTCTTTATGTAGTGTTGTGGTGTCTCTCTTTATGTAGTGTTGTGGTGTCTCTTTATGTAGTGTTGTGTTGTCTCTCTTTATGTAGTGTTGTGTTGTCTCTCTTTATGTTGTGTTGTGGTGTCTCTATGTAGTGTTGTGTTGTCTCTTTATGTAGTGTTGTGGTGTCTCTCTTTATGTAGTGTTGTGGGTCTCTATGTAGTGTTGTGGTGTCTCTCTTTATGTAGTGTTGTGGTGTCTCTCTTTATGAGTGTTGTGGTGTCTCTCTTTATGTAGTGTTGTGGTGTCCCTCTTTATGTAGTGTTGTGGTGTCTTAGGACTCTATGTAGTGTTGTGGTGTCCCTCTTTATGTAGTGTTGTGGTGTCTTAGGACTCTCTTTATGTAGTGTTGTGGTGTCTCTCTTTATGTAGTGTTGTGTTGTCTCTCTTTATGTAGTGTTGTGGTGTCTCTCTTTATGTAGTGTTGTGGTGTCTTAGGACTCTCTTTATGTAGTGTTGTGGTGTCCCTCTTTATGTAGTGTTGTGGTGTCTCTCTTTATGTAGTGTTGTGGTGTCTCTCTTTATGTAGTGTTGTGGTGTCTCTATGTAGTGTTGTGGTGTCTCTCTTTATGTAGTGTTGTGGTGTCCCTCTTTATGTAGTGTTGTGGTGTCTTAGGACTCTCTTTATGTAGTGTTGTGGTGTCTCTCTTTATGTAGTGTTGTGGTGTCTTAGGACTCTCTTTATGTAGTGTTGTGGTGTCCCTCTTTATGTAGTGTTGTGGTGTCTCTCTTTATGTAGTGTTGTGGTGTCTCTTTATGTAGTGTTGTGGTGTCTCTCTTTATGTAGTGTTGTGGTGTCTCTCTTTATGTAGTGTTGTGGTGTCTCAATTTATGTAGTGTTGTGGTGTCTCAATTTATGTAGTGTTGTGGTGTCTTAGGACTCTCTTTATGTAGTGTTGTGGTGTCCCTCTTTATGTAGTGTTGTGGTGTCTCTCTTTATGTAGTGTTGTGGTGTCTCAATTTATGTAGTGTTGTGGTGTCTCTCTTTATGTAGTGTTGTGGTGTCTCTCTTTATGTAGTGTTGTGGTGTCTCTCTTTATGAGTGTTGTGGTGACTCTCTTTATGTAGTGTTGTGGTGTCTTAGGACTCTCTTTATGTAGTGTTGTGGTGTCTCTCTTTATGTAGTGTTGTCCCTCTTTATGTAGTGTTGTGGTGACTCTCTTTATGTAGTGTTGTGGCGACTCTCTTTATGTAGTGTTGTGGTGACTCTCTTTATGTAGTGTTGTGGTGTCTCTCTTTATGTAGTGTTGTGGTGTCTCTCTTTATGTAGTGTTGTGGTGACTCTCTTTATGTAGTGTTGTGGTGTCTCTATGTAGTGTTGTGGTGTCTCTCTTTATGTAGTGTTGTGGTGTCTCTTTATGTAGTGTTGGTGGTGTCTCTATGTAGTGTTGTGGTGTCTCTCTTTATGTAGTGTTGTGGTGTCTCTCTTTATGTAGTGTTGTGGTGACTCTCTTTATGTAGTGTTGTGTTGTCTCTCTTTATGTAGTGTTGTGGTGTCTCTCTTTATGTAGTGTTGTGGTGTCTCTCTTTATGTAGTGTTGTGGTGTCTCTCTTTATGTAGTGTTGTGGTGTCTCTCTTTATGTAGTGTTGTGGTGTCTCTCTTTATGTAGTGTTGTGGTGTCTCTCTTTATGTAGTGTTGTGGTGACTCTCTTTATGTAGTGTTGTGGTGTCTCTCTTTATGTAGTGTTGTGGTGTCTCTTTATGTAGTGTTGTGGTGTCTCTCTTTATGTAGTGTTGTGGTGTCTCTCTTTATGTAGTGTTGTGGTGTCTCTCTTATGTAGTGTTGTGGTGTCTCTCTTTATGTAGTGTTGTGGTGTCTTAGGACTCTCTTTATGTAGTGTTGTGGTGTCTCTCTTTATGTAGTGTTGTGGTGACTCTCTTTATGTAGTGTTGTGGTGTCTCTCTTTATGTAGTGTTGTGGTGTCTCTCTTTATGTAGTGTTGTGGTGTCTCTCTTTATGTAGTGTTGTGGTGTCTTAGGACTCTCTTTATGTAGTGTTGTGGTGTCTCTCTTTAGTGTTGTAGTGTCTCTCTTTTATGTAGTGTTGTCTCTCTTTATGTAGTGTTGTGGTGTCTCTCTTTATGTAGTGTTGTGGTGTCTCTCTTTATGTAGTGTTGTGGTGTCTCTATGTAGTGATGTGGTGTCTCTCTTTATGTAGTGTTGTGGTGTCTCTCTTTATGTAGTGTTGTGGTGTCTCTCTCTATGTAGTGTTGTGGTGACTCTCTTTATGTAGTGTTGTCTCTCTTTATGTAGTGTTGTGGTGTCTCTCTTTATGTAGTGTTGTGGTGTCTCTCTTGTCGTGATGTGTGATTTGTCCTATATTGATATTGTATTATATTGTATTTGAATCCCAACCCCGTCCCCACAGGAGGCCTTTTGGTAAATAATAATTTGTTCTTAACTGACTTGTTAAATTGAAGTTAAATAAAGGTTGAATAAAAATCCTTTAAAGTGTGGTGTGCAGTGTGTCTCTCTACCTGTCCAGTAGGTATAATGCTCTCCATCTTGACCATCCTGTCTCTCAGAGCTTTGATCTCTTCATCCTTCACAACCAATCACAATTAGAATCAGAATCACAACCAATCACAATCAGAATCACAACCAATCACAATTAGAATCAGAATCACAACCAATCACAATTAGAATCAGAATCACAACCAATCACAATTAGAATCAGAATCACAACCAATCACAATTAGAATCAGAATCACAACCAATCACAATTAGAATCAGAATCACAACCAATCACAATTAGAATCAGAATCACAACCAATCACAATTAGAATCAGAATCACAACCAATCACAATTAGAATCAGAATCACAACCAATCACAATTAGAATCAGAATCACAACCAATCACAATTAGAATCAGAATCACAACCAATCACAATTAGAATCAGAATCACAACCAATCACAATTAGACACAGAAAGAGAGAGAGACAGACAGAGAGAGAGAGAGACAGAGAGAGACAGACAGAGACAGACAGAGAGACAGACACAGAGAGAGAAACAGACAGAGAGAGAGAGACAGAGAGAGACAGACAGAGAGACAGAGTGACAGAGAGAGAAACAGACAGAGAGAGACAGACACACAGAGAGAGAGACAGAGTGACAGAGAGAGAGAGAGGGAGACACACAGAGACACACACAGAGAGAGATGAGAGAGATTACTGTGAGACTTTAAAAGTCTATAAACGTACAATCAGTACCAAAATAGCACAGCACAACAGCAAGCAGCTGACACTAATTGAGGAGTCCATAAAAAGAGAGACATACCTTCATATTATTCTGAATCTTTACTTCCTGTAGAACATCCGTCAGCCTATCAATATGAGCCTTCAGGTCGTACACACCCCCAGGCCCTGCCCCTCCTCCTCCCTCCTCCACCTCCTCCCTCCTGTCCTCCCCTATCCCCACGGTGTCCCAGACATCCTGAGCCACAGCCCTCCAGCTGTCTGCCTCTGTGTTGTCTTTCTTAGAATACATCCTGGTTAGCTCCTTCATCTTCACAATGGACAGAGCCTCAATCTCCTGACGAGAGTGACGGAAATCCCCCAAGGCAACCTATAGGGAGAGACACAGAGTCCAGGGTTAATATGTATCTATTAATATCTCCCAAGGTAACCTATAGGGAGAGACACAGAGTCCATGGTTAATATGTATCTATTCACTCCCCCCCCCCAGGGTTAATATGTATCTATTCACCCCCCCCCCCCAGGGTTAATATGTATCTATTCACCCCCCCCAGGGTTAATATGTATCTATTCACCCCCCCCCCCCCAGGGTTAATATGTATCTATTCACCCCCCCCCCAGGGTTAATATGTATCTATTCACCCCCCCAGGGTTAATATGTATCTATTCACCCCCCCCCCCCAGGGTTAATATGTATCTATTCACCCGCCCCAGAGTTAATATGTATCTATTCACCCCCCCCCCCCCCCCCCCCGGGTTAATATGTATCTATTCACCCCCCCCCAGGGTTAATATGTATCTATTCACCCCCCCCAGAGTTAATATGTATCTATTCACCCCCCCCAGGGTTAATATGTACAGTGCCTTGCGAAAGTATTCGGCCCCCTTGAACTTTGCGACCTTTTGCCACATTTCAGGCTTCAAACATAAAGATATAAAACTGTATTTTTTTGTGAAGAATCAACAACAAGTGGGACACAATCATGAAGTGGAACGACATTTATTGGATATTTCAAACTTTTTTAACAAATCAAAAACTGAAAAATTGGGCGTGCAAAATTATTCAGCCCCTTTACTTTCAGTGCAGCAAACTCTCTCCAGAAGTTCAGTGAGGATCTCTGAATGATCCAATGTTGACCTAAATGACTAATGATGATAAATACAATCAACCTGTGTGTAATCAAGTCTCCGTATAAATGCACCTGCACTGTGATAGTCACAGAGGTCCGTTAAAAGCGCAGAGAGCATCATGAAGAACAAGGAACACACCAGGCAGGCCCGAGATACTGTTGTGAAGAAGTTTAAAGCCGGATTTGGATACAAAAAGATTTCCCAAGCTTTAAACATCCCAAGGAGCACTAAACAAGCGATAATATTGAAATGGAAGGAGTATCAGACCACTGCAAATCTACCAAGACCTGGCCGTCCCTCTAAACTTTCAGCTCATACAAGGAGAAGACTGATCAGAGATGCAGCCAAGAGGCCCATGATCTACAGCTGAGGTGGGAGACTCTGTCCATAGGACAACAATCAGTCGTATATTGCACAAATCTGGCCTTTATGGAAGAGTGGCAAGAAGAAAGCCATTTCTTAAAGATATCCATAAAAAGTGTCGTTTAAAGTTTGCCACAAGCCACCTGGGAGACACACCAAACATGTGGAAGAAGGTGCTCTGGTCAGATGAAACCAAAATTGAACTTTTTGGCAACAATGCAAAACGTTATGTTTGGCGTAAAAGCAACACAGCTCATCACCCTGAACACACCATCCCCACTGTCAAACATGGTGGTGGCAGCATCATGGTTTGGGCCTGCTTTTCTTCAGCAGGGACAGGGAAGATGGTTAAAATTGATGGGAAGATGGATGGAGCCAAATACAGGACCATTCTGGAAGAAATCCTGATGGAGTCTGCAAAAGACCTGAGATTGGGACGGAGATTTGTCTTCCAACAAGACAATGATCCAAAACATAAAGCAAAATCTACAATGGAATGGTTCAAAAATAAACATATCCAGGTGTTAGAATGGCCAAGTCAAAGTCCAGACCTGAATCCAATCGAGAATCTGTGGAAAGAACTGAAAACTGCTGTTCACAAATGCTCTCCATCCAACATCACTGAGCTCGAGCTGTTTTGCAAGAAGGAATGGGAAAACATTTCAATCTCGATGTGCAAAACTGATAGAGACATACCCCAAGCGACTTACAGCTGTAATCGCAGCAAAAGGTGGCGCTACAAAGTATTAACTTAAGGGGGCTGAATAATTTTGCACTCCCAATTTTTCAGTTTTTGATTTGTTAAAAAAGTTTGAAATATCCAATAAATGTCGTTCCACTTCATGATTGTGTCCCACTTGTTGTTGATTCTTCACAAAAAAATACAGTTTTATATCTTTATGTTTGAAGCCTGAAATGTGGCAAAAGGTCGCAAAGTTCAAGGGGGCCGAATACTTTCACAAGGCACTGTATCTATTCACCCCCCCCCCCCCCCCCCCCGGGTTAATATGTATCGTTGGAAGCCATTACAGCAGTGAATCATTTGGAAGAACCTTTGGAAGCCATTACAGCAGTGAATCATTTGGAAGAACCTTTGGAAGCCATTACAGCAGTGAATCATTTGGAAGAACCTTCGGAAGCCATTACAGCAGTGAATCATTTGGAAGAACCTTCGGAAGCCATTACAGCAGTGAATCATTACAGCTGTGAATCATTTGGAAGAACCTTTGGAAGCCATTTCAACTGTGAATCATTTAAATTGAGATTCAACTCTGGACAACTTTTATTCCACTGTTGATGTCTTAATTGTTCAGGCTCAGCAATATTCAAATGTTGTTTCGGATCCAAGATGGCGTAGCAGTGAGACGTCTTGTCGTGTCGTGTCCCTTGTATATATCGTTTTTTACAAATTTTTCTTCGCATATCTTTTAAAACATTTAGCTAAACCTCAACTTCTAAATACTCTCCTGCAACCCGCCTCACCCAATGTAGCGCGGATCTGCTTTTTTTCTAAAGTATTTATATTTACTTCGGATCCGGAACCCCTCAACTGAAGCTAGCCAGCTAACTACCAGCTATCAGTCAGCAAACCATTGCTAGCGGTCTTCAGCTAACCTTTAGCTCGGAAAGCTCTCGCCAGTTCGAACAACGCGACTCTAAACAGAGCATAACGGACCTATTATTTTTATCCCCGGATTCCCACCGCAAACAGAACATTTTCAGCTGGATCTTCACATCTAGCTAACCAGCTAACCGCAACGCCGGATGATTACTCCTGGCTAGCGTTTCCATCCACTTAGCTTGAAGCTAGCCCGGCCTGAGCTCCTGTGCTACCACCGAAGCATACTCCTGGGCTACAATATCCGGACCCACGACCGGTCTATCGATGTCACCGCATGAAGAGGCATAAACAGACTCACCCCATCGCGACGTCCCCCAAAGGCTAACTTTCTAGCCCTTGCTATCTGCTTGCTTGCTAATTCGGCCTGCTAACTGCTAGCTTGTTTAGCCCAGGTCCGATAACTGCTAGCTTGTTTAGCCCCGGCCTACTAACTGTTAGCTTGTTAGCACAGGCCTGCTAACTGTCTAAATCGCCACGTCCCCAGCCAGCCCAACCACTCACTGGACCCATATTTACTTTCAATCTTTTTTCGATTTTTAATTCGACTATACCTTCCGGTAACCTGCCTCACCCAATGTGAAAAGGAATCGCCATTATTTTTAATTTTTAGAACACATTCAAGAACCTCCAGAAGCTAACCAGCTAACTAGCTACAAGCTATTTAGTCATTGTTAGCCACTGCTAGCGGCTTTTACCTTCTGCACAGCCAGACAGTTTTTTAAACCTGGATAATACTCGCCAGTCTAGCTTCCCTGCCCCATCCACCGCTGCCCCCTGGACACTGATCACTTGGCTACATAGCTGATGCCTGCTGGACTGTCCATTAATCACGGTACTCCATTCTGTTTGTTTATGTTTTATCTATCGGCCCCTGCCGCACTCAGGCTCTGTGTATAGTTAATCCGACCCTCTGCCTAGTCAACGCCACTTTACCTGCTTTTGTTGTGCTAGCTGATTAGCTGTTGATGTCTCACCTACTGGTTTAGCTAGCTCTCCCAATTCAACACCTGTGATTACTGTATGCCTTGCTGTATGTCTCTCTCAAATGTCAATATGCCTTGTATACTGTTGTTCAGGTTAGTTATCATTGTTTTAGTTTATAATGGAGCCCCTAGTTCCACTCTTCATACCCCTGATACCTCCTTTGTCCCACCTCCCACACATGCGGTGACCTCACCCATTACAACCAGCATGTCCAGAGATACAACCTCTCTTATCATCACCCAGTGCCTGGGCTTACCTCCGCTGTACCCGCACCCCACCATACCCCTGTCTGCGCATTATGCCCTGAATATATTCTACCATGCCCAGAAATCTGCTCCTTTTATTCTCTGTCCCCAACGCTCTAGGCGACCAGTTTTGATAGCCTTTAGCCGCACCCTCATACTACTCCTCCTCTATTCCGCGGGTGATGTGGAGGTAAACCCAGGCCCTGCATGTCCCCAGGCACCCTCATTTGTTGACTTCTTTGATCGAAAAAGCCTTGGTTTCATGCATGTCAACATCAGAAGCCTCCTCCCTAAGTTTGTTTTACTCACTGCTTTAGCACACTCTGCTAACCCTGATGTCCTTGCCGTGTCTGAATCCTGGCTCAGGAAGGCCACCAAATACTCTGAGATTTCCATAGCCAACTATAACATTTTCCGTCAAGATAGAACTGCCAAAGGGGGAGGAGTTGCAGTCTACTGCAGAGATAGCCTGCAAAGTAATGTCATACTTTCCAGGTCCATACCCAAACAGTTTGAACTACTAATTTTAAAAATGACTCTCTCCAGAAATAAGTCTCTCACTGTTGCCGCTTGCTACCGACCCCCCTCAGCTCCCAGCTGTGCCCTGGACACCATTTGTGAATTGATCGCCCCCCATCTAGCTTCAGAGTTTGTTCTGTTAGGTGACCTAAACTGGGATATGCTTAACACCCCGGCAGTCCTACAATCTAAGCTAGATGCCCTCAATCTCACACAAATCATCAAGGAACCCACCAGGTACAACCCTAAATCTATAAACAAGGGCACCCTCATAGACGTCATCCTGACCAACTGGCCCTCCAAATACACCTCCGCTGTCTTCAACCAGGATCTCAGCGATCACTGCCTCATTGCCTGTATCCGCTACGGAGCCACAGTCAAACGACCACCCCTCATCACTGTCAAACGCTCCCTAAAACACTTCTGTGAGCAGGCCTTTCTAATCGACCTGGCCCGGGTATCCTGGAAGGACATTGACCTCATCCCGTCAGTTGAGGATGCCTGGTCATTCTTTAAAAGTAACTTCCTCACCATTTTAGATAAGCATGCTCCGTTCAAAAAATGCAGAACTAAGAACAGATATAGCCCTTGGTTCACTCCAGACCGGACTGCCCTCGACCAGCACAAAAACATCCTGTGGCGGACTGCAATAGCATCGAATAGTCCCCGCGATATGCAACTGTTCAGGGAAGTCAGGAACCAATACACACAGTCAGCTAAGGCCAGCTTCTTCAGGCAGAAATTTGCATCCTGTAGCTCCAACTCCAAAAAGATCTGGGACACTGTGAAGTCCATGGAGAACAAGAGCACCTCCTCCCAGCTTCCCACTGCACTGAGGCTAGGTAACACGGTCACCACCGATAAATCCATGATTATCGAAAACTTCAACAAGCATTTCTCAACGGCTGGCCATGCCTTCCGCCTGGCTACGCCAATCTCGGCCAACAGCTCCGCCCCCCCCGCAGCTACTCGCCCAAGCCTCTCCAGGTTCTCCTTTACCCAAATCCAGATAGCAGATGTTCTGAAAGAGCTGCAAAACCTGGACCCGTACAAATCAGCTGGGCTTGACAATCTGGACCCTCTATTTCTGAAACTATCCGCCGCCATTGTCGCAACCCCTATTACCAGCCTGTTCAACCTCTCTTTCATATCGTCTGAGATCCCCAAGGATTGGAAAGCTGCCGCAGTCATCCCCCTCTTCAAAGGGGGAGACACCCTGGAAACAAACTGTTACAGACCTATATCCATCCTGCCTTGCCTATCTTAGGTCTTCGAAAGCCTAGTCAACAAACAGGTCACTGACCATCTCGAATCCCACCGTACCTTCTCCGCTGTGCAATCTGGTTTCCGAGCCGGTCACGGGTGTACCTCAGCCACGCTCAAGGTACTAAACGATATCATAACCGCCATCGATAAAAGACAGTACTGTGCAGCCGTCTTCATCGACCTTGCCAAGGCTTTCGACTCTGTCAATCACCATATTCTTATCGGCAGACTCAGTAGCCTCGGTTTTTCTGATGACTGCCGTGCCTGGTTCACCAACTACTTTGCAGACAGAGTTCAGTGTGTCAAATCGGAGAGCATGCTGTCCGGTCCTCTGGCAGTCTCTATGGGGGTGCCACAGGGCTCAATTCTCGGGCCGACTCTTTTCTCTGTATATATCAATGATGTTGCTCTTGCTGCGGGCGATTCCCTGATCCACCTCTACGCAGACGACACCATTCTATATACTTCCGGCCCGTGTGCTATCTAACCTCCAAACGAGCTTCAATGCCATACAACACTCCTTCCGTGGCCTCCAACTGCTCTTAAACGCTAGTAAAACCAAATGCATGCTTTTCAACCGTTCGCTGCCTGCACCCGCTCGCCTGACTAGCATCACCACCCTGGATGGTTCCGACCTTGAATATGTGGACATCTATAAGTACCTAGGTGTCTGGCTAGACTGTAAACTCTCCTTCCAGACTCATATCAAACATCTCCAATCGAAAATCAAATCTAGAGTCGGCTTTCTATTCCGCAACAAAGCCTCCTTCACTCACGCCGCCAAACTTACCCTAGTAAAACTGACTATCCTACCGATCCTCGACTTCGGCGATGTCATCTACAAAATAGCTTCCAACACTCTACTCAGAAAACTGGATGCAGTTTATCACAGTGCCATCCGTTTTGTCACTAAAGCACCTTATACCACCCACCACTGCGACCTGTATGCTCTAGTCGGCTCGCTACATATTCGTCGCCAGACCCACTGGCTCCAGGTCATCTACAAGTCCATGCTAGGTAAAGCTCCGCCTTATCTCAGTTCACTGGTCACAATGGCAACACCCACCCGTAGCACGCGCTCCAGCAGGTGTATCTCACTGATCATCCCTAAAGCCAACACCTCATTTGGCCGCCTTTCGTTCCAGTTCTCTGCTGCCTGTGACTGGAATGAATTGCAAAAATCGCTGAAGTTGGAGACTTTTATCTCCCTCACCAACTTCAAACATCTGCTATCTGAGCAGCTAACCGATCGCTGCAGCTGTACATAGTCTATCGGTAAATAGCCCACCCATTTTTACCTACCTCATCCCCATACTGTTTTTATTTATTTACTTTTCTGCTCTTTTGCACACCAATATCTCTACCTGTACATGACCATCTGATCATTTATCACTCCAGTGTTAATCTGCAAAATTGTAATTATTCGCCTACCTCCTCATGCCTTTTGCACACAATGTATATAGACCCCCCCTTTGTTTTCTACTGTGTTATTGACTTGTTAATTGTTTACTCCATGTGTAACTCTGTGTTGTCTGTTAACACTGCTATGCTTTATCTTGGCCAGGTCGCAGTTGCAAATGAGAACTTGTTCTCAACTAGCCTACCTGGTTAAATAAAGGTGAAATTAAAAATTAAAAATCAGATGTTTTCAGCAGATTCAGATCGTGACTAAGACAAGACCACTCAGGAACTCAACACCTTTCAGATTCAGATGTAAATCTGGACTAGATTCAGATGTAAATCATGACTAGATTCAGGACTAGATTCAGATCATGACTAAGACTAGACCACTCAGGAACTCAACACCTTTCAGATTCAGATGTAAATGATGACTAGATTCAGATGTAAATCAGGGCTAGATTCAGATGTAAATCAGGACTAGATTCAGATGTAAATCATGACTAAGACTAGACCACTCAGGAACTCCACACCTTTTAGATTATGGTGCATCTTTTACATTAAAATGTGTGGAATCTCGCTGAAAAATAAACCTCTATCCCAGGGTTAGGTATTCAGAAGAATGAGGCACAACTGGCCCAGCGTCGTCCGGGTTTGGCCGGTGTAGGCCGTCATTGTAAATAAGAATTTGTTCTTAACTGACTTGTTAAATAAAGATTAAATAAAACATTTGAAAAACCTCGTAGCAGATCTCTTGCCAGTAATGTGACTGGGACAGTCAGTGGGGTGTTGTATTTGGCGTGGTAACAATACTGTACCTCGTAGCAGATCTCTTTGACCGCCTGCATCCTCAGGTCTCTGATGGTAACCCGTTTGGGGTCTTTGCTGATTCGGCGACGCTGAGGGATCTGATAGACCCTGAGTGGCTCCCGACGTTTACCACTACTGGGCAGGCCACAACGCTTTACTATCGACTGGACCTATAGAATTACAACATATACATGTACAGTACAATTCAAAAGTTTAAACACACCTACTCATTCAAGGGTTTTTCTTTATTTTTACTATTTTCTACACTGTAGAATAATAGTGAAGGTATCAAAACTATGAAATAACACATATGGAATCATGTAGTAAGTGTTAAATCAAAATGTATTCTATATTTGAGATTCTTCAAAGTAGCTACCCTTTGCCTTGATGACAGCTTTGCAAACTCTTGGCATTCTCTCAACCAGCTTCACCTGGAATGCTTTTCCAACAGTCTTGAAGGAGTTCCCACATATGCTGAGCACTTGTTGGCTGCTTTTCCTTCACTCTGCGGCCCGACTCATCCCAAACCATCTCAATTGGGTTGAGGTCGGGTGATCGTGGAGGCCAGGTCATCTGATGCAGCACCCCATCACTCTCCTTCTTGGTCATAAATCCCTTACACAGCTTGGAGGTGAGTTGGGTCATTGTCTTGTTAAAAAACAAATGATAGTCCCACTAAGTGCAAACCAGATGGGATGGTGTATCGCTGCAGAATGCTGTGGTAGTCATGCTGGTTAAGTGTGCCTTGAATTCTAAAGAAATCACAGACAGTGTCACCAGCAAAGTATCCCCACACCATCACACCTCCTCCTCCATGCTTCACGGTGGGAACCACACATGCGGAGATCATCTGTTCACCTACTCTGCATCTCACAAAGACACAGCGGTTGGAACCAAGAATCTAAAATTTGGACCAAAGGACAGAGTTTCACAGGTCTAATGTCCATTGCTAGTGTTTCTAAGGCCCAAGCAAGACTCATCTTGGTGTCCTTTAGTGGTGGTTTCTTTGCAGCAATTTGAACATGAAGGCCTGATTCACACAGTCTCCTCTGAACAGTTGATGTTGAGATGTATCTGTTACTTGAACTCTGTGGAGAATTTACTTGGGCTGCAATCAGAGCTGCAGTTTACTCTAATGAACTTATCCTCTGCAGCAGAGGTAACTCTGGGTCTTCCTTTCCTGTGGCGGTCCTCATGAGAGCCAGTTTCATCATAGCGTGTGATGGTTTTTGCAACTGCACTTGAAGAAACTTTCAAAGTTCTTGAAATCTTCCGTATTGACTGACCTTCATGCCTTAAAGTAAAAGTAATGATGTCGTTTCTCTTTGCTTATTTGAGCTGTTCTTGACATAATATGGACTTGGTCTTTTACCAAATAAGGCTATCTTCTGTATACCACCCCTACCTTGTCACAACACAACTGATTGGCTCAAAAACATTCAGAAGGGAAAAAAAATCCACAAATGAACTTTTAACAAGGCACACCTGTTAACTGAAATGCATTCCAGGTGACTACCTCAAGAAGCTGGTTGAGAAAATGCCAAGAGTGTGTAACTCAGTCATCAAGGCAAAGGGTGACTATTTTGAAGAATCTCAAATAATCTCAAATATATTTTGATTTATTTAACACTTTTTTGGTTGCTACATGATTCCATTTGTGTTATTTCATAATTTTGTTGTCTTCACTATTATTCTACAATGATAGTAAAGAAAAAGACTTGAATGAGTAGGTGTGTCTTTTGACTGGTACTGTAGTTATATAACTATGTGTGTGTGTACCTTGTTAGCAGGTAGTTTCTCTCTGAGTGAAGATATCAGTCTCCAGCTCTCTTCACAGGATCTCTTATCAGAGTCGTCTCCACTGTCTGAGTCTGTATACTGAGGAGAGGAGAGGGTTAATCCACCATGTTTTACCAGTCTCTGTTGTCCCAGTAACAGGTTAGTCTCCTCCTCCTCTCTCCTGTACTAACCCTCAGTCAGTCAGTCAGTCAGTCTCACCAGTCTCTGTTGTCCCAGTAACAGGTTAGTCTCCTCCTCCTCTCTCCTGTACTAACCTTCAGTCAGTCAGTCAGTCTCACCAGTCTCTGTTGTTCCAGTAATAGGTCAGTCAGTCTTACCAGTCTCTGTTGTTCCAGTAATAGGTCAGTCAGTCAGTCTCACCAGTCTCTGTTGTTCCAGTAATAGGTCAGTCAGGCAGTCTCACCAGTCTCTGTTGTTCCAGTAATAGGTCAGTCAGGCAGTCTCACCAGTCTCTGTTGTTCCAGTAATAGGTCAGTCAGTCTCACCAGTCTCTGTTGTTCCAGTAATAGGTCAGTCAGTCTCACCAGTCTCTGTTGTTCCAGTAATAGGTTAGTCAGTCAGTCTCACCAGTCTCTGTTGTTCCAGTAATAGGTCAGTCAGTCAGTCTCACCAGTCTCTGTTGTTCCAGTAATAGGTCAGTCAGTCAGTCTCGCCAGTCTCTGTTGTTCCAGTAATAGGTCAGTCAGTCAGTCTCACCAGTCTCTGTTGTTCCAGCAACAGGTCAGTCAGTCTCACCAGTCTCTGTTGTTCCAGTAATAGGTCAGTCAGTCAGTCAGTCTCACCAGTCTCTGTTGTTCCAGTAATAGGTCAGTCAGTCTCACCAGTCTCTGTTGTTCCAGTAACAGGTCAGTCAGTCTCACCAGTCTCTGTTGTTCCAGTAACAGGTCAGTCAGTCTCACCAGTCTCTGTTGTTCCAGTAATAGGTCAGCCTCCTCCTTCTCCCTCCGGTACTGAATCTCCATGTCCTGCAGCCTGGGAGAGAGACCCTGAGGGTTTAACCAGTTGAGCTGACAGATGTTTTGCACCGTTTTGCCATGGCCTTAGTCACCAATAAAGTATAGTGCCAATAGTGCCCCACCGCAGAAAACTATGACCTTTGGCTTTCACCTGGAATTGTTCATTTATGTCTGAGAAAAACCCCACTTTTCAACACATTTGATCTACAATACATAAAACCTACATGATGGTGAAACATAGTGAACAATCCTTCTCATACTTTATTATAGGCCAATATAAACAGGGCATTCGGAAAGTATTCAGACCCCATTTTTTTCTGTTACAGCCATTCTGAAATTGATTAAATAGTTTTTTCCCCCTCATAAAGACAAAGCAACAAAAACTGAAATATCACATTTACATAAGTATTCAGACCCTTTGGCTAAGTACTTTGTTGAAGCAACTTTGGCAGTGATTACAGCCTTGAGTCTTCTTGAGTATGACGCTACAAGCTTGGCAGCGATTACAGCCTTGAGTCTTCTTGGGTATGACGCTACAAGCTTGGAACACCTGTATTTGGGGAGTTTCTCCCCATTCTTCTCTGCAGATCCTCTCAAGCTCTGTCAGGTTGGATGGGGAGCGACGCTGCACAGCTATTTTCAGGTCTCTCCAGAGATGTTCGATCTGGTTCAGGTCCGGGCTCTGGCTGGGCCACTCAAGGACATTCAGAGAATTGTCCAGAAGCCACTCCTGCGTTGTCTTGGCTGTGTGCTTAGGGTCGTTGTCCTGTTGGAAGGTGAACCTTCGCCCCAGTCTGAGGTCCTGAGCGCTCTGGAGCAGGTTTTCATCAAAGATTCTCTGTACTTTGCTCCATCCATCTTTCCCTTGATCCTGACTAGCAAAAATGTTTAAAAAAAAACAGTTTTACTATGTCATTATGGGTTATTGTGTGTAGATTGATGAGGGGCGAAAAATTATTTAATTCATTTTAGAATAAGGCTGTAACAAAATGTGGAAGAAGGGAAGAGACCTGAATTCTTTCTGAATGCACTGTACTTATAATCTGTTTTTTTACCCAAAATATTTCACCTTCTTTATTACTTTACCAAACATATCATGACATTAGTATGCATTTAAAAGTATATATAATTCTAGTTGGTTTCAGGTACTGTCAGGTTAAGAGGTTCTCTCTCTCTCTCTCTCTCTCTCTCTCTCTCTCTCTCTCTCTCTCCTCTCTCTCTCTCCTCTCTCTCTCTCTCTCTCTCTCTCTCTCTCTCTCTCTCTCTCTCTCTCTCTCTCCTCTCTCTCTCTCTCTCTGCTCTCTCTCTCTCTCTCTCTCTCTCTCTCTCTCTCTCTCTCTCTCTCTCTCTCTCTCTCTCTCTCTCTCTCTCTCTCTCTCTCTCTCGGAGACATTGAAGGTTGACAGTTGATTTAATGATTGATTAACAAAGCTACATTTGTATGTTGTTCCCTTCCTCCCTCTCCCCCACACCTCTTCTCCATCTCCAGTTTGATGTCTATCCCTTGTTTCTCCAGTAGTTCTCGCTGAGCGTAGGTCCAGTCCTCTGGCTCCCCCTGGAGGCCTGTGTTGGCAGTGCATTCGGTCTCCTGGTGGCTGGGACTGGTACTGCTCCTCTCTCTCTGTTCTCTCTCCAGACGGGCCTGTTCTGGGTGGGTGAACCGGAACACATGGTTCTTCCCCATCACTATACGGTTACCTGGGGAAGGAGAAAGAAGAGGAAGAGGTGGAGGTGGAGGAGGAAGAGGAGGAGGGAAGAGGGTCAGAAATAGAATACATATTGAACATGACAAAAAATGTACCATCTTGGTCAGGAACTTTCATTCTAGGAACTGATCAAATATGATACAAACTTTTTAGATATATGTGGACAGGATGTTAGATAGAAAGCTAGACTGACCGTTCAGTGGAAGGATTATATGTGGACAGGATGTTAGATAGAAAGCTAGACTGACCGTTCAGCGGAAGGATTATATGTGGACAGGATGTTAGATAGAAAGCTAGACTGACCGTTCAGTGGAAGGATTATATGTGGACAGGATGTTAGATAGAAAGCTAGACTGACCGTTCAGTGGAAGGATTATATGTGGACAGGATGTTAGATAGAAAGCTAGACTGACCGTTTCAGCGGAAGGATTATATGTGGACAGGATGTTAGATAGAAAGCTAGACTGACCGTTCAGTGGAAGGATTATATGTGGACAGGATGTTAGATAGAAAGCTAGACTGACCGTTTCAGCGGAAGGATTATATGTGGACAGGATGTTAGATAGAAAGCTAGACTGACCGTTCAGTGGAAGGATTATATGTGGACAGGATGTTAGATAGAAAGCTAGACTGACCGTTTCAGCGGAAGGATTATATGTGGACAGGATGTTAGATAGAAAGCTAGACTGACCGTTTCAGCGGAAGGATTATATGTGGACAGGATGTTAGATAGAAAGCTAGACTGACCGTTTCAGTGGAAGGATTATATGTGGACAGGATGTTAGGTAGAAAGCTAGACTGACTGTTCAGTGGAAGGATTATATGTGGACAGGATGTTAGATAGAAAGCTAGACTGACTGTTCAGTGGAATGATTATATGTGGACAGGATGTTAGGTAGAAAGCTAGACTGACTGTTCAGTGGAAGGATTATATGTGGACAGGATGTTAGGTAGAAAGCTAGACTGACCGTTTCAGCGGAAGGATTATTTGAATTAAAGAATGAACTGCCAATATGGCAACATTTTGGAATGCTGTGTTTGTCCAGTAATAGTGACTATAGCCCAGTAGTAGTAGTAGTAGTAGTAGTAGTAGTAGTAGTGACTATAGCCCAGTAGTAGTAGTAGTAGTAGTGACTATAGCCCAGTAGTAGTAGTAGTGACTATAGTCCAGTAGTAGTAGTGACTATAGCCCAGTAGTAGTAGTAGTAGTAGTGACTATAGCCCAGTAGTAGTAGTAGTAGTAGTAGTGACTATAGCCCAGTAGTAGTAGTAGTAGTAGTAGTAGTGACTATAGCCCAGTAGTAGTAGTAGTAGTAGTAGTAGTAGTAGTGACTATAGCCCAGGAGTAGTAGTAGTGACTATAGCCCAGCAGTAGTAGTAAGTGACTATAGCCCAGTAGTAGTAGTAGTGACTATAGCCCAGTAGTAGTAGTAGTGACTATAACCCAGTAGTAGTAGTAGTAGTAGTAGTAGTAGTAGTAGTGACTATAGCCCAGTAGTAGTAGTAGTAGTGACTATATCCCAGTAGTAGTAGTAGTAGTAGTAGTAGTAGTAGTAGTAGTAGTGACTATAGCCCAGTAGTAGTAGTAGTAGTAGTAGTAGTAGTGACTATAGCCCAGTAGTAGCAGTAGTAGTAGTAGTGACTATAGCCCAGTAGTAGTAGTAGTAGTAGTGACTATAGCCCAGTAGTAGTAGTAGTAGTGACTATAGCCCAGTAGTAGTAGTGACTATAGCCCAGTAGTAGTAGTAGTAGTAGTAGTAGTAGTAGTAGTAGTAGTAGCAGCAGTAGTAGTAGTAGTGACTATAGCCCAGTAGTAGTAGTAGTAGTAGTGGTAGTGACTATAGCCCAGTAGTAGTAGTAGTGACTATAGCCCAGTAGTAGTAGTAGTAGTGACTATAGCCCAGTAGTAGTAGTAGTAGTAGTAGTAGTAGTAGTAGTAGTAGTAGTAGTAGTAGCAGCAGCAGTAGTAGTAGTGACCATAGCCCCGTAGTAGTAGTAGTAGTAGTAGTGGTAGTGACTATAGCCCAGTAGTAGTAGTAGTAGTAACTATAGCCCAGTAGTAGTAGAAGTAGTAGTAGCAGCAGCAGTAGTAGTAGTAGTGACTATAGCCCAGTTGTAGTAGTATTAGTAGTAGTAGTGACTGTAGTAGTAGTAGTAGTAGTGACTATAGCTCAGTAGTAGTAGTAGTAGTAGTAGTAGTAGTAGTAGTAGTAGTAGTGACTATAGCCCAGTAGTAGTAGTAGTAGTAGTGACTATATCCCAGTAGTAGTAGTAGTAGTGAATATAGCCCAGTAGTAGTAGTAGTAGTAGTGACTATAGCCCAGTAGTAGTAGTAGTAGTAGTGACTATAGCCCAGTAGTAGTAGTAGTAGTAGTGAATATAGCCCAGTAGTAGTAGTAGTAGTAGTGACTATAGCCCAGTAGTAGTAGTAGTAGTAGTGACTATATCCCAGTAGTAGTAGTAGTAGTAATAGTTGTAGTAGTAGTAGTAGCAGCAGTAGTAGTAGTAGTGACTATAGCCCAGTAGTAGTAGTAGTAGTAGTAGTAGTAGTAGTAGTAGTAGTAGTAGTAGTAGTAGTAGTAGTGGTAGTGACTATAGCCCAGTAGTAGTAGTAGTAGCAGCAGTAGTAGTAGTAGTGACTATAGCCCAGTAGTAGTAGTAGTAGTAGTAGTAGTGACTATAGCCCAGTAGTAGTAGTAGTGACTATAGCCCAGTAGTAGTAGTAGTAGTAGTAACTATAGCCCAGTAGTAGTAGTAGAAGTAGTAGTAGTAGTAGCAGCAGTAGTAGTAGTAGTAGTGACTATAGCCCAGTAGTAGTAGTAGTAGTAGTAGTAGTGACTATAGCCCAGTAGTAGTAGTAGTAGTAGTAGTGACTATAGCCCAGTAGTAGTAGTGACTATAGCCCAGTCGTAGTAGTATTAGTAGTAGTAGTGACTGTAGTAGTAGTACTAGTAGTAGTAGTGACTATAGCTCAGTAGTAGTAGTAGTAGTAGTAGTAGTAGTAGTAGTAGTAGTGACTATAGCCCAGTAGTAGTAGTAGTAGTAGTAGTAGTAGTGACTATATCCCAGTAGTAGTAGTAGTAGTAGTGAATATAGCCCAGTAGTAGTAGTAGTGACTATAGCCCAGTAGTAGTAGAAGTAGTAGTAGTAGTGACTATATCCCAGTAGTAGTAGTAGTAGTAGTAATAGTTGTAGTAGTAGTAGTAGTAGTAGTAGTAACAGTAGTAGTAGTAATAGTAGTAGTCGTAGTGACTTTAGCCCAGTAGTAGCAGTAGTAGTAATAGTTGCTGTAGTAGTAGTAGTAGTAACAGTAGTAGTATTAATAGTAGTAGTAATATTAGTGACTATAGTCCAGTATTAGTAGTAGTAGTAGCGACTATAGCCCAGTGGTAGTAGTAATAGTAGTAGTAACAGTAGTAGTAGTAGTAGTGGTAGTAGCGACTATAGCCCAGCAGTAGAAGAATTAGTAGTAGTGGTAGTAGTATTAGTAGAAGTAACTGTAGTAGTGAAAGTAGTAGTAGCAAGAGTAGTAGTAGTAGTAACAGTAGTAGTATTGGTAGTAGTAACAAAAGTAGTATTAGTAACAATAGTAGTATTAGTAGTAGTAGTAATAGCAGTAGTATTAGTAGCAGTATTAGTAGTAGCACCAGTAGTAGTAGTGTTAGCAGTAACAGCAGTAGTATTGGTAGCAGTAACCGTAGCAGTATTAGTAGTAGTAACAGTAGTAGTATCAGTGGTAGTAGCAGTGGCGGCAGTAGTAATAGTAACAGTGGTAGTAACAGTAGTAGTAATGGTAGTAGTAACAGCAGTAGTATTAGTAGTAGTAACAGTAGTAGTGGTAGTAGCAGTAGTAACATTAGTAGTGGTGGTAGTAGTAGTAACAGTAGTAGTACTAGTAGTAACAGTAGTCATAGTAGTAGTAGTAACAGTAGTAGTATTAGTAGTAGTAACAGTGGTAGTGGTAGTAGTTGTAGTAGTGGTAGTAACAGTAGTAGTATTAGTAGTAGTACTGGTAGTAGTAGTAGTAACGGTAGTAGTAGTAGTAACAGTAGTAGTAGTAACTGTAGCAGTAGTATTAGCAGTAGTAACAGTAGTATTATTATTATTAGTAGTAGTAGTAGTAGTAACAGTAGTAGCATGAGTAGTAGTAACAGTAGTAGTAGTAGTAGCAGTAGTAGTAGTAGTAGTAACAGTAGTAGTAGTAGTAGTAGCAGTAGTAGTAGTAGGAGTAGTAGTAACAGTAGTAGTAGTAGTAGCAGTAATTGTTGGGGATTTGGTAACAGTAGTAGTAGTCGTAGTAATAGTAGTTGTAGTAGTAATAGTAGCAGTAGTAACAGTAGTAGCAGTAGTAGTATTGGTAGTAGTAGTAGTAGTCGTAACAGTAGTAGTAGTAGTAGTAGTAGTAACAGTAGTAGTTGTAGTAGTAACAGTAGTAGTAACATTAGTAGTAGTAGTAGTAACAGTAGTAGTTGTAGTAGTAGTAGTAGTAGTAGTAGTAGTAGTAGTAGTAACAGTAGTAGTAGTAGTAGTAGTAGTAATAGTAACAGTAGTAGTTGTAGTAGTTGTAGTAGTAGTAGTAGTAGTAGTAGTAGTAGTAACAGTAGTAGTTGTAATAGTAACAGTAGTAGTTGTAGTAGTTGTAGTCGTAGTAGTGACAGTAGTAGTAGTAGTAGTAACAGTAGTAGTAGTAGTAGTAGTAGTTGTAGTAGTAATAGTAACAGTAGTAGTTGTAGTCGTAGTAGTAGTAACAGTAGTAGTAGTAATAGTAACAGTAGTAGTTGTAGTAGTAGTAACAGTAGTAGTAATAGTAACCGTAGTAGTAGTTGTAGAAGTAGTAGTAACCGTAGTAGTAGTAGTAGTAGTAATAGTAACAGTAGTAGTTGTAGTCGTAGTACTAGTAACAGTAGTAGTCGTAGTAGTGACAGTAGTAGTAGTAGTAGTAGTAACAGTAGTAGTAATAGTAACCGTAGTAGTAGTTGTAGTAGTAGTAGTAACCGTAGTAGTAGTAGTAGTAGTAGTAACAGTAACAGTAGTAGTAGTAGTAACAGTAACAGTAGTAGTAGTAGTAGTAACAGTTGTAGTAGTAATAGTAACAGTAGTAGTTGTAGTAGTTGTAGTCGTAGTAGTAGTAGTAGTAGTAACAGTTGTAGTAGTAATAGTAACAGTAGTAGTTGTAGTAGTTGTAGTCGTAGTAGTGACTGCAGTAGTGGTGGAAATAGTGAATCGCTATAAAGGATGACTAAATGATTTCCACTGGAAAATCCAATCTCATCTCATATAGTTTAACAGTTGAACTCAAAGTGATGAGTTCGAAGTAGAAGTAGTAGTAGTAGTAGTAGTAGTAGTAGTAGTAGTAGTAGTAGTAGTAGTAACAGTAGTAGTAGTAGTAACAGTAGCAATAGTAGTAGTAACAGTAGTAGTAGTAACAGTGGTAGTAGTAGTAACAGTAGCAATAGTAGTAGTAACAGTAGTAGGTAACAGTTGTAGTAGTAGTAGTATAGTAACAGTAGTAGTTGTAGTAGTAGTAGTAGTAGTAGTAGTAAGTAGTAGTAGTAACAGTAGTAGTTGTAGTAGTAACAGTAGAAGTAGTAGTAGTAACAGTAGAAGTAGTAGTAACAGTAGCAATAGTAGTAGTACCAGTAGTAGTAGTAGTAGTAGTAGTAGTAGTAGTAACAGCAGTAGTAGTAGTAACAGCAGTAGTAGTAGTAGTAGTAACAGTAGTAGTTGTAGTAGTAACAGTAGTAGTTGTAGTAGTAGTAGTAGTAACAGTAGTAGTAGTAGTAGTCGTAACAATAGTAGTAGTAGTAGTCGTAACAGTAGTAGTAGTAGTCGTAACAGTAGTAGTAGTAGTCGTAACAGTAGTAGTAGTAGTAGTAACAGTAGTAGTTGTAGTAGTAACAGTAGTAGTAACATTAGTAGTTGTAGTAGTAGTAACAGTAGTAGTAACAGTAGTAGTAGTAGTAGTAGTTGTAGTAGTAATAGTAACAGTAGTAGTTGTAGTAGTTGTAGTAGTAGTAGTAGTAGTAGTAACAGTAGTAGTTGTAATAGTAATAGTAACAGTAGTAGTTGTAGTAGTTGTAGTAGTGACAGTAGTAGTAGTAGTAGTAACAGTAGTAGTTGTAGTAGTAATAGTAACCGTAGTAGTTGTAGTAGTAGTAGTAACAGTAGTAGTAGTAGTAGTAGTAGTAACAGTAGTAGTTGTAGTAGTAATAGTAACAGTAGTAGTTGTAGTAGTTGTAGTCGTAGTAGTAGTAGTAGTAACAGTAGTAGTAGTAATAGTAACAGTAGTAGTTGTAGTAGTTGTAGTCGTAGTAGTGACAGTAGTAGTAGTAGTAGTAGTAACAGTAGTAGTTGTAGTAGTAATAGTAACCGTAGTAGTAGTTGTAGTAGTAGTAGTAACAGTAGTAGTAGTAGTAGTAGTAGTAACAGTAGTAGTTGTAATAGTAACAGTAGTAGTAGTAGTAGTAGTAATAGTAACAGTAGTAGTTGTAGTAGTTGTAGTCGTAGTAGTGACTGCAGTAGTGGTGGAAATAGTGAATCGCTATAAAGGATGACTAAATGATTTCCACTGGAAAATCCAATCTCATCTCATATAGTTTAACAGTTGAACTCAAAGTGATGAGTTCGAAGTGGAAGTAGTAGTTGTAGTAGTAATAGTAACAGTAGTAGTTGTAGTAGTTGTAGTCGTAGTAGTAGTAGTAGTAACAGTAGTAGTAGTAATAGTAACAGTAGTAGTTGTAGTAGTTGTAGTCGTAGTAGTGACAGTAGTAGTAGTAGTAGTAGTAACAGTAGTAGTTGTAGTAGTAATAGTAACCGTAGTAGTAGTTGTAGTAGTAGTAGTAACAGTAGTAGTAGTAGTAGTAGTAACAGTAGTAGTTGTAATAGTAACAGTAGTAGTAGTAGTAGTAGTAGTAATAGTAACAGTAGTAGTTGTAGTAGTTGTAGTCGTAGTAGTGACTGCAGTAGTGGTGGAAATAGTGAATCGCTATAAAGGATGACTAAATGATTTCCACTGGAAAATCCAATCTCATCTCATATAGTTTAACAGTTGAACTCAAAGTGATGAGTTCGAAGTGGAAGTAGTAGTAGTAGTAGTAGTAGTAGTAGTAGTAGTAGTAGTAGTAGTAGTAACAGTAGTAGTAGTAACAGTAGCAATAGTAGTAGTAACAGTAGTAGTAGTAACAGTTGTAGTAGTAGTAGTAGTAGTATAGTAACAGTAGTAGTTGTAGTAGTCGTAGTAACAGTAGTAGTTGTAGTAGTAACAGTAGTAGTAGTAGTAGTAACAGTAGTAGTAGTAACAGTGGTAGTAGTAGTAACAGTAGCAATAGTAGTAGTAACAGTTGTAGTAGTAGTAGTAGTAGTATAGTAGTAGTACCAGTAGTAGTAGTAGTAACAGTAGTAGTAGTAGTAGTAACAGCAGTAGTAGTAGTAGTAACAGTAGTAGTTGTAGTAGTAACAGTAGTAGTTGTAGTAGTAACAGTAGTAGTAGCAACAGTAGTAGTAGTAGTAGTAGTAACAGTAGTAGTAGTAGTAGTAGTAGAAGTAACAGTAGTAGTAGTAGTAGTAACAGTAGTTGTAACAGTAGTTGTAACAGTAGTAGTTGTAGTAGTAGTAGTAGTAGTAGTAGTAACAGTAGTAGTAGTAGTTGTAGTAGTTGTAGTGGTAATAGTAACAGTAGTAGTAGTTGTAGTAGTAGTAGTAGTAGTAGTAGTAGTAGTAGTAACAGTAGTAGTTGTAGTAGTAATAGTAACAGTAGTAGTTGTAGTCGTAGTAGTGACTGCAGTAGTGGTGGAAATAGTGAATCGCTATAAGGATGACTAAATGATTTCCACTGGAAAATCCAATCTCATCTCATATAGTTTAACAGTTGAAAAGTGATGAGTTCGAAGTGGAATTCCACACAGTTCTTGGAGGTCAATTTGAATGCTTTTCATTTCGCCAGGTGTGCTGCTGTCTGCTCAGTGTGTCACAGGATGAGGTTTACAACACCAGTAAACAGAACATTCCACATGAAAGTGGTAGATGTAGTATTTTACACACACACACACACACACACACACACACAGAGGAGTGTGTACCTTGTTTTAGCACCAGCGCTTCTGTGATCTGTTTCCCATTGACATAAGTCTCTGCCCCCTCCAGAGGTTCCAGGGTTACTATGACTACACATGCGAGCGCACACACACACACACACACACACACACACACACACACACACACACACACACACACACACACACACACACACACACACACACACACACACACACACACACACACACACACACACACACACACACACACACACACACACACACACACACACAGACAGAGAGAGAGAGAGAGATGTTTTAGAACTAGCAAACAATGTCCAACTCCAGAAAAGGCCCTTCAATAAATGTTTCAATGTTCACCAAACACTGGAACAATAAAGGTTTCAATGTTCACCCAACACTGAAACAATAAAGGTTTCAATGTTCACCCAACACTGGAACAATAAAGGTTTCAATGTTCACCCAACACTGAAACAATAAACACTTTTAGAATTGACACTTGTCTGGTTCCTTCCACTTAAATAACCAATATGACAACACACAGGTACTAGAGGAAGTGTATGAAACACACACACACACACACACACAGACACACACATGGTAGTGGAGAGTGGAGGGTGAGGAGGTCTCAGGAAACGTGAGTGTGGAATGAGGATGGCATCACCATGGAGACGCAAGGGAATGTTGTCGTAGAAACGATACCTGACAGATTTCCCGGCAAACTTTTCCAGACGGAGAGAGACAGAAAGAATGTCACTACCCCACACACACACACACACACACACACACACAAACTGCCCCCCCCCCCCCCCACACACACACACACACACACACACAACAACCCAAATGTGTCCCCAACCATGCAAACGCTGAAATACGTTCCTCCAAACACACACACAGTCTTACCCTCTCCTTGGTGGTTGGTGTGACTGTAGAAGACACAGTGTTGTTCCTTGATGAACTGACCAGAGAGTCTGATGTCCACATCCTGTTGACCAACCCTGGGGGAGAATAATATGATATTACATCACTCAGTCTGATATCCTGTAGACCTGAACCGGGGCCAGTATTGTAGACCTGAGCCGGGGCCAGTATTGTAGATCTGAACCGGGGCCAGTATTGCAGACCTGAACCGGGGCCAGTATTGTAGACCTGGGCCAGTATTGCAGACCTGAACCGGGGCCAGAATTGTAGACCTGGGCCAGTATTGTAGACCTGAACCGGGGCCAGTATTGTAGACCTGGGCCAGTATTGTAGACCTGAACCGGGGCCAGTATTGTAGACCTGAACCGGGGCCAGTATTGTAGACCTGAACCGGGGCCAGAATTGCAGACCTGAACCGGGGCCAGAATTGCAGACCTGAACCGGGGCCAGGATTGTAGACCTGAACCGGGGCCAGGATTGTAGACCTGAACCAGGGCCAGGATTGTAGACCTGAACCGGGGCCAGGATTGTAGACCTGAACCGGGGCCAGGATTGTTGACCTGGGCCAGTATTGTAGACCTGAACCGGGGCCAGGATTGTAGACCTGAACCGGGGCCAGGATTGTAGACCTGAACCAGGGCCAGGATTGTAGACCTGAACCGGGGCCAGGGTTGTTGACCTGGGCCAGTATTGTAGACCTGAACCGGGGCCAGGTTGTTCACCTGGGCCAGTATTGTAGACCTGAACCGGGGCCAGGATGTTCACCTGGGCCAGTATTGTAGACCTGAACCGGGGACAGTATTGTAGACATGGGACAGTATTGTAGACCTAAACCGGGGCCAGTATTGTAGACATGGGACAGTATTATAGACCTAAACCGGGGCCAGTATTGTAGACATGGGCCAATATTGTAGACCTGGGCCAGTATTGTAGACCTGAACCGGGGCCAGGATTGTAGACCTGAACCGGGGCCAGTATTGTAGACCTGGGCCAGTATTGTAGACCTGGGCCAGTATTGTAGACCTGAACCGGGGCCAGGATTGTAGACCTGAACCGGGGCCAGTATTGTAGACCTGAACCGGGGCCAGTATTGTAGACCTGAACCGGGGCAGTATTGTTGACCTGGGCCAGTATTGTAGACCTGAACCGGGGCCAGGATTGTAGACCTGAACCAGGGCCAGGATTGTAGACCTGAACCGGGGCCAGGATTGTAGACCTGAACCGGGGCCAGGATTGTTGACCTGGGCCAGTATTGTAGACCTGAACCGGGGCCAGGATTGTAGACCTGAACCGGGGCCAGGATTGTAGACCTGAACCAGGGCCAGGATTGTAGACCTGAACCGGGGCCAGGGTTGTTGACCTGGGCCAGTATTGTAGACCTGAACCGGGGCCAGGTTGTTCACCTGGGCCAGTATTGTAGACCTGAACCGGGGCCAGGATGTTCACCTGGGCCAGTATTGTAGACCTGAACCGGGGACAGTATTGTAGACATGGGACAGTATTGTAGACCTAAACCGGGGCCAGTATTGTAGACATGGGACAGTATTATAGACCTAAACCGGGGCCAGTATTGTAGACATGGGCCAATATTGTAGACCTGGGCCAGTATTGTAGACCTGAACCGGGGCCAGGATTGTAGACCTGAACCGGGGCCAGTATTGTAGACCTGGGCCAGTATTGTAGACCTGGGCCAGTATTGTAGACCTGAACCGGGGCCAGGATTGTAGACCTGAACCGGGGCCAGTATTGTAGACCTGAACCGGGGCCAGTATTGTAGACCTGAACCGGGGCAGTATTGTTGACCTGGGCCAGTATTGTAGACCTGGCCCAGTATTGTAGACCTGAACCGGGGCCAGTATTGTAGACCTGAACCGGGGCAGTATTGTAGACCTGAACCGGGGCAGTATTGTAGACCTGAACCGGGGACAGTATTGTTGACCTGGGCCAGTATTGTAGACCTGAACCGGGGACAGTATTGTAGACCTGAACCGGGGCCAGTATTGTAGACCTGAACAGGGGCCAGTATTGTTGACCTGAACCAGGGACATTATTGTTGACCTGGACAGGGGCCAGTATTGTTGACCGGGGCCAGTATTGTAGACCTGAACCAGGGACATTATTGTTGACCTGGACAGGGGCCAGTATTGTTGACCGGGGCCAGTATTGTTGACCGGGGACAGTTTGTCGACCGGGGCCAGTATTGTTGACCGGGGCCAGTATTGTTGACCGGGGCCAGTTTGTCGACCAGGGCCAGTATTGTTGACCGGGGCCAGTATTGTTGACCGGGGCCAGTTTGGTGACCGGGGGCAGTATTGTTGACCTGAACCGGGGCCAGTATTGTCGACCGGGGCCAGTATTGTCGACCGGGGCCAGTATTGTTGACCGGGGCCAGTATTGTTGACCTGAACCGGGGCCAGTATTGTCGACCGGGGCCAGTATTGTTGACCGGGGTCAGTATGTTGACCGGGGCCAGTATTGTAGACCTGAACCAGGGACATTATTGTTGACCAGGGCCAGTATTGTAGACCGTGGTCAGTATTGTTGACCGGGGCCAGTATTGTTGACCGGGGCCAGTATTTGAACTAACCTGGTGACTCCCTCCTTGATGTAGTACAGCAGACATTCTGACATCAGAGGATCCTCATTCAGATTCACCAGGTGGGGAGTCTGGAACACACACAGACACAACATGATCACACAGTTACCAGATTAGATAGATTAGAGTGTGTGTGTGTGCATGCATAGGTGTGTGTGTGTGTGTCGTACCCCTTTAGGAGAGAACACCCCTAATGTTCCTCCATCTTCTTTAATGGACACTCCCATCTCAGCCAGCAGAGACTCTCTGGGGGGTCACATAAAGACAACATCTATAATACAACATCTATAATACAACACAACATCTATAATACAACCTCTATAATACATCTATAATACAATACAACATCTATAATACAACATCTAAAATACAATACAACATCTATAATACAATACAACATCTAACACAATACAACATCTATATACAACATCTATAATACAACATCTATAATACAACATCTATAATACAATACAACATCTAACACAATACAACATCTATAATACAACATCTATAATACAACATCTATAATACAACACAACATCTATAATACAACATCTATAATACAACACAACATCTATAATACAACATCTATAATACAACATCTATATACAACATCTTTAATACAATACAACATCTATAATTACAATACAACATCTATAATACAACATCTATAATACAACATCTATAATACAACACAACATCTATAATACAACATCTATAATACAACATCTATAATACAACATCTATAATACAATACAACATCTATAATACAACACAACAACTATAATACAACACAACATCTATAATACAACATCTATAATACAACATCTATAATACAATACAACATCTATAATACAACATCTATAATACAATACAACATCTATAATACAACATCTATAATACAACATCTATAATACAACATCTATAATACAACATCTATAATACAACATCTATAATACAATACAACATCTATAATACAACATCTATAATACAACATCTATAATACAATACAACATCTATAATACAATACAACATCTATAATACAACATCTATAATACAATTACAACAT
Source organism: Oncorhynchus kisutch (assembly GCF_002021735.2). Taxonomy (NCBI): domain Eukaryota; kingdom Metazoa; phylum Chordata; class Actinopteri; order Salmoniformes; family Salmonidae; genus Oncorhynchus; species Oncorhynchus kisutch. Next base: position 645,470 of record NC_034189.2, on the reverse strand, counting down.
CTATAATACAAAATCTATAATACAATACAACATCTATAATACAACATCTATAACACAACGTCTAACACAATACAACATCTATAATACAACATCTATAATACAACACAACGTCTAACACAATACAACATCTATAATACAATACAACGTCTAACACAATACAACATCTATAATACAATACAACATCTATAATACAACATCTATAATACAACATCTATAATACAACATCTATAATACAATCCAACATCTATAATACAATACAACATCTATAATACAACATCTATAATACAATACAACATCTATAATACAATACAACATCTATAATACAACATCTATAATACAATACAACATCTATAATACAATACAACATCTATAATACAATACAACATCTATAATACAACATCTACAATACAACATCTATAATACAACATCTTATAATACAACATCTATAATACAACACAACGTCTAACACAATACAACATCTATAATACAATACAACGTCTAACACAATACAACATCTATAATACAATACAACATCTATAATACAACATCTATAATACACATCTATAATACAACATCTATAATACAATACAACATCTATAATACAATACAACATCTATAATACAACATCTATAATACATACAACATCTATAATACAATACAACATCTATAATACAACATCTATAATACAATACAACATCTATAATACAATACAACATCTATAATACAATACAACATCTATAATACAACATCTACAATACAACATCTATAATACACATATATAATACAATACCAACATCTATAATACAACATCTATAATACAATACAACATCTATAATACAACATCTATAATACAACATCTATAATACAACATCTATAATACAACACAACGTCTAACACAATACAACATCTATAATACCAATACAACGTCTAACACAATACAACATCTATAATTACAATACAACATCTATAATACAACATCTATAATACAACATCTATAATACAACATCTATAATACAATACAACATCTATAATACAACATCTATAATACAACATCTATAATACAACATCTATAATACAATACAACATCTATAATACAACATCTATAATACAACATCTATAATACAATACAACATCTATAATACAACATCTATAATACAACATCTATAATACAACATCTATAATACAACATCTATAATACAACATCTATAATACAATACAACATCTATAATACAACATCTATAATTCAACATCTATAATACAACATCTATAATTCAACATCTATAATACAATACAACATCTATAATACAATACAACATCTATAATACAACATCTATAATACAACATCTATAATACAACACCTACAATACAATACAACATCTATAATACAATACAACATCTATAATACAACATCTATAATACAACATCTATAATACAACATCTATAATACAACATCTATAACCAAAATCTATAATACAACATCTATAATACAACATCTATAATACAATACCACATCTATAATACAACATCTACAATACAAAATCTATAATACAACATCTATAATTCAACATCTATAATACAACACAACATCTATAATACAACACAACATCTATAATACAATACAACATCTATAATACAACATCTATAATACAATACAACATCTATAATACAATACAATATCTATATTACAACATCTATAATACAATACAACATCTATAATACAACATCTATAATACAATACAATATCTATATTACAACATCTATAATACAATACAACATCTATAATACAACATCTATAACACAACATCTATAATACAATACAACATCTATAATACAATACAATATATATATTACAACATCTATAATACAATACAACATCTATAATACAACATCTATAATACAACATCTATAATACAACATCTATAATACAACATCTATAATACAATACAACATCTATAATACAACATCTATAATTCAACATCTATAATACAATACAACATCTATAATACAATACAACATCTATAATACAACATCTATAATACAACATCTATAAAACAATACAACATCTATAATACAATACAACATCTATAATACAATACAACATCTATAAAACAATACAACATCTATATACAATACAACATCTATATACATACAACATCTAAAATACAATACAACATCTATAATACAACATTATAATACAATACAACATCTATAATACAACATCTATAATACAATACAACATCTATAATACAATACAACATCTATAATACAACATTTCAAATACAACATCTATAATACAATACAACATCTATAATACAATACAACATCTATAATACAATACAACATCTATAATACAACATCTATAATACAATACAACATCTATAATACAACATCTATAATACAATACAACATCTATAATACAACATCTATAATACAATACAACATCTATAATACAATACAATATCTATATTACAACATCTATAATACAATACAACATCTATAATACAACATCTATAATACAATACAATATCTATATTACAACATCTATAATACAATACAACATCTATAACACAACATCTATAATACAACATCTATAATACAACATCTATAATACAACATCTATAATACAATACAACATCTATAATACAATACAATATATATATTACAACATCTATAATACAATACAACATCTATAATACAACATCTATAATTCAACATCTATAATACAACATCTATAATTCAACATCTATAATACAACACACCATCTATAATACAACATCTATAATACAACATCTATAATACAACATCTATAATACAACATCTATAAAACAATACAACATCTATAATACAACATCTATAATACAACATCTACAATACAACATCTATAATACAATACAACATCTATAATACAACACACCATCTATAATACAACATCTATAATACAACATCTATAATACAACATCTATAATACAATACAACATCTATAATACAACATCTATAATACAACATCTACAATACAACATCTATAATACAATACAACATCTATAATACAACATCTATAATACAATACAACATCTATAATACAACATCTATAATACAACATCTATAATACAACATCTATAATACAACATCTATAATACAACATCTATAATACAATACAACATTTATAATACAACACAACATCTATAATACAACATCTATAATACAATACACCATCTATAATACAACATCTATAATACAACATCTATAATACAACATCTATAATACAACATCTATAATACAACATCTATAATACAATACGACATCTATAATACAACATCTACAATACAACATCTATAATACAACATCTATAATACAACATCTATAATACAATTCAACATCTATAATACAATACAACATCTATAATACAATACAACATCTATAATACAACATCTACAATACAACATCTATAATACAACATCTATAATACAATACAACATCTATAATACAACATCTATAATACAACATCTATAATACAACATCTATAATACAACATCTATAATACAATACAACATCTATAATACAATACAACATCTATAATACAATACAACATCTATAATACAACACAACATCTATAATACAACATCTATAATACAATACAACATCTATAATACAACATCTATAATACAATACAACATCTATAATACAACATCTATAATACAATACAACATCTATAATACAACATCTAAAATACAATACAACATCTATAATACAACACATCTATAATACAACACAACATCTATAATACAACATCTATAATACAACATCTATAATACAACACAACATCTATAATACAACATCTATAATACAACATCTATAATACAACATCTATCATACAACACAACATCTATAATACAACACAACATCTATAATACAACATCTATAATACAACATCTATAATACAACATCTATAATACAACATCTATAATACAACACAACATCTATAATACAACACAACATCTATAATACAATACAACATCTATAATACAATACAACATCTATAATACAACATCTATAATACAATACAATATCTATATTACAACATCTATAATACAATACAACATCTATAATACAACATCTATAATACAACATCTATAATACAATACAACATCTATAATACAATACAATATCTATATTACAACATCTATAATACAACATCTATAATTCAACATCTATAATACAACATCTATAATACAACATCTATAATACAACATCTATAATACAACATCTATAATACAATACAACATCTATAATACAACATCTATAATTCAACATCTATAATACAATACAACATCTATAATACAATACAACATCTATAATACAACATCTATAATACAACATCTATAATACAACATCTATAATACAACATCTATAATACAACATCTATAATACAACATCTATAATACAATACAACATCTATAATACAACATCTATAATTCAACATCTATAATACAATACAACATCTATAATACAATACAACATTTATAATACAACACAACATCTATAATACAACATCTATAATACAATACACCATCTATAATACAACATCTATAATACAACATCTATAATACAACATCTATAATACAACATCTATAATACAACATCTATAATACAATACAACATCTATAATACAACATCTATAATTCAACATCTATAATACAATACAACATCTATAATACAATACAACATCTATAATACAACATCTATAATACAACATCTATAAAACAATACAACATCTATAATACAATACAACATCTATAATACAATACAACATCTATAAAACAATACAACATCTATAATACAATACAACATCTATAATACAATACAACATCTAAAATACAATACAACATCTATAATACAACATCTATAATACAATACAACATCTATAATACAACATCTATAATACAATACAACATCTATAATACAATACAACATCTATAATACAACATTTCAAATACAACATCTATAATACAATACAACATCTATAATACAATACAACATCTATAATACAACATCTATAATACAATACAACATCTATAATACAACATCTATAATACAATACAACATCTATAATACAACATCTATAATACAATACAACATCTATAATACAATACAATATCTATATTACAACATCTATAATACAATACAACATCTATAATACAACATCTATAATACAATACAATATCTATATTACAACATCTATAATACAATACAACATCTATAACACAACATCTATAATACAACATCTATAATACAACATCTATAATACAACATCTATAATACAATACAACATCTATAATACAATACAATATATATATTACAACATCTATAATACAATACAACATCTATAATACAACATCTATAATTCAACATCTATAATACAACATCTATAATTCAACATCTATAATACAACACACCATCTATAATACAACATCTATAATACAACATCTATAATACAACATCTATAATACAACATCTATAAAACAATACAACATCTATAATACAACATCTATAATACAACATCTACAATACAACATCTATAATACAATACAACATCTATAATACAACACACCATCTATAATACAACATCTATAATACAACATCTATAATACAATACAACATCTATAATACAACATCTATAATACAACATCTACAATACAACATCTATAATACAATACAACATCTATAATACAACATCTATAATACAATACAACATCTATAATACAACATCTATAATACAACATCTATAATACAACATCTATAATACAACATCTATAATACAACATCTATAATACAATACAACATTTATAATACAACACAACATCTATAATACAACATCTATAATACAATACACCATCTATAATACAACATCTATAATACAACATCTATAATACAACATCTATAATACAACATCTATAATACAACATCTATAATACAATACGACATCTATAATACAACATCTACAATACAACATCTATAATACAACATCTATAATACAATTCAACATCTATAATACAATACAACATCTATAATACAATACAACATCTATAATACAACATCTACAATACAACATCTATAATACAACATCTATAATACAATACAACATCTATAATACAACATCTATAATACAACATCTATAATACAACATCTATAATACAACATCTATAATACAATACAACATCTATAATACAATACAACATCTATAATACAATACAACATCTATAATACAACACAACATCTATAATACAACATCTATAATACAATACAACATCTATAATACAACATCTATAATACAATACAACATCTATAATACAACATCTATAATACAATACAACATCTATAATACAACATCTAAAATACAATACAACATCTATAATACAACACATCTATAATACAACACAACATCTATAATACAACATCTATAATACAACATCTATAATACAACACAACATCTATAATACAACATCTATAATACAACATCTATAATACAACATCTATCATACAACACAACATCTATAATACAACACAACATCTATAATACAACATCTATAATACAACATCTATAATACAACATCTATAATACAACATCTATAATACAACACAACATCTATAATACAACACAACATCTATAATACAATACAACATCTATAATACAATACAACATCTATAATACAACATCTATAATACAATACAATATCTATATTACAACATCTATAATACAATACAACATCTATAATACAACATCTATAATACAACATCTATAATACAATACAACATCTATAATACAATACAATATCTATATTACAACATCTATAATACAATACAACATCTATAATACAACATCTATAATTCAACATCTATAATACAACATCTATAATACAACATCTATAATTCAACATCTATAATACAACACACCATCTATAATACAACATCTATAATACAACATCTATAATACAACATCTATAATACAACATCTATAAAACAACACAACATCTATAATACAACATCTATAATACAACATCTATAATACAACATCTATAATACAACATCTATAATACAACATCTATAATACAACATCTATAATACAACATCTAAAATACAATACAACATCTATAATACAACATCTATAATACAATACAACATCTATAATACAACATCTATAATACAACATCTATAATACAATACAACATCTATAATACAACATCTATAATACAATACAACATCTATAATACAACATCTATAATACAATACAACATCTATAATACAACAGCTATAATACAATACAACATCTATAATACAACATTTCAAATACAACATCTATAATACAATACAACATCTATAATACAACATCTACAATACAACATCTATAATACAACATCTATAATACAACACAACATCTATAATACAACATCTATAATACAATACAACATCTATAATACAACATCTATAATACAATACAACATCTATAATACAAAATCTATAATACAATACAACATCTATAATACAACACACCATCTATAATACAACATCTATAATACATCTATAATACAACATCTATAATACAATACAACATCTATAATACAACATCTATAATACAATACAACATCTATAATACAACATCTATAATACAATACAAACATCTATAATACAACATCTATAATACAACATCTATAATACAACATTATATACAATACAACAACTATAATACAACATATTCAATACAACAACTATAATACAACACCAATAATACAACACCAATAATACAACATCTATAATACAACATCTATAATACAACATCTATAATACAACACAACATCTATAATACAACATCTATAATACAACATCTATAATACAACACAACATCTATAATACAATACAACATCTATAATACAACATCTATAATACAACATCTATAATACAATACAACATCTATAATACAACATATTCAATACAACAACTATAATACAACACCAATAATACAACACCAATAATACAACATCTATAATACAACATCTATAATACAACATCTATAATACAACATCTATAATACAACATCTATAATACAACATCTATAATACAACATCTATAATACAACATCTATAATTCAACATCTATAATACAACATCTATAATACAACATCTATAATACAATACAACATCTATAATAACACATCTATAATACAACATCTATAATACAACAACTATAATTCAACATCTATAATACAATACAACAACTATAATAACACATCTACAATACAACATCTATAATACAACATCTATAATACAATACAACATCTATAATACAACATCTATAATACAACATCTATAATACAACATCTATAATACAACATCTATAATACAATACAACAACTATAATACAACATATTAAATACAACAACTATAATACAACACCAATAATACAACACCAATAATACAACATCTATAATACAACATCTATAATACAACACAACATCTATAATACAAAATCTATAATACAAAATCTATAATACAAAATCTATAATACAACATCTATAATACAATACAACATCTATAATACAACATCTATAATACAATACAACATCTATAATACAACATCTATAATACAACATCTACAATACAACATCTATAATACAACATCTATAATACAACATCTATAATACAACATCTATAATACAACATCTATAATACAACATCTATAATACAACATCTATAATACAACATCTATAATACAACATCTATAATACAACATCTATAATACAATACAACATCTATAATACAATACAACATCTATAATACAACATCTATAACACAATACAACATATAATACAACATCTATAATACAATACAACATCTATAATACAACATCTATAATACAACACAACATCTATAATACAATACAACATCTATAATACAACATCTATAATACAACATCTATAATACAACACAACATCTATAATACAACATCTATAATACAACACAACATCTATAATACAACATCTATAATACAATACAACATCTATAATACAACATCTATAATACAACATATTCAATACAACAACTATAATACAACACCAATAATACAACATCTATAATACAACACCTATAATACAACATCTATAATACAACATCTATAATACAACATCTATAATACAACATCTATAATACAACATCTATAATTCAACATCTATAATACAACATCTATACATACAATCTATAATTCAACATCTATAATACAACATCTATAATACAACATCTATAATACAATACAACATCTAATAATAACACATCTATAATACAACATCTATCATTCAACATCTATAATACAATACAACAACTATAATAACACATCTCAATACAACATCTATAATACAACATCTATAATACAACACAACATTATAATACAATACAACATCTATAATACAACATCTATAATACAATACACCATCTATAATACAACATCTATAATACAATACAACATCTATAATACAACATCTATAATACAATACAACATCTATAATACAACATCTATAATACAATACAACATCTATAATACAACACATCTATAATACAACACAACATCTATAATACAACATCTATAATACAACATCTATAATACAATACAACATCTATAATACAACACAACATCTATAATACAACATCTATAATACAATACACCATCTATAATACAATACAACATCTATAATACAACATCTATAATACAACATCTATAATACAACACAACATCTATAATACAACATCTATAATACAATACAACATCTATAATACAAAATCTATAATACAAAATCTATAATACAACATCTATAATACAACATCTATAATACAAATCTATAATACAACATCTATAATACAATACAACATCTATAATACAACATCTATAATTAACAACATCTATAATACAACATCTATAATACAACATCTATACACATACAATATCTATAATACAATACAAACATCTATAATACAATACAACATCTATAATACAACATCTATAATACAATACAACATCTATAATACAACATCTATAATACAACATCTATAATACAACATCTATAATACAACATCTATAATACAACATCTATAACACAATACAACATACAATACAACATCTATAATACAACATCTACAATACAAAAAAGCAACTGTCCTCACTCTGTTCTCTCACTCTCCCCCTCTCTAGCCTTCACTCTCCCCCTCTCTACCTTCACTCTCCCCCTCTCTAGCCTTCACTCTCCCCCTCTCTCACCTCTCATGTCGTATAGATTCAGTCTTCCTCAGTTTCTCCTCCCATGTCTCGTTCAGCTCAGCAATGATCTTCTCAGTCTCCTAGACAACCCATCATAACTCAGAATCAGACACAGGAAACTAAACCAGGAGACTATTAGAGACAGAAGTCTAGGACAGTAAACTAAACCAGTAGACTATTAGAGACAGAAGTCTAGCACAGTAAACTAGTAGACTACTAGAGACAGAAGTCTAGAACAGTAAACTAGTAGACTACTAGAGACAGAAGTCTAGAACAGTAAACTAGTAGACTACTAGAGACAGAAGTCTAGAACAGTAAACTAGTAGACTACTAGAGACAGAAGTCTAGAACAGTAAACTAGTAGACTACTAGAGACAGAAGTCTAGAACAGTAAACTAGTAGACTACTAGAGACAGAAGTCTAGAACAGTAAACTAGTAGACTACTAGAGACAGAAGTCTAGAACAGTAAACTAGTAGACTACTAGAGACAGAAGTCTAGAACAGTAAACTAGTAGACTACTAGAGACAGAAGTCTAGAACAGTAAACTAGTAGACTATTAGAGACAGAAGTCTAGAACAGTAAACTAGTAGACTACTAGAGACAGAAGTCTAGAACAGTAAACTAGTAGACTACTAGAGACAGAAGTCTAGAACAGTAAACTAGTAGACTACTAGAGACAGAAGTCTAGAACAGTAAACTAGTAGACTACTAGAGACAGAAGTCTAGAACAGTAAACTAGTAGACTATTAGAGACAGAAGTCTAGAACAGTAAACTAGTAGACTACTAGAGACAGAAGTCTAGAACAGTAAACTAGTAGACTACTAGAGACAGAAGTCTAGAACAGTAAACTAGTAGACTACTAGAGACAGAAGTCTAGAACAGTAAACTAGTAGAGACAGAAGTCTAGAACAGTAACTAGTAGACTACTAGAGACAGAAGTCTAGAACAGTAAACTAGTAGACTATTAGAGACAGAAGTCTAGAACAGTAAACTTGTAGACTACTAGAGACAGAAGTCTAGAACAGTAAACTAGTAGACTATTAGAGACAGAAGTCTAGAACAGTAAACTAGTAGACTACTAGAGACAGAAGTCTAGAACAGTAAACTAGTAGACTATTAGAGACAGAAGTCTAGAACAGTAAACTAGTAGACTATTAGAGACAGAAGTCTAGGACAGTAAACTAGTAGACTACTAGAGACAGAAGTCTAGAACAGTAAACTAAACCAGGAGACTATTAGAGACAGAAGTCTAGGACAGTAAACTAGTAGACTACTAGAGACAGAAGTCTAGTACAGGAAACTAGTAGACTATTAGAGACAGAAGTCTAGAACAGGAAACTAGTAGACTACTAGAGACAGAAGTCTAGTACAGGAAACTAGTAGACTATTAGAGACAGAAGTCTAGAAACAGTAAACTAAACCAGGAGACTATTAGAGACAGAAGTCTAGAACAGTAAACTAAACCAGGAGACTATTAGAGACAGAAGTCTAGCACAGTAAACTAGTAGACTACTAGAGACAGAAGTCTAGAACAGTAAACTAAACCAGGAGACTATTAGAGACAGAAGTCTAGGACAGTAAACTAAACCAGTAGACTATTAGAGACAGAAGTCTAGCACAGTAAACTAGTAGACTACTAGAGACAGAAGTCTAGAACAGTAAACTAGTAGACTACTAGAGACAGAAGTCTAGAACAGTAAACTAGTAGACTACTAGAGACAGAAGTCTAGAACAGTAAACTAGTAGACTACTAGAGACAGAAGTCTAGAACAGTAAACTAGTAGACTACTAGAGACAGAAGTCTAGAACAGTAAACTAGTAGACTACTAGAGACAGAAGTCTAGAACAGTAAACTAGTAGACTATTAGAGACAGAAGTCTAGAACAGTAAACTAGTAGACTACTAGAGACAGAAGTCTAGAACAGTAAACTAGTAGACTACTAGAGACAGAAGTCTAGAACAGTAAACTAGTAGACTACTAGAGACAGAAGTCTAGAACAGTAAACTAGTAGACTACTAGAGACAGAAGTCTAGAACAGTAAACTAGTAGACTATTAGAGACAGAAGTCTAGAACAGTAAACTAGTAGACTACTAGAGACAGAAGTCTAGAACAGTAAACTAGTAGACTACTAGAGACAGAAGTCTAGAACAGTAAACTAGTAGACTACTAGAGACAGAAGTCTAGAACAGTAAACTAGTAGAGACAGAAGTCTAGAACAGTAAACTAGTAGACTACTAGAGACAGAAGTCTAGAACAGTAAACTAGTAGACTATTAGAGACAGAAGTCTAGAACAGTAAACTAGTAGACTACTAGAGACAGAAGTCTAGAACAGTAAACTAGTAGACTATTAGAGACAGAAGTCTAGAACAGTAAACTAGTAGACTACTAGAGACAGAAGTCTAGAACAGTAAACTAGTAGACTATTAGAGACAGAAGTCTAGAACAGTAAACTAGTAGACTATTAGAGACAGAAGTCTAGGACAGTAAACTAGTAGACTACTAGAGACAGAAGTCTAGGACAGTAAACTAAACCAGGAGACTATTAGAGACAGAAGTCTAGGACAGTAAACTAGTAGACTACTAGAGACAGAAGTCTAGTACAGGAAACTAGTAGACTATTAGAGACAGAAGTCTAGAACAGGAAACTAGTAGACTACTAGAGACAGAAGTCTAGTACAGGAAACTAGTAGACTATTAGAGACAGAAGTCTAGAACAGGAAACTAGTAGACTACTAGAGACAGAAGTCTAGTACAGGAAACTAGTAGACTATTAGAGACAGAAGTCTAGAACAGTAAACTAAACCAGGAGACTATTAGAGACAGAAGTCTAGAACAGTAAACTAAACCAGGAGACTATTAGAGACAGAAGTCTAGGACAGTAAACTAAACTAGTAGACTATTAGAGACAGAAGTCTAGCACAGTAAACTAGTAGACTACTAGAGAAGAAGTCTAGTACAAGAAACTAAACTAGTAGACTAGTAGAGACAGAGGTCTAGTACAGTAAACTAAAGTAGTAGACTATTAGAGACAGAAGTCTAGAACAGTAAACTAGTAGACTATTAGAGACAGAAGTCTAGAACAGTAAACTAGTAGACTACTAGAGACAGAAGTCTAGGACAGTAAACTAGTAGACTACTAGAGACAGAAGTCTAGTACAGTAAACTAGTAGACTACTAGAGACAGAGGTCTAGGACAGTAAACAGATATGGTTCATACCTCCAGTCTCTCAGCCACCTCCTCTTTACTGATGGTCTCAACAAGCTCCTCCCCTTCAGCAAAGTCCGCCGTCATGTGATCAGTCATGTGATCAGCGTCTCCGTCAGGTGTGGAGTCTTCGTCAGGGGCGGAGTTAGAATCTTGGGCAGGGTTCTGTGGGGCTTCTGATTGGCCGTTAGCGGTGATTGGCTGGTGGGTTGGCAGGCCTGTGGGGGAGGAGCCCAGAACACTGTTGTTGTTCACCTCTCCACCTGAGAGAGACAGAGATAGACAGACAGAGATAGAGAGATGGGTCAGAGCTCTGTGTGTTTGTTACCTGTTACAGCCAGTAGTTCAGACAGCCCCTGTTAGAACAGCAGTGTTTGTTACCTGTTACAGCCAATAGTTCAGACAGCCCCTGTGAGAACAGCAGTGTTTGTTACCTGTTACAGCCAATAGTTCAGACAGCCCCTGTGAGAACAGCAGGTCTCTCAGTCTGTTGACTTCTTCTTTCAGTTCTCTGATCAGTCTGGCGTTGGGATCCTCATTGATTATAGCATTACACCTGATCTGCTTGGCACGGTCCGCATACCTAGAGAGAGAGACACATGGAGACTGAAAGTTATATTAGGAAAATTATAACTTTGCAATCTGAATATTTTCCTTGGTGCCCCAACTTCCTAGTTAATTACATTTACCTGATTAGTTAATCACGTAATAATAATTACAGAGAATTGATTTGATAAACTAACCGTCTTCAGTTTCATGATGCCAAAGACACGTGGAGACCGACAGACAAGACACGTGGAGACCGACAGGCACGTGGAGACCGACAGACAAGACACGTGGAGACCGACAAGACACGTGGAGACCGACAGACACGTGGAGACCGACAGACACGTGGAGACCGACAGACAAGACACGTGGTGACCGAGAGACACGTGGAGCCCGACAGACAGGCACGTGGAGACAGACAGACAAGACATGTGGAGACCGACAGACAGGCACGTGGAGACCGACAGACAAGACACGTAGAGACCGACAGACAAGACACGTAGAGACCGACAGACAAGACACGTAGAGACCGACAGACAAGACACGTAGAGACCGACAGACAAGACACGTAGAGACCGACAGACAAGACACGTAGAGACCGACAGACAAGACACGTAGAGACCGACAGACAAGACACGTAGAGACCGACAGACAAGACACGTGGAGACCGACAGACAGGCACGTGGAGACCGACAGACAAGACACGTAGAGACCGACAGACAAGACACGTAGAGACTGACAGACAAGACACGTGGAGACCGAGAGACAAGACAAGTGGAGACCGACAGTCAAGACACGTGGAGACAAACAGACACGCGGAGTCCGACAGACAGGCACGTGGAGACCGAGAAGCAAGACACGTGGAGACCGACAGACAGGCACGTGGAGACTGATAGACAGACACATGGAGACTGATAGACAGACACATGGAGACTGATAGACAGACACATGGAGACTGATAGACAGACACATGGAGACTGATAGACAGACACATGGAGACTGATAGACAGACACATGGAGACTGATAGACAGACACATGGAGACTGATAGACAGACACATGGAGACTGATAGACAGACACATGGAGACTGATAGACAGACACATGGAGACTGATGTGGAGGGTTGAATGGATAGAGACAGAGAGGGAGAGAGAGGAGATGTTTACCTACCTGAGTGTACTGAGTGTTTCTTCATAGTTAATGTCTGCTGGACTGAGAGCTGCTATCATCGCTGTCCTGGAGTTACCACCTGACACAGAGAGACAGGTTAATATATCACATAGACCTCCCCTCCATCCATCCTCTGTCCTGGAGTTACCACCTGACACAGAGAGACAGGTTAATATATCACATAGACCTTCCCTCCATCCATCCTCTGTCCTGGAGTTACCACCTGACACAGAGAGACAGGTTAATATATCACATAGACCTTCCCTCCATCCATCCTCTGTCCTGGAGTTACCACCTGACACAGAGAGACAGGTTAATATATCACATAGACCTTCCCTCCATCCATCCTCTGTCCTGGAGTTACCACCTGACACAGAGAGACAGGTTAATATATCACATAGACCTTCCCTCCATCCATCCTCTGTCCTGGAGTTACCACCTGACACAGAGAGACAGGTTAATATATCACATAGACCTCCCCTCCATCCATCCTCTGTCCTAAAGTTACCACCTGACACAGAAAGACAGGTTAATATATCACATAGACCTTCCCTCCATCCATCCTCTGTCCTGGAGTTACCACCTGACACAGAGAGACAGGTTAATATATCACATAGACCTCCCCTCCATCCATCCTCTGTCCTAAAGTTACCACCTGACACAGAGAGAGAGGTTTATATATCACATAGACCTTCCCTCCATCCATCCTCTGTCCTGGAGTTACCACCTGACACAGAGAGAGAGGTTTATATATCACATAGACCTACTTCACTCTCTCCATCTAGCTCCTCTCCCTCCTCTCCCTCCATCCCTCCCAAGGGAGCTGTTCATAACACACTGTTCAATGTGTTTGTGACAGTTTCCCAGTGTAAAACAAACAGATGCTTAATAAGTTGTGTGAAATGTCTAGCAGGACTCTCACCCAGGTTCTCTTTCAGGAGCCAGGTGAGGACCGAGTCTCTGTAGGGGATGAAGTCGGACTTCCTCTTCTTACTGTTCTGCATTTCAGCCAGAGCAGAGATGACCTTCCCCAGGGTGGTGAGAGACTTGTTGATATTAGCTCCTTCCTTCAACCTCAAACCCTTTGCCCCCGACGAGTCAGCTCTCTCACTACCAGCTAGGTCCACCAGACTGACCTTACTGACCTGGAGAGAATAACATGGTTAATACCTAACCCCTGACCTCTAGGTCCACCAGACTGACTTTACTGACAGATTGGGAATTTAGCCAGGACACCGGGGTTAACACCCCTACTCTTACGATAAGTGCCATGGGATCTTTAATGACCTCAGAGAGTCAGGACACCCGTGTAACGCCCCATCCGAAAGACGGCACCCTACACAGGGCAGTGTCCCCAATCACTGCCCTGGGGCATTGGGATATTATTTAGACCAGAGGAAAGAGTGCCTCCTATTGGCCCTCCAACACCACTTCCAGCAGCATCTGGTCTCCCATCCAGGGACTGACCAGGACCAACCCTGCTTAGCTTCAGAAGCAAGCCAGCAGTGGTATGCAGGGTGATATGCTGGTTAGTATACAGTGTGGTATGCAGGGTGATATGCTGGGTAGTATACAGTGTGGTATGCAGGGTGATATGCTGGGTAGTATACAGTGTGGTATGCAGGGTGATATGCTGGGTAGTATACAGTGTGGTATGCAGGGTGATATGCTGGGTAGTATACAGTGTGGTATGCAGGGTGATATGCTGGGTAGTATACAGTGTGGTATGCAGGGTGATATGCTGGGTAGTATACAGTGTGGTATGCAGGGTGATATGCTGGGGTAGTATACAGTGTGGTATGCAGGGTGATATGCTGGGTAGTATACAGTGTGGTATGCAGGGTGATATGCTGGGTAGTATACCGTGTGGTATGCAGGGTGATATGCTGGGTAGTATACCGTGTGGTATGCAGGGTGATATGCTGGGTAGTATACAGTGTGGTATGCAGGGTGATATGCTGGGTAGTATACAGTGTGGTATGCAGGGTGATATGCTGGGTAGTATACAGTGTGGTATGCAGGGTGATATGCTGGGTAGTATACAGTGTGGTATGCAGGGTGCTATGCTGGGTAGTATACAGTGTGGTATGCAGGGTGATATGCTGGGTAGTATACAGTGTGGTATGCAGGGTGATATGCTGGGTAGTATACAGTGTGGTATGCAGGGTGATATGCTGGGTAGTATACAGTGTGGTATGCAGGGTGGTATGCTGGGTAGTATACAGTGTGGTATGCAGGGTGATATGCTGGGTAGTATACAGTGTGGTATGCAGGGTGATATGCTGGGTAGTATACAGTGTGGTATGCAGGGTGATATGCTGGGTAGTATACAGTGTGGTATGCAGGGTGATATGCTGGGTAGTATACAGTGTGGTATGCAGGGTGATATGCTGGGTAGTATACAGTGTGGTATGCAGGGTGATATGCTGGGTAGTATACAGTGTGGTATGCAGGGTGATATGCTGGGTAGTATACAGTGTGGTATGCAGGGTGAAATGCTGGGTAGTATACAGTGTGGTATGCAGGGTGATATGCTGGGTAGTATACAGTGTGGTTTGCAGGGTGATATGCTGGGTAGTATACAGTGTGGTATGCAGGGTGATATGCTGGGTAGTATACAGTGTGGTATGCAGGGTGATATGCTGGGTAGTATACAGTGTGGTATGCAGGGTGATATGCTGGGTAGTATACAGTGTGGTATGCAGGGTGATATGCTGGGTAGTATACAGTGTGGTATGCAGGGTGATATGCTGGGTAGTATAAAGTGTGGTATGCAGTGTGATATGCTGGGTAGTATACAGTGTGGTATGCAGGGTGATATGCTGGGTAGTATACAGTGTGGTATGCAGGGTGATATGCTGGGTAGTATACAGTGTGGTATGCAGGGTGATATGCTGGGTAGTATACAGTGTGGTATGCAGGGTGATATGCTGGGTAGTATACAGTGTGGTATGCAGGGTGATATGCTGGGTAGTATACAGTGTGGTATGCAGGGTGATATGCTGGGTAGTATACAGTGTGGTATGCAGGGTGATATGCTGGGTAGTATACAGTGTGGTATGCAGGGTGATATGCTGGGTAGTATACAGTGTGGTATGCAGGGTGATATGCTGGGTAGTATACAGTGTGGTATGCAGGGTGATATGCTGGGTAGTATACAGTGTGGTATGCAGGGTGATATGCTGGGTAGTATAAAGTGTGGTATGCAGTGTGATATGCTGGGTAGTATACAGTGTGGTATGCAGGGTGATATGCTGGGTAGTATACAGTGTGGTATGCAGGGTGATATGCTGGGTAGTATACAGTGTGGTATGCAGGGTGATATGCTGGGTAGTATACAGTGTGGTATGCAGGGTGATATGCTGGGTAGTATACAGTGTGGTATGCAGGGTGATATGCTGGGTAGTATACAGTGTGGTATGCAGGGTGATATGCTGGGTAGTATACAGTGTGGTATGCAGGGTGATATGCTGGGTAGTATACAGTGTGGTATGCAGGGTGATATGCTGGGTAGTATACAGTGTGGTATGCAGGGTGATATGCTGCTGGCTATAATGTGATTAGCGTAATATTAGATTAGTCTCCATTTAAAGAACAGAAAAGCATCTATTTCCCATAAGACACGTGTCATGGATCTGTCTCTCTCTCCAACAGGAAATCGCCCTGGTCTGAGTGTGACAGTGATGTTGCAGCAGGCTACCTCATCACCAGAGTTACAGTACATTTATACCAGCCCCCCCCCTCCTCATCACCAGAGTTACAGTACATTCATACCAGCCCCCCCCCTCCTCATCACCAGAGTTACAGTACATTCATACCAGCCCCCCCCCTCCTCATCACCAGAGTTACAGTACATTCATACCAGCCCTCCCCCTCCTCATCACCAGAGTTACAGTACATTCATACCAGCCCCCCCCCTCCTCATCACCAGAGTTACAGTACATTCATACCAGCCCCCCCCCTCCTCATCACCAGAGTTACAGTACATTCATACCAGCCCCCCCCCTCCTCATCACCAGAGTTACAGTACATTCATACCAGCCCCCCCCCCTCCTCCTCCTCATCACCAGAGTTACAGTACATTCATACCAGCCCCCCCTCCCTCCTCATCACCAGAGTTACAGTACATTCATACCAGCCCCCCCCCTCCTCATCACCAGAGTTACAGTACATTCATACCAGCCCCCCCCCTCCTCCTCATCATCACCAGAGTTACAGTACATTCATACCAGCCCCCCCTCCCTCCTCATCACCAGAGTTACAGTACATTCATACCAGCCCCCCCCTCCTCATCACCAGAGTTACAGTACATTCATACCAGCCCCCCCCCCCTCCTCATCACCAGAGTTACAGTACATTCACACCAGCCCCCTCCTCCTCCTCATCACCAGAGTTACAGTACATTCATACCAGCCCCCCCCCCTCATCACCAGAGTTACAGTACATTCATACCAGCCCCCCCCCTCCTCATCACCAGAGTTACAGTACATTCATACCAGCCCTCCTCATCACCAGAGTTACAGTACATTCATACCAGCCCTCCCCCTCCTCATCACCAGAGTTACAGTACATTCATACCAGCCCCCCCCCCCTCCTCATCACCAGAGTTACAGTACATTCATACCAGCCCCCCCCCCTCCTCCTCATCACCAGAGTTACAGTACATTCATACCAGCCCCCCCCCCTCCTCATCACCAGAGTTACAGTACATTCATACCAGCCCCCCCCTCCTCATCACCAGAGTTACAGTACATTCATACCAGCCCTCCCCCTCCTCATCACCAGAGTTACAGTACATTCATACCAGCCCCCCCCCTCCTCATCACCAGAGTTACAGTACATTCATACCAGCCCCCTCCCCCTCCTCATCACCAGAGTTACAGTACATTCATACCAGCCCCCCCCCCTCCTCCTCATCACCAGAGTTACAGTACATTCATACCAGCCCCCCCCCTCCCCCTCCTCATCACCAGAGTTACAGTACATTCATACCAGCCCCCTCCCCCTCCTCATCACCAGAGTTACAGTACATTCATACCAGCCCCCCCCCTCCTCCTCATCACCAGAGTTACAGTACATTCATACCAGCCCCCCCCTCCTCCTCATCACCAGAGTTACAGTACATTCATACCAGCCCCCCCCTCCCCCTCCTCATCACCAGAGTTACAGTACATTCATACCAGCCCCCCCCCTCCTCATCACCAGAGTTACAGTACATTCATACCAGCCCCCCCCCTCCTCCTCATCATCACCAGAGTTACAGTACATTCATACCAGCCCCCCCCTCCACTTCCTCATCACCAGAGTTACAGTACATTCATACCAGCCCCCCCCCTCCCCCTCCTCATCACCAGAGTTACAGTACATTCATACCAGCCCCCCCCCTCCCCCTCCTCATCACCAGAGTTACAGTACATTCATACCAGCCCCCCCCTCCTCATCACCAGAGTTACAGTACATTCATACCAGCCCCCCCTCCCTCCTCCTCACCAGAGAGTAAGTCAACCTCCTCTCCACCTCACATTCATACCAGCCCCCCCTCCCTCCTCCTCACCAGAGAGTAAGTCTACCTCTTCTCCACCTCACATTCATACCAGCCCCCCCTCCCTCCTCCTCACCAGAGAGTAAGTCTACCTCTCCTCCACCTCACATTCATACTAGCCCCCCCCCTCCTCATCACCAGAGAGTAAGTCTACCTCTCCTCCACCTCACATTCATACTAGCCCCCCCCTCCTCATCACCAGAGAGTTAGTCTGACTCTCCTCCACTTCACATTCCTACCAGCCCCCCCCCCTCCCTACTACCTTCTCTGTGTCCAGGGAGATGGTGGTCTCTTTGTTTCACACCAACACCTAAACACACCTAACACACCCTGTCTGTCTGACAAACAATAATGGATTATTATTGTGTGTTTACTCGTACCTTCTCAGTGTCCAGGCTGGTGAGTTGGTCTCTTCGTTTCTGTGTGAACACGATGGTGAAGACGGCGTGGGAACGACTAGACGTCTCATTCATATTTGTTGCCGCCACCGTCCTGAAATCAATACCAATCAATCAGTATATCAATCAACAAGTAATCCCTCAATGCACACACACACACCCCACCGTCCTGAAATCAATAACACAATGAGTCAATCAGTCAACTAGATAATATACCAATCAGTCAACTAGTTAATATACCAATCAGTCAACTAGATAATATACCAATCAGTCAGTCAACTAGTTTAAATATCAATCAGTCAACTAGTTCATATACCAATCAGTCAGTCAACTAGTTAATATACCAATCAGTCAACTAGATAATATACCAATCAGTCAACTAGATAATATACCAATCAGTCAACTAGATAATATACCAATCAGTCAACTAGATAATATACCAATCAGTCAACTAGATAATATACCAATCAGTCAACTAGTTAATATACCAATCAGTCAGGCAACTAGTTTATATATCAATCAGTCAACTAGATAATATACCAATCAGTCAGGCAACTTGTTTACATATCAATCAGTCAACTAGTTAATATACCAATCAGTCAGGCAACGTGTTTACATATCAATCAGTCAACTAGTTTATATATCAATCAGTCAGGCAACGTGTTTACATATCAATCAGTCAACTAGTTTATATATCAATCAGTCAACTAGTTTATATATCAATCAGTCAACTAGTTTATATATCAATCAGTCAACTAGTTTATATATCAATCAGTCAACTAGTTAATATACCAATCAGTCAGGCAACGTGTTTACATATCAATCAGTCAACTAGTTTATATATCAATCAGTCAACTAGTTTATATATCAATCAGTCAACTAGTTTATATATCAATCAGTCAACTAGTTTATATATCAATCAGTCAACTAGTTTATATATCAATCAGTCAACTAGTTAATATACCAATCAGTCAGGCAACTTGTTTACATATCAATCAGTCAACTAGTTTACATATCAATCAGTCAACTAGTTAATATACCAATCAGCCAGTCAACTAGTTTAAATATCAGTCAGTCAACTAATTAATATTCCAATCAGTCAACTAGTGTATATATCAATCAGTCAACTAGATAATATACCAATCAGTCAGTCAACTAGTTAATATACCGATCAGTCAGTCAACTAGTTAATATACCAATCAGTCAGTCAACTAGTGTATATATAAATCAGTCAACTAGTTAATATACCAATCAGTCATGCAACTAGTTTATATATCAATCAGTCAACTAGTTTATATATCAGTCAGTCAACTAGTTTATATATCAATCAGTCATCTAGTTAAATTACAAATCAGTCAGTCAACTAGTTTATATATCAATCAGTCAGGCAACTAGTTTATATATCAATCAGTCAGGCAACTAGTTTATATATCAATCAGTCATCTAGTTAAATTACAAATCAGTCAGTCAACTAGTTTATATATCAATCAGTCAACTAGTTAATATACCAATCAGTCAGTCAACTAGTGTATATATCAATCAGTCAACTAGTTAATATACCAATCAGTCAGGCAACTAGTTTATATATAAATCAGTCAACTAGTTTATATATCAGTCAGTCAACTAGTTTATAGATCAATCAGTCATCTAGTTAAATTACAAATCAGTCAGTCAACTAGTTTATATATCAATCAGTCAACTAGTTAATATACCAATCAGTCAGTCAACTAGTGTATATATCAATCAGTCAACTAGTTAATATACCAATCAGTCAGTCAACTAGTGTATATATCAATCAGTCATCTAGTTAAATTACAAATCAGTCAGTCAACTAGTTTATATATCAATCAGTCAACTAGTTTACATATCAATCAGTCAACTAGTTTATATATCAATCAGTCAACTAGTTTATATATCAATTAGTCAACTAGTTTATATATCAATTAGTCAACTTGTTTATATATCAATCAGTCAACTAGTTAATATACCAATCAGTCAGTCAACTAGTTTATATATCATTCAGTCAACTTGTTTATATATCAGTCAGTCAATTAGTTAATATATCAATCAGAAAACTAGTTAATATACCAATCAGTAAACTAGTTAATATACCAATCAGTCAGTCAACTAGTTTATACATCAAACAGTCAGTTAACTAGTTTAAACACCAATCAGTCAAATAGTTAATATACCAATCAGTCAGTCAACTAGTTAATATATCAATCAGTCAGTCAACTAGTTAATATACCAATCAGTCAGTCAACTAGTTAATATACCAATCAGTCAGTCAACTAGTTAATATATCAATCAGTCAGTCAACTAGTTAATATACCAATCAGTCAGTCAACTAGTTAATATACCAATCAGTCAGTCAACTAGTTAATATATCAATCAGTCAGTCAACTAGTTAATATATCAATCAGTCAGTCAACTAGTTAATATACCAATCAGTCAACTAGTTAATATACCAATCAGTCAGTCAACTAATTAATATACCAATCAGTCAGTCAACTAATTAATATACCAATCAGTGAGTCAACTAGTTAATATACAGTGGGGCAAAAGTATTTAGTCAGCCACCAATTGTGCAAGTTCTCCCACTTAAAAAGATGAGAGAGGCCTGTAATTTTCATCATAGGTACACTACTATGACAGACAAAATGAGAAGAAAAAAATGGTTAATGGTTCCTGTAGTAATAGTATAGTCTATATAGTAATCTGATCTGAGCCAGAATGGTTCCTGTATTAATAGTATAGTCTATATAGTAACCTGATCTGAGCCAGAATGGTTCCTGTTTCTGTAGTAACAGTATAGTATATATAGTAACCTGATCTGAGCCAGAATGGTTCCTGTTTCTGTAGTAACAGTATAGTATATATAGTAACCTGATCTGAGCCAGAATGGTTCCTGTTTCTGTAGTAACAGTATAGTATATATAGTAACCTGATCTGAGCCAGAATGGTTCCTGTAGTAATAGTATAGTCTATATAGTAACCTGATCTGAGCCAGAATGGTTCCTGTTTCTGTAGTAACAGTATAGTATATATAGTAACCTGATCTGAGCCAGAATGGTTCCTGTAGTAATAGTATAGTATATATGTCCTGTCCCCACCCCGTTCCCTACACACCATGTCCTGTCCCCCACCCCGTTCTCTACACACCATGTCCTGTCCCCCACCCCTTTCCCTACACACCATGTCCTGTCCCCACCCCCACACCGTTCCCTAAACACCATGTCCTGTCCCCCACCCCGTTCCCTACACACCATGTCCTGTCCTATAGCCCGTTCCCTACACACCATGTCCTGTCCCCCACACCGTTCTCTACACACCATTTTCTGTCCCCCACACCGTTCTCTACACACCATGTCCTGTCCCCCACACAGTTCCCTACACACCATGTCCTGTCCCCCACACCGTTCCCTACACACCATGTCCTGTCCCCCACCCCCACACCGTTCCCTACACACCATGTCCTGTCCTACAGCCCGTTCCCTACACACCATGTCCTGTCCCCCACCCCGTTCCCTACACACCATGTCCTGTCCCCCACACCGTTCCCTACACACCATGTCCTGTCCCCCACCCCCACACCGTTCCCTACACACCATGTCCTGTCCTACAGCCCGTTCCCTACACACCATGTCCTGTCCCCCACCCCCACACCGTTCCTTACACACCATGTCCTGTCCCCCACCCCCACACCGTTCCCTACACACCATGTCCTGTCCTACAGCCCGTTCCCTACACACCATGTTCTGTCCCCCACCCCCACACCGTTCCCTACACACCATGTCCTGTCCCCCACACCGTTCCCTACACACCATGTCCTGTCCCCCACCCCCACACCGTTCCCTACACACCATGTCCTGTCCCCCACCCCGTTCCCTACACACCATGTCCTGTCCCCCACACCGTTCCCTACACACCATGTCCTGTCCCCCACCCCCACACCGTTCCCTACACACCATGTCCTCTCCCCCACCCCGTTCCCTACACACCATGTCCTGTCCCCCACCCCGTTCCCTACACACCATGTCCTGTCCCCCACCCCGTTCCCTACACACCATGTCCTGTCCCCCACACCGTTCCATACACACCATGTCCTGTCCCCCATCACGTTCCCTCACCTAGCTTTGTTTCCACAGTCCATTAGGTCCTGAATGTCATTGTATCCGGTCACAGCCAGTTTAGACAGATCTTCAACGTACGGTCCCATTATAGGGTGCTCCCTAACACGGAGTGTACCCTTCGACTTAGGGTTCAACAGGTCACGCACCCTCTCACAGTAGATCTCCATGTAGGACACCTGTAATAGAGAACAGACTAGTGAAGGGTGGAAGGGTAGAAGAGAAGGTCACTAAAGGGCCAAGGAAAGGAAGGAAGGAAGGGAGTCTAGAAGTGTGTGTGGCTCCACATACCTCCACTGAGAAGGAGAGATCAGGATCTGTGTTTCCAACTGTCCTCTTAAACAAATCCTCACACAGCTGGAGAGAGAGCGGGATGGGGAGGGAGATGGAAAGAGAGAGGGGGGGGTGGAGAGAGAGAGGGGTGGGGAGGGAGATGGAAAGAGAGAGGGGGGGTGGAGAGAGAGAGGGGTAGGGAGGGAGATGGAAAGAGAGAGGGGGGGGTGGAGAGAGAGAGGGGTGGGGAGGGAGATGAAGAGAGGGGGGTGGGGAGAGAGATGGAGAGAGAGAGAGGGGGGATGGAGAGAGAGAGGGGGGGAGGAGAGAGAGCGGGATGGGGAGGGAGATGGAAAGAGAGAGGGGGGGGTGGAGAGAGAGAGGGGTGGGGAGGGAGATGAAGAGAGGGGGGTGGGGAGAGAGATGGAGAGAGAGAGAGGGGGGGATGGAGAGAGAGAGGGGGCGATGGGGAGAGAGATGGAGCGAGAGAGGGGGGGTGGAGAGAGATGGAGAGAGAGGGGGGGATGGGGAGAGAGATGGCGAGAGAGGGGGGGATGGAGATGAAGAGAGGGGGGTGGGGAGAGAGATGGAGAGAGAGGGGGGGGTGGAGAGAGAGAGGGGTGGGGAGGGAGATGGAGAGAGAGAGAGAGGGGGGATGGAGAGAGAGAGGGGGGGATGGGGAGAGAGATGGAGCGAGAGATGGGGGGTGGAGAGAGAGACAGAGAGAGAGGGGGATGGGGAGAGAGATGAAGAGAGTGGGATGGGAGAGAGACAGAGAGAGAGGGGGATGGGGAGAGAGATGAAGAGAGCGGGATGGGAGAGAGACAGAGAGAGAGGGGGATGGGGAGAGAGATGAAGAGAGCGGGATGGGAGAGAGACAGAGAGAGAGGGGGATGGGGAGAGAGATGAAGAGAGTGGGATGGGAGAGAGACAGAGAGAGAGGGGGATGGGGAGAGAGACGAAGAGAGCGGGATGGGAGAGAGACAGAGAGAGAGCGGGATGGGGAGAGAGATGAAGAGAGCGGGATGGGAGAGAGACAGAGAGAGAGCGGGATGGGAGAGAGACAGAGAGAGAGGGGGATGGGAGAGAGACAGAGAGAGAGGGGGATGGGAGAGAGATGAAGAGAGTGGGATGGGAGAGAGACAGAGAGAGAGGGGGATGGGGAGAGAGATGAAGAGAGCGGGATGGGAGAGAGACAGAGAGAGAGGGGGATGGGGAGAGAGATGAAGAGAGCGGGATGGGAGAGAGACAGAGAGAGAGGGGGATGGGGAGAGAGATGAAGAGAGCGGGATGGGAGAGAGACAGAGAGAGAGGGGGATGGGGAGAGAGACAGAGAGAGAGCGGGATGGGAGAGAGACAGAGAGAGAGGGGGATGGGGAGAGAGATGAAGAGAGCGGGATGGGAGAGAGACAGAGAGAGAGGGGGATGGAGAGAGACAGAGAGAGAGGGGGATGGGGAGAGAGACAGAGAGAGAGTGGGATGGGAGAGAGACAGAGAGAGAGGGGGATGGGAGAGACAGAGAGAGAGGGGGATGGGAGAGAGACAGAGAGAGAGGGGGATGGGAGAGAGACAGAGAGAGAGGGGATGGGAGAGACAGAGAGAGAGGGGGATGGGAGAGAGACAGAGAGAGAGGGGGATGGGAGAGAGACAGAGAGAGAGGGGGATGGGAGAGAGACAGAGAGAGAGTGGGATGGGAGAGAGACAGAGAGAGAGGGGGATGGGGAGAGAGACAGAGAGAGAGTGGGATGGGAGAGAGACAGAGAGAGAGCGGGATGGGAGAGAGACAGAGAGAGAGGGGGGATGGGGAGAGGAGAGAGAGAGGGGGATGGGAGAGAGAGACAGAGAGAGAGGGGGATGGGGAGAGAGATGAAGAGAGTGGATGGGAGAGAGACAGAGAGAGAGGGGGATGGGGAGAGAGATGAAGAGAGCGGATGGGGAGAGAGACAGAGGAGAGGGGATGGGAGAGAGATGAAGAGAGCGGGATGGGAGAGAGACAGAGAGAGAGGGGGATGGGGAGAGACAGAGAGAGAGGGGATGGGAGAGAGACAGAGAGAGAGCGGATGGGAGAGAGACAGAGAGAGAGTGGGATGGAAGAGAGACAGAGAGAGAGGGGATGGAGAGGAGATGAATGAGAGCGGGATGGGGAAGAGAGACAGAGAGAGAGGGGATGGGGAGAGACAGAGAGAGAGGGGATGGGAGAGAGACAGAGAGGAGAGCGGGATGGGAGAGAGACAGAGAGAGAGGGGATGGGGAGAGAGAGACAGAGAGAGAGGGGGATGGGGGAGAGAGACAGAGAGAGAGGGGGATGGGGAGAGAGAGACAGAGAGAGAGGGGGATGGGGAGAGAGACAGAGAGAGAGGGGGATGGGGAGAGAGACAGAGAGAGAGCGGGATGGGGAGAGCAGGACAGAGAGAGAGGGGGATGGGAGAGAGATGAAGAGAGCGGGATGGGGAGAGAGACAGAGAGAGAGGGGGATGGGGGAGAGAGATGAAGAGAGCGGGATGGGAGAGAGACAGAGAGAGAGGGGATGGGGAGAGAGATGAAGAGAGCGGGATGGAGAGAGACAGAGAGAGAGGGGGATGGGAGAGGAACAGAGAGAGAGGGGGATGGAGAGAGACAGAGAGAGAGGGGGATGGGAGAGACAGAGAGAGAGGGGATGGGAGAGAGACAGAGAGAGAGGGGATGGGGAGAGAGATGAAGAGAGGGGGGATGGGAGAGAGACAGAGAGAGAGGGGGATGGGGAGAGACAGAGAGAGAGGGGGATGGGAGAGAGACAGAGAGAGAGGGGATGGGGAGAGAGACAGAGAGAGAGAGGGGGATTGCGGAGAGAGACAAGAGAGAGGGGGATGGGAGAGAGACAGAGAGAGAGGGGGATGGGAGAGAGACAGAGAGAGAGGGGGGATGGGGAGAGAGACAGAGAGAGAGGGGGATGGGAGAGAGACAGAGAGAGAGGGGGATGGAGAGAGACAGAGATAGGAAGGGGGATGGGGGAGAGACCAGAGAGAGAGGGGGATGGGAGAGAGACAGAGAGAGAGGGGATGGGAGAGAGACAGAGAGAGAGGGGGATGGGAGAGAGACAGATGAGGGATGGGAGAGAGAGAGAGAGAGGGGGATGGGAGAGACAGAGAGAGAGGGGGATGGGAGAGAGACAGAGAGAGAGGGGGATGGGAGAGAGCAGAGAGAGAGGGATGGAGAGAGACAGAGAGAGAGGGGGATGGGAGAGAGACAGAGAGAGAGGGGGATGGGAGAGAGACAGAGAGAGAGGGGGATGGGAGAGAGACAGAGAGAGAGGGGGATGGGGAGAGAGACAGAGAGAGAGGGATGGGAGAGAGACAGAGAGAGGGATGGGAGAGAGACAGGAGAGAGAGGGGGATGGGAGAGAGAAAGAGAGAGAGGGGATGGGAGAGAAGAGACAGAGAGAGAGGGGGATGGGAGCAGACAGACAGAAGAGAGAGGGGATGGGGAGAGACAGAGAGAGAGGGGGATGGGAGAGAGACAGAGAGAGGGGGATGGGGAGAGAGATGAAGAGAGGGGATGGGGAGAGACAGAGAGAGAGGGGGATGGTGGAGAGACAGAGAGAGAGGGGGTGTGGGAGAGACAGAGAGAGAGGGGGATGGGGGAGAGACGAGAGAGAGAGGGGGATGAGGAGAGAGACAGAGAGAGAGGGGATGGGGAGGAGACAGAGAGAGAGGGGATGGGAGAGACAGAGAGAGAGGGGATGGGAGAGAGAGGGGGATGGGAGAAGACAGAGAGAGAGGGGGGATGGAGAGAGAGAGGGGATGGGAGAGAGAGAGAACAGAGAGGGGAGGGGGAAGGGGAGAGACAGAGAGAGAGGGGGGTGGAGAGAGACAGAGAGAGAGGGGGATGGGAGAGAGAGGGGGATGGGAGAGAGACAGAGAGAGAGGGGGATGGAGAGAGAGAGGGGGATGGGAGAGAGGAGGAGAGACGAAGAGAGAGGGGGATGGGAGAGAGAGAGAGAGAGGGGATGGGAGAGAAGAGACAGAGAGCGAGGGGGATGGGAGAGAGACGGGATAACAATATAAATAATTATAATAAAAGTGTTAAATTCAGTTCAGTTTAGCTGTTTAAATGAACATGACTATGAGGTATATCAGAATGATGATATAGATGTGTCAGAGGTCAGGGGTCAGTTACCTGGGGAATGATCCCCTCCTGTCCCTCTTCCTGTCTTCCCCATTCATTGTGTAACTCTTCCCTGCTCCTGCCGCAAACATTAGCCAAACAGGCAGAACAACATTCAATATATCAGGAATTACAATAACAACATTACAAACAGCAGACAACAATCTCAATATATAATGAGTATACAATAAAACATAACAACAGGCAAGAACAACATCTCAATATATCATGAATTACCAATAACAACATAAAAACAGCAGAACATTACATCTCAATATTAAATGAGTAACAATAACAACATAACTAACAGACAGAACAACATTCTCATATATCATGAATTACAATAACAGACATAACAAACAGCAGAACAACATCTCATATATCATGGAATTACAATAACAACATAACAAACAGCAGAACAACATCTCAATATATCATGATTAACAATAACAACATAACAAACAGCAGAACAACATCTCATATATCATGAAATTACAATAACAACATAACAAACAGCAGAACAACATCTCAATATATCATGAATTACAATAACAAATAACAAACAGCAGAACAACATCTCAATATATCATGAGTAACAATAACAATATAACAAACAGCAGAACAACATTCAATATATCATGAGTAGTATCTACAATAGACAGGTCAATATATCATGAGTAGTATCTACAGTATAGTATCTACGGTATAGTATCTACAGTATAGTATCTACAGTATAGTATCTACGGTATAGTATCTACAGTATAGTATCTACAGTATAGTATCTACGGTATAGCTAGATGGGTGAACCAACCGGTCTGTCCGTAGGCGAAGATACAGACATTGTATCCTTCAAAAGCATGAAGCAGCATTTCCTCTCCGATGTCCTTATAGACTTGTCTCTGGGAGGCAAATCTCTCATCCTCCGCCTGGGGAGACAGGACACAACATGGACACACAGTTACCAGATTTACTATGAAGAAGAGAGAAACTGTGGGTCCTTGGGCTCACTGAGAGAGAGAATCTCACCGTAGTGTGTGACCAGTAAGAGTAGTCGAAGGTGAAACTCTTGCCTTCATTCTTGGGCTGTTTGGGGTTGGAGATGCCTGAAGAGGACAGGCAGGCGTTAGTCCACACACACAGTAGTACAGACAGAGACACACACAGTGTTGATAAAGGCCTGGGGGTTAGGGTTGTGTTTCCTGAACAAACACCTAGCTCAGACCCTAACCTCAACACACACCCTCTAACCCCCTAGCTCAGACCTTAACCTCAACACACACCCTCTAACCCCCTAGCTCAGACCCTAACCTCAACACACACCCTCTAACGCCCTAGCTCAGACCCTAACCTCAACATAAACCATAACCCCCTCGCTCAGACCCTAACCTCAACATAAACCATAACCCCCTCGCTCAGACCCTAACCTCAACACACACCCTCTAACGCCCTAGCTCAGACCCTAACCTCAAGATAAACCATAACGCCCTAGCTCAGACCCTAACCTCAAGATAAACCATAACGCCTAGCTCAGACCCTAACCTCAACATAAACCATAACCCCTCGCTCAGACCCTAACCTCAAAACACACCTCTAAAGCTAGCTCAGACCCTAACCTCAAGATAAACCATAACGCCCTAGCTCAGACCCTGAACCTCAACATAAACCATAACCCCCTCGCTCAGACCCNGAGAGACAGAGAGAGAGGGGGATGGGAGAGAGACGGATAACAATATAAATAATTTATAATAAAAGTGTTAAATTCAGTTCAGTTTAGCTGTTTAAATGAACATGACTATGAGGTATATCAGAATGATGATATAGATGTGTCAGAGGTCAGGGGTCAGTTACCTGGGGAATGATCCCCTCCTGTCCCTCTTCCTGTCTTCCCATCATGGTGTAACTCTTCCCTGCTCCTGGAAACATAGCAAACAGCAGAACAACATTCAATATATCATGAATTACAATAACAACATAACAAACAGCAGAACAACATCTCAATATATAATGAGTAACAATAACAACATAACAAACAGCAGAACAACATCTCAATATATCATGAATTACAATAACAACATAACAAACAGCAGAACAACATCTCAATATATAATGAGTAACAATAACAACATAACAAACAGCAGAACAACATCTCAATATATCATGAATTACAATAACAACATAACAAACAGCAGAACAACATCTCAATATATCATGAATTACAATAACAACATAACAAACAGCAGAACAACATCTCAATATATCATGAATTACAATAACAACATAACAAACAGCAGAACAACATCTCAATATATCATGAATTACAATAACAACATAACAAACAGCAGAACAACATCTCAATATATCATGAATTACAATAACAACATAACAAACAGCAGAACAACATCTCAATATATCATGAGTAACAATAACAATATAACAAACAGCAGAACAACATTCAATATATCATGAGTAGTATCTACAATAGACAGGTCAATATATCATGAGTAGTATCTACAGTATAGTATCTACGGTATAGTATCTACAGTATAGTATCTACAGTATAGTATCTACGGTATAGTATCTACAGTATAGTATCTACAGTATAGTATCTACGGTATAGCTAGATGGTGAACCAACCGGTCTGTCCGTAGGCGAAGATACAGACATTGTATCCTTCAAAAGCATGAAGCAGCATTTCCTCTCCGATGTCCTTATAGACTTGTCTCTGGGAGGCAAATCTCTCATCCTCCGCCTGGGGAGACAGGACACAACATGGACACACAGTTACCAGATTTACTATGAAGAAGACGGAAACTGTGGGTCCTTGGGCTCACTGAGAGAGAGAATCTCACCGTAGTGTGTGACCAGTAAGAGAGTAGTCGAAGGTGTGAAACTCTTGCCTTCATTCTTGGGCTGTTTGGGGTTGGAGATGCCTGAAGAGGACAGGCAGGCGTTAGTCCACACACACAGTAGTACAGACAGAGACACACACAGTGTTGATAAAGGCCTGGGGGTTAGGGTTGTGTTTCCTGAACAAACACCTAGCTCAGACCCTAACCTCAACACACACCCTCTAACCCCCTAGCTCAGACCTTAACCTCAACACACACCCTCTAACCCCCTAGCTCAGACCCTAACCTCAACACACACCCTCTAACGCCCTAGCTCAGACCCTAACCTCAACATAAACCATAACCCCCTCGCTCAGACCCTAACCTCAACATAAACCATAACCCCCTCGCTCAGACCCTAACCTCAACACACACCCTCTAACGCCCTAGCTCAGACCCTAACCTCAAGATAAACCATAACGCCCTAGCTCAGACCCTAACCTCAAGATAAACCATAACGCCCTAGCTCAGACCCTAACCTCAACATAAACCATAACCCCCTCGCTCAGACCCTAACCTCAACACACACCCTCTAAAGCCCTAGCTCAGACCCTAACCTCAAGATAAACCATAACGCCCCTAGCTCAGACCCTAACCTCAACATAAACCATAACCCCCTCGCTCAGACCCTAACCTCACATAAACCATAACCCCCTCGCTCAGACCCTAACCTCAACACACACACCCTCTAAACCCCTAGCTCAGACCCTAACCTCAACATAAACCATAACCCCCTAGCTCAGACCCTAACCTCAACATAACCATAACCCCCTAGCTCAGACCCTAACCTCAACATAAACCATAACCCCCTAGCTCAGACCCTAACCTCAACATAAACCATAACCCCTAGCTCAGACCCTAACCTCAACATAAACCATAACCCCCTAGCTCAGACCCTAACCTCAACATAAACCATAACCCCCTAGCTCAGACCCTAACTCAACATAAACCATAACCCCCTCGCTCAGACCCTAACCTCAACACACACCCTCTAACCCCCTAGCTCAGACCCTAACCTCAACATAAACCATAACCCCCTAGCTCAGACCCTAACCTCAACACACACCCTCTAACCCCCTAGCTCAGACCCTAACCTCAACACACACCCTCTAACCCCCTAGCTCAGACCCTAACCTCAACACACACCTCTAACCCCCTAGCTCAGACCCTAACCTCAACCCACACACCCTCTAACCCCCTAGCTCAGACCCTAACCTCAACATAAACCATAACCCCCTAGCTCAGACCCTAACCTCAACACACCCTCTAACCCCTAGCTCAGACCCTAACCTCAACACACACCCTCTAACGCCCTAGCTCAGACCCTAACCTCAACATAAACCATAACCCCTAGCTCAGACCCTAACCTCAACATAAACCATAACGCCCTAGCTCAGACCCTAACCTCAACACACACCCTCTAACGCCCCTAGCTCAGACCCTAACCTCAACACACACCCTCTAAAGCCTAGCTCAGACCCTAACCTCAACACACACCCTCTAACGCCCTAGCTCAGACCCTAACCTCAACACACACCCTCTAACGCCCTAGCTCAGACCCTAACCTCAACACACACCCTATAACGCCCTAGCTCAGACCCTAACCTCAACACACACCCTCTAACGCCCTAGCTCAGACCCTAACCTCAACACACACCCTCTAACGCCCTAGCTCAGACCCTAACCTCAACACACACCCTCTAACGCCCCCTAGCTCAGACCCTAACCTCAACACAACCCTCTAACGCCCTAGCTCAGACCCTAACCTCAACACACACCTCTAACCCCCTAGCTCAGACCCTAACCTCAACATACACCCTCTAACCCCTAGCTCAGACCCTAACCTCAACATAAACCATAACCCCCTCGCTCAGACCCTAACCTCAACACACACCCTCTAACCCCCTAGCTCAGACCCTAACCTCAACACACACCCTCTAACCCCCTAGCTCAGACCCTAACCTCAACACACAGGTTAAACCATAACATAAACCATAACGCCCTAGCTCAGACCTAACCTCAACACACACCCTCTAACCCCCTAGCTCAGACCCTAACCTCAACACACACCCTCTAACGCCCTAGCTCAGACCCTAACCTCAACACACACCCTCTAACCCCCTAGCTCAGACCCTAACCTCAACACACACCCTCTAACCCCCTAGCTCAGACCCTAACCTCAACACACACCCGCTAACGCCCTAGCTCAGACCCTAACCTCAACATAAACCATAACCCCCTCACTCAGACCCTAACCTCAACATAAACATAACCCCCTAGCTCAGACCCTAACCTCAACATAAACCATAACCCCCTAGCTCAGACCCTAACCTCAACATAAACCATAACCCCTAGCTCAGACCCTAACCTCAACATAAACCATAACCCCCTAGCTCAGACCCTAACCTCAACATAAACCATAACCCCCTAGCTCAGACCCTAACCTCAACATAAACCATAACCCCCTAGCTCAGACCCTAACCTCAACATAAACCATAACCCCCTAGCTCAGACCCTAACCTCAACATAAACCATAACCCCCTCGCTCAGACCCTAACCTCAACACACACCCTCTAACCCCCTAGCTCAGACCCTAACCTCAACATAAACCATAACCCCCTAGCTCAGACCCTAACCTCAACACACACCCTCTAACCCCCTAGCTCAGACCCTAACCTCAACACACACCCTCTAACCCCCTAGCTCAGACCCTAACCTCAACACACACCCTCTAACCCCCGGAGCTCAGACCCTCACCTCAACACACACCTCTAACCCCCTAGCTCAGACCTAACCTCAAACATAAACCATAACCCCCTAGCTCAGACCCTAACCTCAACACAACCCGTCCTAACCCCCTAGCTCAGACCCTAACCTCAACACACACCCTCTAACGCCCTAGCTCAGACCCTAACCTCAACATTAAACCATAACCCCCTAGCTCAGACCCCTAACCTCAACATAAACCATAACGCCCTAGCTCAGACCCTAACCTCAACACACACCCTCTAACGCCCTAGCTCAGACCCTAACCTCAACAACACCCTCCTAACGCCCTAGCTCAGACCCAACCTCAACACACACCCTCTAACGCCCTAGCTCAGACCCTAACCTCAACACACACCCTCTAACGCCCTAGCTCAGACCCTAACCTCAACACACACCCTCTAACGCCCTAGCTCAGACCCTAACCTCAACAACACACCCTCTAACGCCCTAGCTCAGACCCTAACCTCAACACACACCCTCTAACGCCCTAGCTCAGACCCTAACCTCAACACACACCCTCTAACGCCCCTAGCTCAGACCCTAACCTCAACACACACCCTCTAACCCCCTAGCTCAGACCCTAACCTCAACACACACCCTCTAACCCCCTAGCTCAGACCCTAACCTCAACACACACCCTCTAACGCCCTAGCTCAGACCCTAACCTCAACACACACCTCTAACGCCCTAGCTCAGACCCTACCTCAACACACACCTATAACGCCACTAGCTCAGACCCTAACCTCAACACACACCCTCTAACGCCCTAGCTCAGACCCTAACCTCAACACACACCCTCTAACGCCCTAGCTCAGACCCTAACCTCAACACACACCCTCTAACGCCCTAGCTCAGACCCTAACCTCAACACACACCCTCTAACGCCCTAGCTCAGACCCTAACCTCAACACCCACCCTCTAACCCCCTAGCTCAGACCCTAACCTCAACACACACCCTCTAACCCCCTAGCTCAGACCCTAACCTCAACATAAACCATAACCCCCTCGCTCAGACCCTAACCTCAACACACACCCTCTAACCCCCTAGCTCAGACCCTAACCTCAACACACACCCTCTAACCCCCTAGCTCAGACCCTAACCTCAACACACAGCCTCTAACCCCCTAGCTCAGACCCTAACCTCAACACACACCCTCTAACCCCCTAGCTCAGACCCTAACCTCAACACACACCCTCTAACCCCCTAGCTCAGACCCTAACCTCAACACACACCCTCTAACCCCCTAGCTCAGACCCTAACCTCAACACACAGGTTAAACCATAACATAAACCATAACGCCCTAGCTCAGACCCTAACCTCAACACACACCCTCTAACCCCCTAGCTCAGACCCTAACCTCAACACACACCCTCTAACGCCCTAGCTCAGACCCTAACCTCAACACACACCCTCTAACGCCCTAGCTCAGACCCTAACCTCAACATAAACCATAACCCCCTCACTCAGACCCTAACCTCAACATAAACCATAACCCCCTAGCTCAGACCCTAACCTCAACATAAACCATAACCCCCTAGCTCAGACCCTAACCTCAACATATAACCATAACCCCCTAGCTCAGACCCTAACCTCAACATAAACCATAACCCCCTAGCTCAGACCCTAACCTCAACATAAACCATAACCCCCTAGCTCAGACCCTAACCTCAACATAAAACCATAACCCCCTAGCTCAGACCCTAACCTCAACATAAACCATAACCCCCTAGCTCAGACCCTAACCTCAACATAAACCATAACCCCCTCGCTCAGACCCTAACCTCAACACACACCCTCTAACCCCCTAGCTCAGACCCTAACCTCAACATAAACCATAACCCCCTAGCTCAGACCCTAACCTCAACACACCACCCTCTAACCCCCTAGCTCAGACCCCTAACCTCAACACACACCCTCTAACCCCCTAGCTCAGACCCTAACCTCAACACACACCCTCTAACCCCCTAGCTCAGACCCTAACCTCAACACACACCCTCTAACCCCCTAGCTCAGACCCTAACCTCAACATAAACCATAACCCCCTAGCTCAGACCCTCAACCTCAACACACCCTCTAACCCCCTAGCTCAGACCCTAACCTCAACACACACCCTCTAACGCCCTAGCTCAGACCCTAACCTCAACATAAACCATAACCCCCTAGCTCAGACCCTAACCTCAACATAAACCATAACCCCTAGCTCAGACCCTAACCTCAAC
The DNA here is from genome assembly GCF_002021735.2 of Oncorhynchus kisutch. NCBI lineage: Eukaryota > Metazoa > Chordata > Actinopteri > Salmoniformes > Salmonidae > Oncorhynchus > Oncorhynchus kisutch. The sequence goes on along the minus strand of NC_034189.2, from coordinate 607,882 downwards.
ACACACCCTCTAACGCCCTAGCTCAGACCCTAACCTCAACACACACCCTCTAACGCCCTAGCTCAGACCCTAACCTCAACACACACCCTATAACGGCCCTAGCTCAGACCCCTAACCTCAACACACACCCTCTAACGCCCTAGCTCAGACCCTAACCTCAACACACACCCTCTAACGCCCTAGCTCAGACCCTAACCTCAACACACACCCTCTAACGCCCTAGCTCAGACCCTAACCTCAACACACACCCTCTAACGCCCTAGCTCAGACCCTAACCTCAACACACACCCTCTAACCCCCTAGCTCAGACCCTAACCTCAACACACACCCTCTAACCCCCTAGCTCAGACCCTAACCTCAACATAAACCATAACCCCCTCGCTCAGACCCTAACCTCAACACCACACCTCTAACCCCCTAGCTCAGACCCTAACCTCAACACACACCCTCTAACCCCCTAGCTCAGACCCTAACCTCAACACACAGCCTCTAACCCCCTAGCTCAGACCCTAACCTCAACACACACCCTCTAACCCCCCTAGCTCAGACCCTAACCTCAACACACACCCTCTAACCCCCTAGCTCAGACCCTAACCTCAACACACACCCTCTAACCCCCTAGCTCAGACCCTAACCTCAACACACAGGTTAAACCATAACATAAACCATAACGCCCTAGCTCAGACCCTAACCTCAACACACACCCTCTAACCCCCCTAGCTCAGACCCTAACCTCAACACACACCCTCTAACGCCCTAGCTCAGACCCTAACCTCAACACACACCCTCTAACCCCCTAGCTCAGACCCTAACCTCAACACACACCCTCTAACCCCCTAGCTCAGACCCTAACCTCAACACACACCCTCTAACGCCCTAGCTCAGACCCTAACCTCAACATAAACCATAACCCCCTCACTCAGACCCTAACCTCAACATAAACCATAACCCCCTAGCTCAGACCCTAACCTCAACATAAACCATAACCCCCTAGCTCAGACCCTAACCTCAACATAAACCATAACCCCCTAGCTCAGACCCTAACCTCAACATAAACCATAACCCCCTAGCTCAGACCCTAACCTCAACATAAACCATAACCCCCTAGCTCAGACCCTAACCTCAACATAAACCATAACCCCCTAGCTCAGACCCTAACCTCAACATAAACCATAACCCCCTCGCTCAGACCCTAACCTCAACACACACCCTCTAACCCCCTAGCTCAGACCCTAACCTCAACATAAACCATAACCCCCTAGCTCAGACCCTAACCTCAACACACACCCTCTAACCCCCTAGCTCAGACCCTAACCTCAACACACACCCTCTAACCCCCTAGCTCAGACCCTAACCTCAACACACACCCTCTAACCCCCTAGCTCAGACCCTAACCTCAACACACACCCTCTAACCCCCTAGCTCAGACCCTAACCTCAACATAAACCATAACCCCCTAGCTCAGACCCTAACCTCAAACACACCCTCTAACCCCCTAGCTCAGACCCTAACCTCAACACACACCCTCTAACGCCCTAGCTCAGACCCTAACCTCAACATAAACCATAACCCCCTAGCTCAGACCCTAACCTCAACATAAACCATAACGCCCTAGCTCAGACCCTAACCTCAACACACACCCTCTAACGCCCTAGCTCAGACCCTAACCTCAACACACACCCTCTAACGCCCTAGCTCAGACCCTAACCTCAACACACACCCTCTAACGCCCTAGCTCAGACCCTAACCTCAACACACACCCTCTAACGCCCTAGCTCAGACCCTAACCTCAACACACACCTCTAACGCCCTAGCTCAGACCCTAACCTCAACACACACCCTCTAACGCCCTAGCTCAGACCCTAACCTCAACACACACCCTCTAACGCCCTAGCTCAGACCCTAACCTCAACACACACCCTCTAACCCCCTAGCTCAGACCCTAACCTCAACACACACCCTCTAACCCCCTAGCTCAGACCCTAACCTCAACACACACCCTCTAACGCCCTAGCTCAGACCCTAACCTCAACACACACCCTCTAACCCCCTAGCTCAGACCCTAACCTCAACACACACCCTCTAACCCCCTAGCTCAGACCCTAACCTCAACATAAACCATAACCCCCTAGCTCAGACCCTAACCTCAACACACACCCTCTAACCCCCTAGCTCAGACCCTAACCTCAACACACACCCTCTAACCCCCTAGCTCAGACCCTAACCTCAACACACACCCTCTAACCCCCTAGCTCAGACCCTAACCTCAACACACACCCTCTAACCCCCTAGCTCAGACCCTAACCTCAACATAAACCATAACCCCCTAGCTCAGACCCTAACCTCAACACACCCTCTAACCCCCTAGCTCAGACCCTAACCTCAACACACACCCTCTAACGCCCTAGCTCAGACCCTAACCTCAACATAAACCATAACCCCCTAGCTCAGACCCTAACCTCAACATAAACCATAACGCCCTAGCTCAGACCCTAACCTCAACACACACCCTCTAACGCCCTAGCTCAGACCCTAACCTCAACACACACCCTCTAACGCCCTAGCTCAGACCCTAACCTCAACACACACCCTCTAACGCCCTAGCTCAGACCCTAACCTCAACACACACCCTCTAACGCCCTAGCTCAGACCCTAACCTCAACACACACCCTCTAACGCCCTAGCTCAGACCCTAACCTCAACACACACCCTCTAACGCCCTAGCTCAGACCCTAACCTCAACACACACCCTCTAACGCCCTAGCTCAGACCCTAACCTCAACACACACCCTCTAACCCCCTAGCTCAGACCCTAACCTCAACACACACCCTCTAACCCCCTAGCTCAGACCCTAACCTCAACACACACCCTCTAACGCCCTAGCTCAGACCCTAACCTCAACACACACCCTCTAACCCCCTAGCTCAGACCCTAACCTCAACACACACCCTCTAACCCCCTAGCTCAGACCCTAACCTCAACACACACCCTCTAACCCCCTAGCTCAGACCCTAACCTCAACACACACCCTCTAACCCCCTAGCTCAGACCCTAACCTCAACACACACCCTCTAACGCCCTAGCTCAGACCCTAACCTCAACACACACCCTCTAACGCCCTAGCTCAGACCCTAACCTCAACACACACCCTCTAACCCCCTAGCTCAGACCCTAACCTCAACACACACCCTCTAACGCCCTAGCTCAGACCCTAACCTCAACACACACCCTCTAACCCCCTCACTCAGACCCTAACCTCAACATAAACCATAACGCCCTTCAAACTGAATGTGCAAAAATAACAGACTCTAGGGTCACATGACTGGCACAGGAATTCTGGGATTGCTGCGGAGGCCTGTTCCATGGGACGCATATGACACTCAGACACACACTCAGACACACACTCAGGCACACACACACACACACACACACACACTCTCAGACACACACACACACTCTCAGACACACACACACACACACACACACACACACACACACACACACACACACACACACAGACACACTCTCAGACACACTCTCAGACACACTCTCAGACACACACATACACATTCAGACACACTCTCAGACACACACACACACACACACACACACACACACACACACTCAGACACACACACTCTCAGACACACACACACTCTCAGACACACACACACACTCTCAGACACACACACACACACACACACACACACAGACACACACAGACTCACTCACTCACACACTCACTCACACATACACTCACTCACACACACACGCAGACACACACACTCTCAGACACACACACACACACGCAGACACACACACACTCTCAGACACACACATACGCAGACACACACACACACAGACACACACAAACGCACACTCAGACACACACACACACACACACACACACACACTCAGACACACACACACTCAGACACACACACACACAGACACACACACACAGACACACGCTCAGACACACACACACACACTCAGACACACACACTCAGACACACACACACACTCAGACACACACACACTCAGACACACACACACTCAGACACACACACACTCAGACACACACACACTCAGACACACATACTCAGACACACATACTCAGACACACACACTCAGACACACACACACTCAGACACACACACACTCAGACACACACACTCAGACACACACACTCAGACACACACACTCAGACACACACACTCAGACACACACACAGCCAGGGTTTATTTATAGGCTCAGAGAGGGTGCTTTGCTTTGATCTCTGGAACTCTGATGCAACACAGAGAGCCTGACTCACTCAGCCTCACCCTGAACACACACACACACACACACACACACTCAGCCTCACCCTGAACACACACACACACTCAGACACACACACACACTCAGCCTCACCCTGAACACACACACACACTCAGACACACACACACACTCAGCCTCACCCTGAACACACACACACACTCAGACACACACACACACTCAGCCTCACCCTGAACACACACACACACACTCAGACACACACACACACTCAGGAGTGTACCCTACAGAGAGAAGAGGAGTGGAGGAGTGTACCCTACAGAGAGAAGAGGAGTGGAGGAGTGTACCCTACAGACAGAAGGGGAGTGGAGGAGTGTACCCTACAGAGAGAAGGGGAGTGGAGGAGTGTACCCTACAGAGAGAAGGGGAGTGGAGGAGTGTACCCTACAGAGAGAAGGGGAGTGGAGGAGTGTACCCTACAGAGAGAAGGGGAGTGAAATTCCTCCACCGTGATGTGAGAGACTGATCAACAACTACAGGAAGTGTTTGGTTGGAGTCATTGCAACTAAAGATGGCACCACCAGTTATTGAGTGTAAGGGGGAAGTGGCACCACCAGTTATTGAGAGTAAGGGGGAAGTGGCACCACCAGTTATTGAGAGTAAGGGAGAAGTGGCACCACCAGTTATTGAGTGTAAGGGGGAAGTGGCACCACCAGTTATTGAGTGTAAGGGGGAAGTGGCACCACCAGTTATTGAGAGTAAGGGGGAAGTGGCACCACCAGTTATTGAGTGGAAGGGGGAAGTGGCACCACCAGTTATTGAGTGTAAGGGGGAAGTGGCACCCCAGGTTATTGAGAGTAAGGGGAAAATGGCACCACCAGTTATTGAGAGTAAGGGAGAAGTGGCACCACCAGTTATTGAGTGTAAGGGGGAAGTGGCACCACCAGTTATTGAGAGTAAGGGGGAAGTGGCACCACCAGTTATTGAGTGGAAGGGGGAAGTGGCACCACCAGTTATTGAGTGTAAGGGGAAGTGGCACCCCCAGTTATTGAGTGTAAGGGGGAAGTGGCACCACCAGTTATTGAGTGTAAGGGGGAAGTGGCACCACCAGTTATTGAGGGTAAGGGTAAAGTGGCACCCCCAGTTATTGAGTGTAAGGGGGAAGTGGCACCACCAGTTATTGAGTGTAAGGGGGAAGTGGCACCACCAGTTATTGAGAGTAAGGGTAAAGTGGCACCCCCAGTTATTGAGTGTAAGGGGGAAGTGGCACCACCAGTTATTGAGAGTAAGGGTAAAGTGGCACCACCAGTTATTGAGTGTAAGGGGGAAGTGGCACCACCAGTTATTGAGTGTAAGGGGGATGTGGCACCACCAGTTATTGCGAGTAAGGGGGAAGTGGCACCACCAGTTATTGAGTGTAAGGGGGAAGTGGCACCACCAGTTATTGAGTGTAAGGGGGTAGTGGGACCACCAGTTATTGAGTGTAAGGGGGATATGGCACCACCAGTTATTGCGAGTAAGGGGGAAGCGGCACCACCAGTTATTGAGTGTAAGGGGGAAGCGGCACCACCAGTTATTGAGAGTAAGGGGGAAGTGGTACCACCAGTTATTGAGTGTAAGGGGGAAGCGGCACCACCAGTTATTGAGAGTAAGGGGGAAGTGGTACCACCAGTTATTGAGTGTAAGGGGGAAGCGGCACCACCAGTTATTGAGAGTAAGGGGAAAATGGCACCACCAGTTATTGAGTGTAAGGGGGAAGTGGCACCACCAGTTATTGAGGGTAAGGGTAAAGTGGCACCCCCAGTTATTGAGTGTAAGGGGGAAGTGGCACCACCAGTTATTGAGTGTAAGGGGGAAGTGGCACCACCAGTTATTGAGAGTAAGGGTAAAGTGGCACCACCAGTTATTGAGTGTAAGGGGGAAGTGGCACCACCAGTTATTGAGTGTAAGGGGGATGTGGCACCACCAGTTATTGCGAGTAAGGGGGAAGTGGCACCACCAGTTATTGAGTGTAAGGGGGAAGTGGCACCACCAGTTATTGAGTGTAAGGGGGAAGTGGCACCACCAGTTATTGAGTGTAAGGGGGAAGCGGCACCACCAGTTATTGAGTGTAAGGGGGAAGCGGCACCACCAGTTATTGAGTGTAAGGGGGAAGCGGCACCACCAGTTATTGAGAGTAAGGGGGAAGTGGTACCACCAGTTATTGAGTGTAAGGGGGAAGCGGCACCACCAGTTATTGAGAGTAAGGGGAAAATGGCACCACCAGTTATTGAGTGTAAGGGGGAAGTGGCACCACCAGTTATTGAGGGTAAGGGTAAAGTGGCACCCCCAGTTATTGAGTGTAAGGGGGAAGTGGCACCACCAGTTATTGAGTGTAAGGGGGAAGTGGCACCACCAGTTATTGAGAGTAAGGGTAAAGTGGCACCACCAGTTATTGAGTGTAAGGGGGAAGTGGCACCACCAGTTATTGAGTGTAAGGGGGATGTGGCACCACCAGTTATTGCGAGTAAGGGGGAAGTGGCACCACCAGTTATTGAGTGTAAGGGGGAAGTGGCACCACCAGTTATTGAGTGTAAGGGGGAAGTGGCACCACCAGTTATTGAGTGTAAGGGGGAAGCGGCACCACCAGTTATTGAGTGTAAGGGGGAAGCGGCACCACCAGTTATTGAGTGTAAGGGGGAAGCGGCACCACCAGTTATTGAGAGTAAGGGGGAAGCGGTACCACCAGTTATTGAGTGTAAGGGGGAAGCAGCACCACCAGTTATTGAGAGTAAGGGGTAAGTGGTACCACCAGTTATTGAGTGTAAGGGGGAAGCGGCACCACCAGTTATTGAGAGTAAGGGGAAAATGGCACCACCAGTTATTGAGTGTAAGGGGGAAGTGGCACCACCAGTTATTGAGAGTAAGGGGAAAGTGGCACCACCAGTTATTGAGAGTAAGGGGAAAGTGGCACCACCAGTTATTGAGAGTAAGGGGAAAGTGGCACCCCCAGTTATTGAGTGTAAGGGGGAAGTGGCACCCCCAGTTATTGAGTGTAAGGGGGAAGTGGCACCACCAGTTATTGAGTGTAAGGGGGAAGTGGCCGCACCAGTTATTGAGAGTAAGGGGGAAGTGGCACCACCAGTTATTGAGAGTAAGGGAGAAGTGGCACCACCTGTTATTGAGAGTAAGGGGGAAGTGGCACCACCAGTTATTGAGTGTAAGGGGAAGTGGCACCACCAGTTATTGAGAGTAAGGGGGAAGTGGCACCACCAGTTATTGAGTGTAAGGGGAAAGTGGCACCACCAGTTATTGAGAGTAAGGGGGAAGTGGCACCCCCAGTTATTGAGAGTAAGGGGGAAGTGGCACCACCAGTTATTGAGAGTAAGGGGAAAGTGGCACCACCAGTTATTGAGAGTAAGGGGGAAGTGGCACCACCAGTTATTGAGAGTAAGGGGGAAGTGGCACCACCAGTTATTGAGAGTAAGGGGGCTTTTTAACACAGGGGAAGTTTTGCATAACTTTGTTAAATAAATACGTACACATTTATTATAATTTTTGTTCCCTCTATCTAATATTTTATTTGGTGTTTTGGTTGAAGATCTGATAACATTGACAATCAAAAACATGCAAAAATAGAGAAAATCAGAACTTCAGCCAGTGACCTGTTTTATCTTCAGGGTTCATATGGAAATTGGGGATGCCGCCCTTCTAGGCAGAGTTGCCAAGAAAACGCCATATCAGACTGGCCAAGAAAAATAAAAGATTAAGATGAGCAAAAGAACACAGACACTGGACAGAGGAACTCTGCCTAGAAGGGCAGCATCCTGGAGTTGCCTCTTCACTGTTGACGTTGCGGGTACTATTTAATGAAGCTGCCAGTTGAGGACTTGTGAGGCGTCTGTTTCTCAAACTAGACACTAATGTACTTGTCCCTCTTGCTCAGTTGTGCAACAGGGGCCTCCCACTCCTCTTTCTATTCTGGTTAGAGCCAGTTCGCGCTGTTCTGTGAAGGGAGTAGTATACAGAGTGAGGCGTTTAGTCCCAGGGTCCTTAGCTTAGTGATGAGCTTTGTGGGAACTATGGTGTTGAACGCTGAGCTGTAGTCAATGAACAGCATTCTCACGTAGGTGTTCCTTTTGTCCAGGTGGGAAAGGACAGTGTGGAGTGCAATAGAGATGGCATCATCTGTGGATCTGTTTGAGTGGTATGCAAATTCGAGTGGGTCTAGGGTTTCTGGGATAATGGTGTTGATGTGGGCCATTACCAGCCTTTCAAAGCACTTCATGGCTACCAACGTGAGTGCTACGGGTCGGTAGTCATTTAGACAGGTTGCCTTTGTGTTCTTGGGCACAGGGACTATGGTGGTCTGCTTGAAACATTTTGGTATTACAGACTCAATCAGGGACATGTCAGTGAAGACACCTGCCAGTTGGTCAGCACATGCCCGGAGCACAAGTCCTGGTAATCCGTCTGGCCCCGCAGCCTTGTGAATGTTGACCTGTTTCAAGGTCTTACTCACATCGGCTACGGAGAGCGTGATCACACCATCGTCCGGAACAGCTGATGCTCTCATGTATGTCTCAGTGTTGCTTGCCTCAAAGCCAGCAGATAAGTAATTTAGCTCGTCTGGTAGGTTCGTGTCACTGGGCAGCTCTCGGCTGTGCTTCCCTTTGTAGTCTGTAATAGTTTGCAAGCCCTGCCACATAAGACGAGCGTCGGAGCCGGTAGGATCTTAATCCTGTATTGAGGCTTTGCCTGTTTGATGGTTTTTTCCTGTTTGATGTTTTCTTCCTGTGAAGCACATTGTGTTTCCATGTCTGAAATGTTCTGAATAAATAACACTTGAATTTGATCTGGACTTGACCATCTCTCTCTAGAGGGGGGTATTCTGGACTAGACCATCTCTCTCTAGAGGGGGGTATTCTGGACTAGACCATCTCTCTCTAGATGGGGGTATTCTGAACTAGACCATCTCTCTCTAGAGGGGGGTATTCTGAACTAGACCATCTCTCTCTAGAGGGGGGTATTCTGGACTAGACCATCTCTCTCTAGAGGGGGGTATTCTGAACTAGACCATCTCTCTCTAGAGGGGGGTATTCTGGACTAGACCATCTCTCTCTAGATGGGGGTATTCTGGACTTGACCATCTCTCTCTAGAGGGGGGTATTCTGGACTAGACCATCTCTCTCTAGATGGGGGTATTCTGGACTAGACCATCTCTCTCTAGAGGGGGTATTCTGAACTAGACCATCTCTCTCTAGATGGGGGTATTCTGGACTAGACCATCTCTCTCTAGATGGGGGTATTCTGGACTAGACCATCTCTCTCTAGATGGGGGTATTCTGGACTAGACCATCTCTCTCTAGAGGGGGTATTCTGAACTAGACCATCTCTCTCTAGATGGGGGTATTCTGGACTAGACCATCTCTCTCTAGATGGGGGTATTCTGGACTAGACCATCTCTCTCTAGAGGGGGTATTCTGAACTAGACCATCTCTCTCTAGATGGGGGTATTCTGGACTAGACCATCTCTCTCTAGAGGGGGGTATTCTGGACTTGACCATCTCTCTCTAGAGGGGGGTATTCTGGACTTGACCATCTCTCTCTAGAGGGGGGTATTCTGGACTTGACCATCTCTCTCTAGATGGGGGTATTCTGGACTAGACCATCTCTCTCTAGAGGGGGGTATTCTGGACTAGACCATCTCTCTCTAGATGGGGGTATTCTGGACTAGACCATCTCTCTCTAGAGGGGGGTATTCTGGACTAGACCATCTCTCTCTAGAGGGGGGTATTCTGGACTAGACCATCTCTCTAGATGGGGGTATTCTGGACTAGACCATCTCTCTCTAGAGGGGGGTATTCTGGACTTGACCATCTCTCTCTAGAGGGGGGTATTCTGGACTTGACCATCTCTCTCTAGAGGGGGGTATTCTGAACTAGACCATCTCTCTCTAGAGGGGGGTATTCTGGACTTGACCATCTCTCTCTAGAGGGGGGTATTCTGGACTAGACCATCTCTCTCTAGAGGGGGGTATTCTGGACTAGACCATCTCTCTCTAGAGGGGGGTATTCTGGACTAGACCATCTCTCTCTAGATTGGGGTATTCTGGACTAGACCATCTCTCTCTAGATGGGGGTATTCTGAACTAGACCATCTCTCTAGATGGGGGTATTCTGGACTAGACCATCTCTCTCTAGAGGGGGGTATTCTGGACTAGACCATCTCTCTCTAGAGGGGTTATTCTGGACTAGACCATCCCTCTCTCTAGATGGTTATGCAAATCACCCGGAGAACAACCAGACCTCAACTGTGGGATTTAGGCAAATGCTCAGTGTGTGTTGTACACAGTCAATTGCAGACAGTAGCCAAACAGAGCAAGGTTGAGCAGACTGTTCAGAGTTGCTGAACCCAGGGTCACACACTTCTCCTGGAGTGCATACTTGCACACTTTCTCACATGGGTTTACCAATGTTGAAAACTCCCTCCAGCCAAAGTCTTCACCAATCATATGCTTTTAAATCCATATGCACACCTTGGGGGAATCGTGACTGTGTGTGTGTGTGTGTGTGTGGTGTGTGGTGTGTGGTGTGTGTGTGTGTGTGTTACTTACAGGTGGAGTTTCCCTGCATCTGTATAACACACTTGGCATCTCGGCTGGTCTCCCGGGAGTTGAAAGGTCGCACGCGTACTGCCACCTTCACTGAGGCTCCTGCCATCCTCACCTCTGACCCCTTACCCCTAGAACACAGAACACATCTTTAGAACACAGAACACATCTTTAGAACACAGAACACATCTTTAAAACAGGGAACTTTGCAGTTAGGGGGGAGAGTTTGGAGGGAGAGAGAGGGAGGTTATCTAACGACATACGACTGGCTATGTTCTGTGTCTAAAGGACCGTTCTCCCTGATGTTCAACCAGAACATTAGAAACAGGAGGGACAATGTAGGACACAGCTTTAGTCAAGAGGCTCTGGTCTAATGTTGGACACAGCTTTAGTCAAGAGACTCTAGTCTAATGTTGGACACAGCTTTAGTCAAGAGGCTCTGGTCTAATGTTGGACACAGCTTTAGTCAAGAGGCTCTGGTCTAATGTTGGACACAGCTTTAGTCAAGAGGCTCTGGTCTAATATAGGACACAGCTTTAGTCAAGAGGCTCTGGTCTAATGTTGGACACAGCTTTAGTCAAGAGGCTCTGGTCTAATGTTGGACACAGCTTTAGTCGAGAGGCTCTGGTCTAATGTTGGACACAGCTTTAGTCAAGAGGCTCTGGTCTAATGTTGGACACAGCTTTAGTCAAGAGGCTCTGGTCTAATGTTGGACACAGCTTTAGTCAAGAGGCTCTGGTCTAATGTTGGACACAGCTTTAGTCAAGAGGCTCTGGTCTAATGTTGGACACAGCTTTAGTCAAGAGGCTCTGGTCTAATGTTGGACACAGCTTTAGTCAAGAGACTCTGGTCTAATGTTGGACACAGCTTTAGTCAAGAGGCTCTGGTCTAATATAGGACACAGCTTTAGTCAAGAGGCTCTGGTCTAATGTTGGACACAGCTTTAGTCAAGAGGCTCTGGTCTAATGTTGGACACAGCTTTAGTCAAGAGGCTCTGGTCTAATGTTGGACACAGCTTTAGTCAAGAGGCTCTGGTCTAATGTTGGACACAGCTTTAGTCAAGAGGCTCTGGTCTAATGTTGGACACAGCTTTAGTCAAGAGGCTCTGGTCTAATGTTGGACACAGCTTTAGTCAAGAGGCTCTGGTCTAATGTTGGACACAGCTTTAGTCAAGAGGCTCTGGTCTAATGTTGGACACAGCTTTAGTCAAGAGGCTCTGGTCTAATGTAGGACACAGGGAATAGGAAGGCTCTCTCCCTGCAACCTCTCTCCCTCCAACCTCTCTCCCTCCAACCTCTCTCCCTCCAACCTCTCTACCTCCAACCTCTCTACCTCCAACCTCTCTACCTCCAACCTCTCTACCTCTCTCCTCCAACCTCTCCCCCCCAACCTCTCTCCCTCCAACCTCTCTCCCTCCAACCTCTCTCCCTCCAACCTCTCTCCCTCCAACCTCTCTCCCTCCAACCTCTAACCTCTACCCAGTCTAACTACCACACTCTAACAGGTGGTACCCAGTCTAATTACCACAATATATCAGGTGGTACCCAGTCTAATTACCACAATATATCCACTGTTTCACTGACATCACTCATTTAATTAATTAGTTAATAGTGGTTAATAGTGGCTACTCCATCACTCATTTAGTGGTTAATAGTGGCTACTCCATCACTCATTTAGTGGTTAATAGTGGTTAATAGTGGCTATTCCATCACTCATTTAGTGGTTAATAGTGGCTACTCCATCACCCATTTAGTGGTTAATAGTGTCTACTCCATCACTCATTTAGTGGTTAATAGTGGCTACTCCATCACTCATTTAGTGGTTAATAGTGGCTACTCCATCACCCATTTAGTGGTTAATAGTGGCTACTCCATCACTCATTTAGTGGTTAATAGTGGCTACTTATCACTCATTTAGTGGTTAATAGTGGTTAATAGTGGCTACTCCATCACTCATTTAGTGGTTAATAGTGGCTACTCCATCACTCATTTAGTGGTTAATAGTGGTTAATAGTGGCTATTCCATCACTCATTTAGTGGTTAATAGTGGCTACTCCATCACCCATTTAGTGGTTAATAGTGGCTACTCCATCACTCATTTAGTGGTTAATAGTGGCTACTCCATCACTCATTTAGTGGTTAATAGTGGTTAATAGTGGCTACTCCATCACTCATTTAGTGGTTAATAGTGGCTACTCCACCACTCATTTAGTGGTTAATAGTGGCTACTCCATCACCCATTTAGTGGTTAATAGTGGCTACTCCATCACTCATTTAGTGGTTAATAGTGGCTACTCCATCACTCATTTAGTGGTTAATAGTGGCTACTCCATCACTCATTTAGTGGTTAATAGTGGCTACTCCATCACTCATTTAGTGCTTAATAGTGGCTACTCCATCACCCATTTAGTGGTTAATAGTGGCTACTCCATCACTCATTTAGTGGTTAATAGTGGCTACTCCATCACTCATTTAGTGGTTAATAGTGACTACTCCATCACTCATTTAGTGGTTAATAGTGGCTACTCCATCACTCATTTAGTGGTTAATAGTGGCTACTCCATCACTCATTTAGTGGTTAATAGTGGCTACTCCATCCCTCATTTAGTGGTTAATAGTGGCTACTCCATCACTCGAGGTGCTAAGTGGTTTTTAGTGGGCGTATATTTCTCCACGTGCCTCGTCACTTCTCTGCACCTTCCTACTGCGTCAGAGGTGAAATGGACTGCTGTACCTAATTATTCTATATCGACATTATCGAAAAATGAATCTAAACATTTTTATTTGGTTATTGAGGGAAGTAATTACCTCGATAATTATTGATATGGATTTATCGTCCAGCCCATTTATCGACTGCCCTTTGAGACATGTTACAACTACAATGTTACTACAACACTACTACAACCTTACTACAGACATGTTACAACTACAACCTTACTACAGACTGCCCTTCTGAGACATGTTACAACTACAATGTTACTACAACACTACTACAACCTTACTACAGACATGTTAGAACTACAACCTTACTACAACATTACTACAACCTTACTACAGACATGTTACAACTACAACTTTACTACAATACTACTACAACCTTACTACAGACATGTTACAACTACAACTTTACTACAACATTACTACAGACATGTTACAACTACAACTTTACTACAACACTACTACAACATGACTGCCCCTTACTACAGACTGCCCTTTGAGACATGTTACAACTACAACTTTACTACAACATTACTACAACCTTACTATAGACATGTTACAACTACAACTTTACTACAACATTACTACAACCTTACTATAGACATGTTACAACGACAACTTTACTACAACATTACTACAACCTTACTACAGACTACGCTTTGAGTCATGTTACAACTACAACACTACTACAACGTTACTACAACACTACTACAGACTGCCCTAACAGGTGGTATTCTAGTCTAAATGTTTGTTGCAGGGGAATCAGTCAGAACAACCATAGGACACACACACACACACACACACACACACACACACACACACACACACACACACACACACACACACACACCACAGCTCGACATATAGGAAGTGAGTAGAGGTGCACCTTCTCTGAGTCACTTCCCCCATCCAACACACACACACACACACACACACCACAGCTCGACATATAGGAAGTGAGTAGAGGTTCACCTTCTCTGAGTCACTTCCCCCATCCAACACACTCACTCACCTCTTACTTTGTAACCTGCAGCCACATTCAAAACACAATTAATTTTCACAGGCGCTTTCAACTCTGAATAGACAGACAAAACACTTGTACACAGAGTCAATGAAACACAGTTTTGGATTCTCCACACACAGCAGGCTGGTAGAGGTACCAGGGTCAGATACAGCAGGCTGGTAGAGGTACCAGGGTCAGATACAGCAGGCTGGTAGAGGTACCAGGGTCAGATACAGCAGGCTGGTAGAGGTACCAGGGTCAGACACAGCAGGCTGGTAGAGGTACCAGGGTCAGATACAGCAGGCTGGTAGAGGTACCAGGGTCAGATACAGCAGGCTGGTAGAGGTACCAGGGTCAGATACAGCAGGCTGGTAGAGGTACCAGGGTCAGATACAGCAGGCTGGTAGAGGTACCAGGGTCAGATACAGCAGGCTGGTAGAGGTACCAGGGTCAGATACAGCAGGCTGGTAGAGGTACCAGGGTCAGATACAGCAGGCTGGTAGAGGTACCAGGGTCAGATACAGCAGGCTGGTAGAGGTACCAGGGTCAGATACAGCAGGCTGGTAGAGGTACCAGGGTCAGACACAGCAGGCTGGTAGAGGTACCAGGGTCAGATACAGCAGGCTGGTAGAGGTACCAGGGTCAGATACAGCAGGCTGGTAGAGGTACCAGGGTCAGACACAGCAGGCTGGTAGAGGTACCAGGGTCAGATACAGCAGGCTGGTAGAGGTACCAGGGTCAGATACAGCAGGCTGGTAGAGGTACCAGGGTCAGACACAGCAGGCTGGTAGAGGTACCAGGGTCAGACTGTCTGTGGTTAGTTAGTTAGCTACAGCCCTCATCTCTTCTCCTCTCCTCTTTTCATTGTTCATAACTTGTTTTGTACATAATGTTGCTGCTACCGTCTCTTATGACCGAAAAGAGCTTTTGGACATCAGAACTGGGATTATTCACCTCAGATTAGACAAATACTTTTTCTTCAATTGTCTGACGGGAGGGAGATACAACAGATTTGGGTGCATCAGGTGCCGAGTGGATAATCTGCCTGACTTCTGTCCAGCTGGAAAATAAATGGGATGAACTGAAAGCACGTTTATCCTACCAACGGGACATTAAAAACTGTCAAATCTTATGTTTCACCGAGTCATGGCTGAACGACGACATTATCACACAGCTGTATCGGCATCGTGGAACAGCAGCCTCTGGTAAGATAAGGGGCGGAGGCCTATGGGTTATACTCTGTATCGGCATCGTGGAACAGCAGCCTCTGGTAAGATAAGGGGCAGAGGCCTATGGGTTATACTCTGTATCGGCATCGTGGAACAGCAGCCTCTGGTAAGATAAGGGGCGGAGGCCTATGGGTTATACTCTGTATCGGCAACAGCAGCCTCTGGTAAGATAAGGGGCGGAGGCCTATGGGTTATACTCTGTATCGGCAACAGCAGCCTCTGGTAAGATAAGGGGCGGAGGCCTATGGGTTATACTCTGTATCGGCATCGTGGAACAGCAGCCTCTGGTAAGGTAAGGGGCGGAGGCCTATGGGTTATACTCTGTATCGGCAACAGCAGCCTCTGGTAAGATAAGGGGCGGAGGCCTATGGGTTATACTCTGTATCGGCAACAGCAGCCTCTGGTAAGATAAGGGGCGGAGGCCTATGGGTTATACTCTGTATCGGCATCGTGGAACAGCAGCCTCTGGTAAGATAAGGGGCGGAGGCCTATGGGTTATACTCTGTATCGGCAACAGCAGCCTCTGGTAAGATAAGGGGCGGAGGCCTATGGGTTATACTCTGTATCGGCAACAGCAGCCTCTGGTAAGATAAGGGGCGGAGGCCTATGGGTTATACTCTGTATCGGCAACAGCAGCCTCTGGTAAGATAAGGGGCGGAGGCCTATGGGTTATACTCTGTATCGGCAACAGCAGCCTCTGGTAAGATAAGGGGCGGAGGCCTATGGGTTATACTCTGTATCGGCAACAGCAGCCTCTGGTAAGATAAGGGGCGGAGGCCTATGGGTTATACTCTGTATCGGCAACAGCAGCCTCTGGTAAGATAAGGGGCGGAGGCCTATGGGTTATACTCTGTATCGGCAACAGCAGCCTCTGGTAAGATAAGGGGCGGAGGCCTATGGGTTATACTCTGTATCGGCAACAGCAGCCTCTGGTAAGATAAGGGGCGGAGGCCTATGGGTTATACTCTGTATCGGCAACAGCAGCCTCTGGTAAGATAAGGGGCGGAGGCCTATGGGTTATACTCTGTATCGGCAACAGCAGCCCAGCGTAGCCTAGTGGTTAGAGCGTTGGACTAGTAACCGGAAGGTTGCGAGTTCAAACCCCCGAGCTGACAAGGTACAAATCTGTCGTTCTGCCCCTGAACAGGCAAACCCATTGTTCCCAGGCCATCATTGAAAATAAGAATATGTTCTTAACTGACTTGCCTGGTTAAATAAAGGTAAAAATATATATATATTTTTTTAAATACTCTGTATCGGCAACAGCAGCCTCTGGTAAGATAAGGGGCGGAGGCCTATGGGTTATACTCTGTATCGGCATCGTGGAACAGCAGCCTCTGGTAAGATAAGGGGCGGAGGCCTATGGGTTATACTCTGTATCGGCAACAACAGCCTCTGGTAAGATAAGGGGCGGAGGCCTATGGGTTATACTCTGTATCGGCAACAGCAGCCTCTGGTAAGATAAGGGGCGGAGGCCTATGGGTTATACTCTGTATCGGCAACAGCAGCCTCTGGTAAGATAAGGGGCGGAGGCCTATGGGTTATACTCTGTATCGGCAACAGCAGCCTCTGGTAAGATAAGGGGCGGAGGCCTATGGGTTATACTCTGTATCGGCATCGTGGAACAGCAGCCTCTGGTAAGATAAGGGGCGGAGGCCTATGGGTTATACTCTGTATCGGCAACAGCAGCCTCTGGTAAGATAAGGGGCGGAGGCCTATGGGTTATACTCTGTATCGGCAACAGCAGCCTCTGGTAAGATAAGGGGCGGAGGCCTATGGGTTATACTCTGTATCGGCATCGTGGAACAGCAGCCTCTGGTAAGATAAGGGGCGGAGGCCTATGGGTTATACTCTGTATCGGCATCGTGGAACAGCAGCCTCTGGTAAGATAAGGGGCGGAGGCCTATGGGTTATACTCTGTATCGGCAACACCAGCCTCTGGTAAGATAAGGGGCGGAGGCCTATGGGTTATACTCTGTATCGGCAACAGCAGCCTCTGGTAAGATAAGGGGCGGAGGCCTATGGGTTATACTCTGTATCGGCAACAGCAGCCTCTGGTAAGATAAGGGGCGGAGGCCTATGGGTTATACTCTGTATCGGCATCGTGGAACAGCAGCCTCTGGTAAGATAAGGGGCGGAGGCCTATGGGTTATACTCTGTATCGGCAACAGCAGCCTCTGGTAAGATAAGGGGCGGAGGCCTATGGGTTATACTCTGTATCGGCAACAGCAGCCTCTGGTAAGATAAGGGGCGGAGGCCTATGGGTTATACTCTGTATCGGCATCAGCAGCCTCTGGTAAGATAAGGGGCGGAGGCCTATGGGTTATACTCTGTATCGGCAACAGCAGCCTCTGGTAAGATAAGGGGCGGAGGCCTATGGGTTATACTCTGTATCGGCATCAGCAACCTCTGGTAAGATAAGGGGCGGAGGCCTATGGGTTATACTCTGTATCGGCAACAGCAGCCTCTGGTAAGATAAGGGGCGGAGGCCAATGCATAAGGAAGTCTCAAGGTTTTGCTTTTTTACCTTTATTTAACTAGGCAAGTCAGTTAGGGACGGCCTAGGAACAGTGGGTTAACTGACCTAGGAACAGTGGGTTAACTGACCTAGGAACAGTGGGTTAACTGCCTTGTTCAGGGGCAGAATGACAGTCAGTTAATGACGGCCTAGGAATAGTGGGTTAACTGCCTTGTTCAGGGGCAGAATGACAGTCAGTTAATGACGGCCTAGGAATAGTGGGTTAACTGCCTTGTTCAGGGGCAGAATGACAGTCAGTTAATGACGGCCTAGGAATAGTGGGTTAACTGCCTTGTTCAGGGGCAGCATGACAGTCAGTTAAGGACGGCCTAGGAACAGTGGGTTAACTGACCTAGGAACAGTGGGTTAACTGCCTTGTTCAGGTGCAGAATGACAGTCAGTTAATGACGGCCTAGGAATAGTGGGTTAACTGCCTTGTTCAGGGGCAGAATGACAGATTTTCACCTTGTCAGCTCGGGGATTCGAGCTTGCAACCTTTCGGTTACTAGTCCAACGCTTTAACCACTAGGCTACCCTGCCGCCCCAAGGCTTGAGATAGAGTATCTCATGATAAGGTGTAGACCACACTATTTACCAAGAGAGTTTACATCTATATTTTACATCTATAAAGTTAGTGAGGGAGATATGAGTCTCCAGCTTCAGTGATTTTTGCAATTAGTTTCAGTCATTGGCAGCAGAGAACTGGAAGGAAAGGCTGCCAAAGGAGGAACTGGCTTTGGGGATGAAATATACCTTTTGGAGCGCGTGCTACGGGTGGGTGCTGCTATGGTGACCAGTGAGCTGAGATAAGGTGGGGCTTTACCCAGCAAAGACTTTTTGATGACCTGGAGCCAATGGGTTTGGCGACGAATATGAAGCGAGGGCCAGCCAACGAGAGCACACAGGTCGCAGTGGTGGGTAGTATATGGGGCTTTGGTGACAAAACGGATGGCACTGTGATAGACTGCATCCAATTTGCTGAATAGAGTGTTGGAGGCTATTTTGTAAATGACATCGCCGAAGTCAAGGATCGATAGGATAGTCAGTTTTACGAGGGTATGTTTGGCAGCATGAGTTAAGGATGATTTTTGCGAAATAGGAAGCCGATTCTAGATTTAATTTTGGATTAGAGATGCTTAATGTGAGTCTGGAAGGAGAGTTTACAGTCTAACCAGACACCAAGGTATTTGTAGTTGTCAGAAACGTCCAGAGTAGTGATGCTGGACGGGCGGGCAGGTGCGGGCAGTGATCGGTTGAAGAGCATGCATTTAGTTTTACTTGCATTTAAGAGCAGTTAGAGGTCACGGAAGGAGTGTTGTATGGTATTGAAGCTTGTCTGGAGGTTAGTTAACACAGTGTCCAAAGAAGGGCCAGAAGTGTAGAGGTGGATCAGAGAATCACCAGCAGCAAGAGCAACATCATTGATGTATATAGAGAAAAGAGTCAGCCTGAGAATTTAACCCTGTGGCACCCCCATAGAGACTGCTAGAGATAAGGACCCTGGGACTAAACACCTCCCTCTGCAACTGGATCCTGGACTTCCTGACGGGCCGACCCCAGGTGGTAAAGGTAGGTAACAGCACTTCCGCCACGCTGATCTTCAACACAGGGGCACCTCAGGGGTGCGTGCTCAGTCCCCTCATGTACTCCCTGTCCCCTCAAGACTGCACGGCCAAACACGACTCCAACACCATCATCAAGTTTGCTGATGACACAACAGTGGTAGGCCTGAACACCGACAACAACGAGACAGCCTATAGGGAGGAGGTCAGAGAACTGGCAGTGTGGAGCCAGGACAACAACCTCTCCCTCAACGTGATCAAGACAAATGAGATGATTGTGGACTACAGGAAAAGGAGGACCGAACACGCCCCCATTCTCATCCATGGGGCTGTAGTGGAGCAGGTTGAAAGCTTCAAGTTCCTTGGCGTCCACATCACCAACAAACTAACATGGTCCAAGCACACCAAGACAATTGTGAAGAGAGCACAACAAAACCTATTCCCCCTCAGGAATCGGAAAAGATTTGGCATGGGTCCTCAGATCCTCAAAAGGTTTTACAGCTGCACCATCGAGAGCATCCTGACGAGTTGCATCACTGCCTGGTACGGCAACTGCTTGGCCTCCGACCGCAAGGCACTACAGAGGGTACTGCGTACGGCCCAGTACATCACCGGGGCCAAGCTTCCTGCCATCCAGGACCTCTACACCAGGCGGTGTCAGAGGAAGGCCCTAAAAATGGTCAAAGACCCCAACCACCCCAGTCATTGACTGTTCTCTCTACTACCGCACACCAAGCGGTACCGGAGCACCAAGTCTGGGTCCAAGAGGCTTCTAAACAGCTTTTTACCCCTAAGCCATAAGTCTCCTGAACAGCTAATCAAATGGCTACCCAGACTATTTGCAGGTACCTCCTGTATACAGCCCAGCTATTGTTATTTACTGCTGCTCTTTAATTATTTGTTATTTTCTTAACATTTTCATAAAACGGCATTGTTGGTTAAGGGAAGTAAGCATTTCACTGTAAGGTCTACCTGTTGTATTCGCCACATGTGACTAATACACTTTCATTTGATCTATCGGTCTTTAGTCTTCAATCACTCTCTCAGTCTGTCTGTCTCTGTGTGTTGTGGTCTACACCACAGTCTGTCTCTGTGTGTTGTGGTCTATACCACAGTCTGTCTCTGTGTGTTGTGGTCTACACCACAGTCTGTCTCTGTGTGTTGTGGTCTACACCACAGTCTGTCTCTGTGTGTTGTGGTCTATACCACAGTCTGTCTCTGTGTGTTGTGGTCTACACCACAGTCTGTCTCTGTGTGTTGTGGTCTATACCACAGTCTGTCTCTCTGTGTTGTGGTCTACACCACAGTCTGTCTCTGTGTGTTGTGGTCTACACCACAGTCTGTCTCTGTGTGTTGTGGTCTACACCACAGTCTGTCTCTGTGTGTTGTTGTCTACACCACAGTCTGTCTCTGTGTGTTGTGGTCTACACCACAGTCTGTCTCTGTGTGTTGTGGTCTACACCACAGTCTGTCTCTGTGTGTTGTGGTCTACACCACAGTCTGTCTCTGTGTGTTGTGGTCTACACCACAGTCTGTCTCTGTGTGTTGTGGTCTATACCACAGTCTGTCTCTGTGTGTTGTGGTCTACACCACAGTCTGTCTCTGTATGTTGTGGTCTATACCACAGTCTGTCTCTGTGTGTTGTGGTCTACACCACAGTCTGTCTCTGTGTGTTGTGGTCTACACCACAGTCTGTCTCTGTGTGTTGTGGTCTACACCACAGTCTGTCTCTGTGTGTTGTGGTCTATACCACAGTCTGTCTCTGTGTGTTGTGGTCTACACCACAGTCTGTCTCTGTGTGTTGTGGTCTACACCACAGTCTGTCTCTGTGTGTTGTGGTCTATACCACAGTCTGTCTCTGTGTGTTGTGGTCTACACCACAGTCTGTCTCTGTGTGTTGTGGTCTACACCACAGTCTGTCTCTGTGTGTTGTGGTCTACACCACAGTCCGTCTCTGTGTGTTTTAACAACATTCCCAACTATCACACAGCATTCACTGGACTGTATATACACAACATGATCGAAAGTATGTGGACACCTGCTCGTCAAACATCTCGTTCCAAAATCATGGGCATTAATATGGAGTTGGTTCCCCTTTGCTGCTATAACAGCCTCCACTCTTCTGGGAAGGATTTCCACTAGATGTTGGAACATTGCCGCTATAACAGCCTCCACTCTTCTGGGAAGGCTTTCCACTAGATGTTGGAACATTGCTGCTATAACAGCCTCCACTCTTCTGGGAAGGCTTTCCACTAGATGTTGGAACATTGCTGCTATAACAGCCTCCTCTCTTCTGGGAAGGCTTTCCACTAGATGTTGGAACATTGCTGCTATAACAACCTCCTCTCTTCTGGGAAGGCTTTCCACTAGATGTTGGAACATTGCTGCTATAACAGCCTCCTCTCTTCTGGGAAGGCTTTCCACTAGATGTTGGAACATTGCTGCTATAACAGCCTCCACTCTTCTGGGAAGGCTTTCCACTAGATGTTGGAACATTGCTGCTATAATAGCCTCCACTCTTCTGGGAAGGCTTTCCACTAGATGTAGGAACATTGCTGCTATAACAGTCTCCACTCTTCTGGGAAGACTTTCCACTAGATGTTGGAACATTGCTGCTATAACAGCCTCCACTCTTCTGGGAAGACTTTCCACTAGATGTTGGAACATTGCTGCTATAACAGCCTCCACTCTTCTGGGAAGGCTTTCCACTAGATGTTGGAACATTGCTGCTATAACAACCTCCTCTCTTCTGGGAAGGCTTTCCACTAGATGTTGGAACATTGCTGTTATAACAGCCTCCACTCTTCTGGGAAGGCTTTCCAGTAGATGTAGGAACATTTCTGCTATAACAGCCCCCACTCTTCTGGGAAGGCTTTCCACTAGATGTTGGAACATTGCTGCAGGGACTTGCTTCCATTCAGCCACAAGAGCATTAGTGAGGTCGGGCACTGATGCTGGGCGATGAGGTCTGGCTCGCAGTCGGCGTTCCAATTCATCCCAAAGGTGTTTGATAGGGTTGAGGTCAGGGCTCTGAGCAGGCCAGTCAAGTTCTTCCACACCGATCTCACAAACTATTTGTTTGGACTTGGCTTCGTGCACGGGGGCATTGTCATGCTGAAACAGGAAAGGGTCTCCCCAAACTGTGTGGAAGCACAGAATCATCTAGAATGTATGAGGGTGGCAGTGTAGCCTAGTGGTTAGAGCATTGGACTAGTAACCGAAAGGTTGCAAGTTCAAATCCCCGAGCTGACAAGGTACAAAATCTGTCGTTCTGCCCTTGAACAGGCAGTTAACCCACTGTTCCTAGGCCGTCATTGAAAATAAGAATTTGTCCTTAACTGACTTGCCTAGTAAAATAAAAGGTAAAATTAAATTTAAAAATTAAATGATGTAGCATTAAGATTTCTAGCCCGAACCATGAAAAACAACCCCAGCCCATTATTCCTCCTCCACCAAACCTTACAGTTGGCACTATGCATTGGGGCAGGTAGCGTTCTCCTGGCATCCGCCAAACCCAGATTCATTCATCAGACTGCCAGATGGTGAAGCGTGATCCATCACTTCAGAGAACGCATTTCCACTGCTCCTGAATCTAGTCACTGAGCTCTACGGGCCGTTCCACTGCTCCTGAATCTAGTCACTGAGCTCTACGGGCCGTTCTACTGCTCCTGAATCTAGTCACTGAGCTCTACGGGCCGTTCTACTGCTCCTGAATCTAGTCACTGAGCTCTACGGGCCGTTCTACTGCTCCTGAATCTAGTCACTGAGCTCTACGGGCCGTTCTACTGCTCCTGAATCTAGTCACTGAGCTCTACGGGCCGTTCTACTGCTCCTGAATCTAGTCACTGAGCTCTACGGGCCGTTCCACTGCTCCTGAATCTAAAGTCACCGAGCTCTACGGGCCGTTCCACTGCTCCTGAATCTAAAGTCACTGAGCTCTACAGGCCGTTCCACTGCTCCTGAATCTAGTCACTGAGCTCTACGGGCCGTTCTACTGCTCCTGAATCTAGTCACTGAGCTCTACGGGCCGTTCCACTGCTCCTGAATCTAGTCACTGAGCTCTACGGGCCGTTCCACTGCTCCTGAATCTAGTCACTGAGCTCTACGGGCCGTTCCACTGCTCCTGAATCTAGTCACTGAGCTCTACGGGCCGTTCTACTGCTCCTGAATCTAGTCACTGAGCTCTACGGGCCGTTCTACTGCTCCTGAATCTAGTCACTGAGCTCTACGGGCCGTTCTACTGCTCCTGAATCTAGTCACTGAGCTCTACGGGCCGTTCTACTGCTCCTGAATCTAGTCACTTAGCTCTACGGGCCGTTCTACTGCTCCTGAATCTAGTCACTGAGCTCTACGGGCCGTTCTACTGCTCCTGAATCTAAAGTCACTGAGCTCTACGGGCCGTTCTACTGCTCCTGAATCTAGTCACTGAGCTCTACGGGCCGTTCTACTGCTCCTGAATCTAGTCACTGAGCTCTACGGGCCGTTCCACTGCTCCTGAATCTAGTCACTGAGCTCTACGGGCCGTTCTATTGCCAACGTTTGTCTATGGAGATTGTATGGCTGTGAGCTCAATTTAATACACCTGTCTAGCATGTGATCCACCACCGCAGTAGCATGTAAACAAAATGCACACACACTACGCGAACACACACACACACACACACACACACACTACGCAAACACACACACACACACTACGCAAACACACACACACACACTACGCAAACACACACACACACTATGCAAACACAGGGACAGACAGACACAGGGACAGACAGACACAGGGACAGACAGACACAGGGACAGACAGACACAGGGACAGACAGAGACAGAGATAGACAGACACAGGGACAGACAGACACAGGGACAGAGATAGACAGACAGAGATAGACAGACACAGGGACAGACAGAGATAGACACAGGGACAGACAGAGACAGACAGAGACAGAGACAGACAGACCCAAAATCTTTAGATTTTCAGGTTTGACTCGTATGATCAGGTTCAAAGACACACAGAACGTGTGTGTGTGTGTGTGTGTGTGTGTGTGGTGTTAGGTACAGAGTACTGAAGGAGCAGAGTGGAATGTGTTCTAGGAGGAAGAGAGAAACCCTGACATCACAGCAAAGGTATTCTAAAACACACAGTGCTGTGGCCGTGTTTCCAGTGCAGGGTATTATACAGTGATAGGGCCGCGGTTCCACTGCAGGGTATTATACAGTGATGTGACCGTGTTTCCAGTGCAGGGTATTATACAGTGCTGTGGCCGTGTTTCCAGTGCTGTGGCCGTGTTTCCACTGCAGGGTACTATACAGTGCTGGGTATTATACAGTTATGTGACCGTGTTTCCAGTGCAGGGTATTATACAGTGCAGGGTATTATACAGTGATGTGGCCGTGTTTCCAGTGCTGTGGCCGTGTTTCCAGTGCAGGGTATTATACAGTGCAGGGTATTATACAGTGATGTGGCCGTGTTTCCAGTGCTGTGGCCGTGTTAACACTGCAGGGTACTATACAGTGCAGGGTATTATACAGTGATGTGGCTGTGTTTCCAGTGCCATGGCCGTGTTTCCACTGGAGGGTATTATACAGTGATGTGACTGTGTTTCCACTGCAGGTTATTGTACAGTGATGTGGCCGTGTTTCCAGTGCAGGGTATTATACAGTAATGTGGCCGTATTTCCAGTGCAGGGTATTATACAGTGATGTGGCCGTGTTTCCAGTGCAGGGTATTATACAGTAATGTGGCCGTATTTCCAGTGCAGGGTATTATACAGTGATGTGGCAGTGTTTCCAGTGCAGTGTATTATACAGTAATGTGGCCGTATTTCCAGTGCAGGGTATTATACAGTGATGTGGCCGTGTTTCCAGTGCAGGGTATTATACCGTGCTGTGGCCGTGTTTCCAGTGCAGGGTATTGTACAGTGCTGTGGCCGTGTTTCCACTGCAGGGTATTATACAGTGATGTGGCGTGTTTCCAGTGCAGGGTATTATACCGTGCTGTGGCCGTGTTTCCAGTGCAGGGTATTGTACAGTGATAGGGCCGTGTTTCCAGTGCAGGGTATTATACAGTGCTGTGGCCGTGTTTCCAGTGCAGGGTATTATACCGTGCTTTGGCCGTGTTTCCAGTGCTGTGGCCGTGTTTCCAGTGCAGGGTATTATACAGTGCAGGGTATTATACAGTGATGTGGCCGTGTTTCCAGTGCTGTGGCCGTGTTAACACTGCAGGGTACTATACAGTGCAGGGTATTATACAGTGATGTGGCCGTGTTTCCAGTGCTGTGGCCGTGTTAACACTGCAGGGTACTATACAGTGCAGGGTATTATACAGTGATGTGGCCGTGTTTCCAGTGCCATGGCCGTGTTTCCACTGGAGGGTATTATACAGTGATGTGACTGTGTTTCCACTGCAGGTTATTGTACAGTGATGTGGCCGTGTTTCCAGTGCAGGGTATTATACAGTAATGTGGCCGTATTTCCAGTGCAGGGTATTATACAGTGATGTGGCCGTGTTTCCAGTGCAGGGTATTATACAGTAATGTGGCCGTATTTCCAGTGCAGGGTATTATACAGTGATGTGGCAGTGTTTCCACTGCAGGTTATTGTACAGTGATGTGGCCGTGTTTCCAGTGCAGGGTATTATACAGTAATGTGGCCGTATTTCCAGTGCAGGGTATTATACAGTAATGTGGCCGTATTTCCAGTGCAGGGTATTATACAGTGATGTGGCCGTGTTTCCAGTGCAGGGTATTATACCGTGCTGTGGCCGTGTTTCCAGTGCAGGGTATTGTACCGTGATGTGGCCGTGTTTCCAGTGCAGGGTATTATACCGTGCTGTGGCCGTGTTTCCAGTGCAGGGTATTATACAGTGCTGTGGCCGTGTTTCCAGTGCAGGGTATTATACAGTGCTGTGGCCGTGTTTCCAGTGCAGGGTATTGTACAGTGATAGGGCCGTGTTTCCAGTGCAGGGTATTATACAGTGCTGTGGCCGTGTTTCCAGTGCAGGGTATTATACCGTGCTGTGGCCGTGTTTCCAGTGCTGGGTATTATACAGTGATGTGGCGTGTTTCCAGTGCAGGGAATTATACAGTGATGTGGCCGTGTTTCCAGTGCAGGGTATTATACAGTGCTGTGGCCGTGTTTCCAGTGCAGGGTATTATACAGTGCTGTGGCCGTGTTTCCAGTGCAGGGTATTGTACAGTGATAGGGCCGTGTTTCCAGTGCAGGGTATTATACAGTGCTGTGGCCGTGTTTCCAGTGCAGGGTATTATACCGTGCTGTGGCCGTGTTTCCAGTGCTGTGGCCATATTTCCAGTGCAGGGTATTATACAGTGATGTGGCGTGTTTCCAGTGCAGGGTATTATACAGTGCTGTGGCCGTGTTTCCAGTGCAGGGTATTATACAGTGCTGTGGCTGTGTTTCCAGTGCAGGGTATTATACAGTGATGTGGCCGTGTTTCCAGTGCTGGGTATTGTACAGTGATAGGGCCGTGTTTCTAGTGCAGGGTATTATACAGTGCTGTGGCCGTGTTTCCAGTGCTGGGTATTATACAGTGATGTGGCGTGTTTCCAGTGCAGGGTATTATACAGTGATGTGGCCGTGTTTCCAGTGCAGGGTATTATACAGTGATGTGGCCGTGTTTCCAGTGCAGGGTATTATACAGTGCTATGGCCGTGTTTCCAGTGCTGGGTATTATACAGTGATGTGGCGTGTTTCCAGTGCAGGGTATTATACAGTGCTGTGGCCGTGTTTCCAGTGCAGGGTATTATACAGTGCTGTGGCCGTGTTTCCAGTGCTGGGTATTGTACAGTGATAGGGCCGTGTTTCTAGTGCAGGGTATTATACAGTGATGTGGCCGTGTTTCCAATGCAGGGTAATGTACAGTGATAGGGCCGTGTGTAGGGTTGGGTGTTTTCATACTGTCATACCATTTCTGTACCATAACGGGTATACCGTATTACCAGAGGGGATTGGATGTCTCTAGTCTGGGTACCAGTCTCTTGATACAGCAGGGGATGGATGTCTCTAGTCTGGGTACCAGTATCTTGATACAGTAGGGGATGGATGTCTCTAGTCTGGGTACCAGTCTCTTGATACAGTAGGGGGTGGATGTCTCTAGTCTCTTGATACAGTAGGGGGTGGATGTCTCTAGTCTGGGTACCAGTCTCTTGATACAATAGGGGATGGATGTCTCTAGTCTGGGTACCAGTCTCTTGATACAGCAGGGGATGGATGTCTCTAGTCTGGGTACCAGTCTCTTGATACAGCAGGGGATGGATGTCTCTAGTCTGGGTACCAGTCTCTTGATACAGCAGGGGATGGATGTCTCTAGTCTGGGTACCAGTATCTTGATACAGTAGGGGATGGATGTCTCTAGTCTGGGTACCAGTCTCTTGATACAGTAGGGGGTGGATGTCTCTAGTCTCTTGATACAGTAGGGGGTGGATGTCTCTAGTCTGGGTACCAGTCTCTTGATACAATAGGGGATGGATGTCTCTAGTCTGGGTACCAGTCTCTTGACACAGTAGGGATTGGATGTCTCTAGTCTGGGTAGTACATTTGACACATCTTTGATTTCTGACAGTTATAAGGGGCTGTCAGGGTAGTCTAGTGGTTAGAGTGTTGGACTTGTAACCGAAAGGTTGCAAATTCAAATCCCCGAGCTGACAAGGTACAAATCTGTCGTTCTGCCCCTGAACAGGCAGTTAACCCACTGTTCCTAGGCCGTCATTGAAAATAAGGATTTGTTCTTAACTGACTTGCCTAGTTAAATAAAGGTAAAATAAAAAAATAAACAGTGGTGTCACACGCACCCCTGCAGCTGGTATACGGTTCAAACGCTACAAGGTCCAAGCCTAGTGTTAAGGGGTCCACATGCTTCCCATCCAAATCAGAATAATGACCCTCCACCCTATTTCTATAGTTATAGCCTAGTGTTAAGGGGTCCACAAGCTTCCCATCCAAATCGGAATAGTTTGTGCGTATATTGTGACGTTTTGGTCAACAATGTTTTTTTCAGCTGTTTGTGCACACAACATTTTTTCTCGAGGCAAGCCAAATTTCGGTTGCCGAAGTTTATACCCCTTCAGCGGTCATTGGTCAACAGTAGGGACTCTTCAATGAAGAGTTTGTTGTCGTTCAACGATAGACGATTCATTTTCATGCACATGTTTTCATTGGGAAATACTGCACCAAACATCTTAGTTAGATGTAAAATTGTGCGACTAAGATCTCCTCAGCAAAAAATGAATGAGTCATCTCAGGTTCATTCGGACTCATTTTCATGAAGTGTATATTGGCTACGGCATCTCAAAATGGACAAACAGTACTATTACCGCTTTTTTTCAGTTTTTTCAAGCGAAGGTCTTTTAAGGAGTATGGAGCACCCTTGTTCGGTTCACCTCGCCAAGTTCGGTTCACCTTGCCGATTTCGGCTGATGCCTTTACAAGCCTTTAGAAACATACGCACTTAGGCTAAAACAAAGGATGCTTAATCCTTAGGGTCCAGTAGGAACTGAGTGTTTTAAACTGTTTAGAGAGAACAACCCATAACTACTGTAAGAACCCAAGTCTAAGATGTGGAAGGACCACCAGAGGGCAGGCTGCTCCCACAGACAGTAGCCCGGCCCGGCATGTGAGTCAAGGTGATCAGAGGCAATTAAGCACTAATGATCTATTCTCTTTCCCCTATCAGAGAGAGGAGGGAACCGGCAGAGGAGAGAGGAGAGAACCGGCAGAGAAGAGAGGAGGGAACCGGCAGAGGAGAGAGGAGAGAACCGGCAGTCATCTCAGGTTCATTCGGACTCATTTTCATGAAGTGTATATTGGCTACGGCATCTCAAAATGGACAAACAGTACTATTACCGCTTTTTTTCAGTTTTTTCAAGCGAAGGTCTTTTAAGGAGTATGGAGCACCCTTGTTCGGTTCACCTAGCCCAGTGCAGTTCACCTCGCCGATTTCGGCTGATGCCTTTACAAGCCTTTAGAAACATACGCACTTAGGCTAAAACAAAGGATGCTTAATCCTTACGGTCCAGTAGGAACTGAGTGTTTTAAACTGTTTAGAGAGAACAACCCATAACTACTGTAAGAACCCAAGTCTAAGATGTGGAAGGACCACCAGAGGGCAGGCTGCTCCCACAGACAGTAGCCCGGCCCGGCATGTGAGTCAAGGTGATCAGAGGCAATTAAGCACTAATGATCTATTCTCTTTCCCCTATCAGAGAGAGGAGGGAACCGGCAGAGGAGAGAGGAGAGAACCGGCAGAGAAGAGAGGAGGGAACCGGCAGAGGAGAGAGGAGAGAACCGGCAGAGAGGAGAGGACCGGCAGAGAGGAGAGGAGGGAACCGGCAGAGGAGAGAGGAGAGAACCGGCAGAGGAGAGAGGAGGGAACCGGCAGAGGAGAGAGGAGGGAACCGGCAGAGGAGAGAGGAGAGAACCGGCAGAGGAGAGAGGAGAGAACCGGCAGAGGAGAGAGGAGAGAACCGGCAGAGGAGAGAGGAGGGAACCGGCAGAGGAGAGGAGGGAACCGGCAGAGGAGAGGAGAGAGAACCGGCAGAGGAGAGAGGAGGGAACCGGCAGAGAGGAGTGAAAGAAAAGAGTGCTTGCTTCTCCAAATGAGAGGACGGTACCTTTCGGAAGGGAGAAGTAGGGGACAAACTACTTCTGGGGAATGGCCACCACAGATCCACACCACCACCTGAAGGGAGCTCTCCACGGACGGACCGTTAAACCGTTGACACACCTGTGATGTATGTCACAGTCTAAAGATACTCTCCTTATGTTCCTTGTTCTTGTAAAGGAAGAACATGTGTGTTTTCAGATCATCCTTGATTCTGTTGGAGTGTTTAATAATGAATAAATACCTCAACAGAAAACTTGTTTCCGACTCGTTTATTCCACCTTTTCGCTTTAGAGCGACCTCAAAGTATGTGGTCCGCTCACAAAGACTACAGTTATACAGTTTGTCTTGTTTTTAAACTGTTTAGAGAACCCATAACACTGGTCTAAGACTACAGTTTGTCCTGTTTAATCACCCAGCTGTTAGAAGTTCTGAGAGATGCTGCCTTAAACACATCACCACTAAACAGGTTTAGGTCTGAAGGAGACAGAGAGAAACAGACAAAAGGCGAGAGAGAGAGAGAGAGAGAGAGAGAGAGAGAGAGAGAGAGAGAGAGACAGACAGACAGACAGACAGACAGATGACTGATGGAATGTAGTATTGATGGTGTATCAGGCTGCTTGCTGTCTGTCCAGCTGTCACAATGTGCTTCTACAACCTATTCCTTTAATGTACACAGACAGATACCCATCCCTAGGCCCTCCACCCTATTTCTTAGAGTTATAATGACCCTCCACCCTATTTCTATAGTTATAATGACCCTCCACCCTATTTCTATAGTTATAATGACCCTCCACCCTATTTCTATAGTTATAATGACCCTCCACCCTATTTCTATAGTTATAATGACCCTCCACCCTATTTCTATAGAGTTATAATGACCCTCCACCCTATTTCTATAGTTATAATGACCCTCCACCCTATTTCTATAGAGTTATAATGACCCTCCACCCTATTTCCATAGAGTTATAATGACCCTCCACCCTATTTCTATAGTTATAATGACCCTCCACCCTATTTCTATAGTTATAATGACCCTCCACCCTATTTCTATAGTTATAATGACCCTCCACCCTATTTCTATAGTTATAATGACCCTCCACCCTATTTCTATAGTTATAATGACCCTCCACCCTATTTCTATAGAGTTATAATGACCCTCCACCCTATTTCTATAGTTATAATGACCCTCCACCCTATTTCTATAGTTATAATGACCCTCCACCCTATTTCTATAGAGTTATAATGACCCTCCACCCTATTTCTATAGTTATAATGACCCTCCACCCTATTTCTATAGAGTTGTAATGACCCTCATGACCAAACATTGGACTGGAGACTGGTTACATTATCTTAGTAGTGTTTACAACTGTTGGAGACTTTAAGACAAATGGCACCCTATTCCCTATATAGTGCACTACGTGGTTAGAGCCTTGGACTAGTAACCGGAAGGTTGCAAGATCGAATCCCCGAGCAGACAAAGTAAAAAAATCTGTCATTCTGCCCCTGAACAAGGCAGTTAACCCACTGTTCCTAGGTCAGTTAACCCACTGTTCCTAGGTCAGTTAACCCACTGTTCCTAGGTCAGTTAACCCACTGTTCCTAGGTCAGTTAACCCACTGTTCCTAGGTCAGTTAACCCACTGTTCCTAGGCCGTCATTAACTGACTGTCATTCTGCCCCTGAACAAGGTAGTTAACCCACTGTTCCTAGGTCAGTTAACCCACTGTTCCTAGGCCAGTTAACCCACTGTTCCTAGGTCAGTTAACCCACTGTTCCTAGGTCAGTTAACCCACTGTTCCTAGGTCAGTTAACCCACTGTTCCTAGGTCAGTTAACCCACTGTTCCTAGGCCGTCATTAACTGACTGTCATTCTGCCCCTGAACAAGGCAGTTAACCCACTGTTCCTAGGCCGTCATTAACTGACTGTCGTTCTGCCCCTGAACAAGGCAGTTAACCCACTGTTCCTAGGTCAGTTAACCCACTGTTCCTAGGTCAGTTAACCCACTGTTCCTAGGCCGTCATTAACTGACTGTCATTCTGCCCCTGAACAAGGCAGTTAACCCACTGTTCCTAGGTCAGTTAACCCACTGTTCCTAGGTCAGTTAACCCACTGTTCCTAGGCCGTCATTAACTGACTGTCATTCTGCCCCTGAACAAGGCAGTTAACCCACTGTTCCTAGGTCAGTTAACCCACTGTTCCTAGGTCAGTTAACCCACTGTTCCTAGGCCGTCATTAACTGACTGTCATTCTGCCCCTGAACAAGGCAGTTAACCCACTGTTCCTAGGTCAGTTAACCCACTGTTCCTAGGTCAGTTAACCCACTGTTCCTAGGCCGTCATTAACTGACTGTCATTCTGCCCCTGAACAAGGTAGTTAACCCACTGTTCCTAGGTCAGTTAACCCACTGTTCCTGGGTCAGTTAACTCACTGTTCCTAGGCCGTCATTAACTGACTGTCGTTCTGCCCCTGAACAAGGTAGTTAACCCACTGTTCCTAGGTCAGTTAACCCACTGTTCCTAGGTCAGTTAACCCACTGTTCCTAGGTCAGTTAACCCACTGTTCCTGGGCCGTCATTGAAAATAAGAATGTGTTCTTAACTGACTTGCCTCGTTAAATAAAGGTCTAAAGAAAAAAAATCGTCCAAAAACACAGATTTCCGATTGTTATGCAAACTTGAAATCGGCCCTAATTAATTGGCCATTCAGATTAATCGGTCGATCTCTCGTACTGAACTGACCCTGTATATAGTCCCCTTACCCCTATACATATCTACCTCCATCACTCCAGTATCCCTGTCTCCTTCCCCCTATACATATCTACCTCCATCACTCCAGTATCCCTGTCTCCTTCCCCCTATACATATCTACCTCCATCACTCCAGTATCCCTGTCTCCTTCCCCCTATACATATCTACCTCCATCACTCCAGTATCCCTGTCTCCTTCCCCCTATACATATCTACCTCCATCACTCCAGTATCCCTGTACATATCTACCTCCATCACTCCAGTATCCCTGTACATATCTACCTCCATCACTCCTGTATCCCTGTACATATCTACCTCCATCACTCCAGTATCCCTGTACATATCTACCTCCATCACCCCTGTATCCCTGTACATATCTACCTCCATCACTCCTGTATCCCTGTACATTGGTAATATGGTACCTGAAATATTTCCTGTATATAGTATGCTTACTTACTTAATTGTATTTTTCTTATTCTTATTTCTCCTGTGTTTTTTTCTAGTAATACATTGTTATTGATTATTTCTTTGTTGGGTTTTGAGTTCGCAAGAAAGGCATTTCACTGTAGTTGTTCATGTGACATTACAACTGGAAACCTGAAACTTAACAGGCTGGACCTCCGGCAGGTCCACGTGATCCCTCAGGCGACGTCACCAGAGACGGGCTTGGTGCCACCGGGGCCAGCGAGACTACCGACAGTCAGTCAGGGTGGCATTTAGAACGATCTGACTAGGTGACTTTAATCATAATCTAATTTGTTGTCCTAAAACTATGTAAAAAAATAAAGAAAAAAATAAAAACCAATTGCTGTAAATAAACGCGTCATAGCCTGAAGGATGATTGGAATGTTTCTGATTAACTCTAGAGTTACTGATCACACACACCGTGTCTCTGAGCTGGCCAGGCCTACCCGTCCGGTCCCGTGTCTCTGAGCGGATCAGGCCTACAGGGCTGGTCACCAGACCAAGTTATGACTCACCTTTACTGGAGAACAAATGGTGGGTCTAGTGGCTCAGCGACGTCCAGTTAGATAATCCTCGTCATGCCCCGTTACCGCACCAGACAGAAATAAGAACCACGGAGAAAAGTGTTTCAGAAGTTGGGTGGGGGCGCTGTGTCCTTTAGGCGAATTACAACTCCTCGCGACCTGAAAGTAAAAGTTCCCAAACGATTAAAAGTGTCGTTAATACAGGGAGATTAAGTGTCGATGAGAGAGGATTTAGTCCCGGGAGAGAGAAACGGAAAGTTTAGCGTCGGCCGATCGGTGTGGTCTGATCTCGGATTGGGCTGAATCACGGCAGAGGAAAAGGCAGGCAGAGTTCTGGTCCCGTTAACGTTCTGTCTGTCCGGTGAACCGGAGTTAGTTTGACCTCAGGTCCCGGTCTGACAGCTGGACGGGGAAGTCCTCTCTCCGTTATTTACCGGGCCGGTTGGAAAGGAAAAATAAAAATAAAAAATAAAAAAATAAAGTGTGCGGCCCTCGCCTCAAGCGCTCCTCCTCTCCTCACCTCTCGCACTACTCAGAGGAACCAGCCGGTCGCCATCACCCGCGTGACGTCAGGGGTAGGACCGGACAGCGAGCTCAGTTAAAGGGGCAGTGTATTCGGGTGTGTTAGAGCAAAAACCTGCACACACAGTAGCGCTCCAAATCAAATCAAATTGTATTAGTCACATGCGCCGAATACAACAGGTGTAAACATTAACGTGAAACACTTACTTACAAGCCCTTAACCAACAATGTAGTTTTAATAAATATAAGAGTTAAGAAAATAGTTACTAAATAAACTAATGTTTAAAAAAAAGTAACACAATAAAATAACAATAACGAGGCTATATACAGGGTGTGGTACCGAGTCAATGTGCGGGGGTACAGGTTAGTTGAGGTCATTGAGGTCATATGAGGAGGGTTGACCAAATTAAAACAAATGTGTCACATGTGCAGAATACAACTGGTGTAGACTTTACCGTGAAATACAACTAATAAGGTATTAGAGGTAGATATGTACATGAAGGTAAAGTGACTAGGCATCAGGATAGATAATAATAAGGTATTTGAGGTAGATATGTACATGAAGGCAGGGTAAAGTGGCTAGGCATCAGGATAGATAATAATAAGGTATTAGAGGTAGATATGTACATGGAGGCAGGGTAAAGTGACTAGGCATCAGGATAGATAATAATAAGGTATTAGAGGTAGATATGTACATGAAGGCAGGGTAAAGTGACTAGACATCAGGATAGATAATAATAAGAGTAAAATAAAGAATGTGTAATGTGTGTATATATACTATAGCAGGAAAATTGTGTCTATAAACCTGTCATAACTAATAGCTGTTTTTAACCTGTCATAAACTAATAGCTGTCTATAAACCTGTCATAAACTAATAGCTGTCTATAAACCTGTTATAAACTATTAACTGAGGGAAAGTGTGTGTCTATAAACCTGTCATAAACTAATAGCTGTCTATAAACCTGTCATAAACTAATAGCTGTCTATAAACCTGTTATAAACTATTAACTGAGGGAAAGTGTGTGTCTATAAACCTGTTATAAACTAATAGCTGTCTATAAACCTGCTATAAACTAATAGCCTGAGAAAAAGTGTGTGTCTATAAACCTATCATAAACTAATAGCTGTCTATAAACCTGTTATAAACTATTAGCTGAGGGAAAGTGTGTGTCTATAAACCTGTCATAAACTAATAGCTGTCTATAAACCTGTCATAAACTAATAGCTGTCTATAAACCTGTTATAAACTAATAGCTGTCTATAAACCTGTTATAAACAAATAGCTGTCTATAAACCTGTCATAAACTAATAGCTGTCTATAAACCTGTTATAAACTATTAGCTGAGGGAAAGTGTGTGTCTATAAACCTGTCATAAACTAATAGCTGTCTATAAACCTGCTATAAACAAATAGCTATAATAATAACATACAGCTGGCAGGTTATACACTCTATCGGCAGGATGGAACAGAAGCAACATCCTCATTGAGCTAAAGGGTAGAGCTGCCACTTTCAAGGAGCGGGACTCACGCTATGCCCTCCGACAAAACCCTCAAACATGCAAAACGTGCAAACGAAAGCACAGCCGCGAGCTGCCCAGTGACACGAGCCTACCATACAAGCTAAATTACTTCTATGCTCGCTTCAAGGCAAGCAAGGTAGCATGCATGAGAGCATCAGCTGTTCCGGACGACTGTGTGATCACGCTCTCCGTAGCCGATGTGAGTAAGTCCTTTAAACAGGTCAACATTCACAAGGCCGCAAAGCCAGACGGATTACCAGGACGTGGACTCCGAGCATGCACTGACCAACTGGCAAGTGTCTTCACTGACATTTTAAACATGTCCCTGACTGAGTCTGTAATACCAACATGTTTCAAGCAGACGACCATAGTGCCTGTGCCCAAGAACATTAAGGTAACCTGCCTTAATAACTATCGACACGTAGCACTCACGTCTGTAGCCATGAAGTGCTTCGAAAAGCTGGTCATGGCTCACATCAACACCATCATCTCAGAAACTCAAACTCAACAGATCCACAGATGATGCAATCTCTATTGCACTCAACACTGCCCTTTCACACCTGGATATATGGAACACCTACATGAGAATGCTATTCATTGACTACAGCTCAGCGTTCAACACCATAGTGCCCTCAAAGCTCATCACTAAGCTAAGGATCCTGGGACTAAACACCTCCCTCTGCAACTGGATCCTGAACTTCCTGAAGGGCCGCCCCCAGGTGGTAAGGAGAGGTAACAACACATCTGCCATGCTGATCCTCAACACGGGGGCCCCACAGGGGTGCGTGCTCAGTCCCCTCCTGTACTCCCTGTTGACTCATGACTGCACGGCCAGGCACGACTACAACACCATCAATAAGTTTGCTGATGACACAACACCGACAACGATGAGACAGCCTATAGGGAGGAGGTCAGAGACCTGGCAGTGTGGTTTCAGGACAACAACCTCTTTCTCAATGTGATCAAGACAAAGGAGATGATAGTAGACTACAGGAAAAGGAGGGCCGAACAGGCCCCCATTAATATCAACAGG
The DNA here is from genome assembly GCF_002021735.2 of Oncorhynchus kisutch. Lineage (NCBI taxonomy): Eukaryota > Metazoa > Chordata > Actinopteri > Salmoniformes > Salmonidae > Oncorhynchus > Oncorhynchus kisutch. Next base: position 570,555 of record NC_034189.2, on the reverse strand, counting down.
TCTGTAGGGCAGCGGGTGGAGAGTTTCAAGTTCCTTGAACAATAACCTCTCCCTCAACATCCTCAGATCCTCAAAAAGTTATACAGCTGCACCATCGAGAGCATCCTGACCGGTTGCATCACAGCCTGGTATGACAACTGCTCAGCCTCCGACCGCAAGACACTACAGAGGGTAGTGCGTACGGCCCAGTACATCACTGGGGCCAAGCTTCTTGCCATCCATCTCACTAAGACAAGGCGGTTGGAACCAAAAATCGTATATTTGTGTGGGGGTGTGTACGCAGAGGAACTTACGTGATGTGTACGCAGAGGAACTTAAAACTTTCCACCTTCTCCACTACTGTCCACTACTGTCCCGTCGATGTGGATAGGGGGCTCCTCCCTCTGCTGTTTCCTGAAGTCCACGATTATCTCCTTTATTTTGTTGACGTTGAGTGTGAGGTTATTTTCCTGACACCACACTGCAAGGGCCCTTACCTCCTCCCTGTAGGCCGTCTCGTCGTTGTTGGTAATCAAGCCTACCACTGTTGTGTCATCTGAAAACTTGATGATTGAGTTGCAGGCGTGCACGGCCACGCAGTCATGGGTGAACAGGTAGTACAGGAGGGGGCTGAGAACGCACCCTTGTGGGGCCCAAGTGTTGAGGATCAGCGGGGTGGAGATGTTGTTTCCTACCCTCACCACCTGGGGGAGGCCCGTCAGGAAGTCCAGGACCCAGTTGCACAGGGCGGGGTCGAGACCAAGGGTCTCAAGCTTAATGACAAGTTTGGAGGGTACTATGGTGTTAAATTCTGAGCTGTAGTCGATGAATAGCATTCTCACATAGGTATTCCTCTTGTCCAGATGGGTTAGGGCAGTGTGCAGTGTGATAGCGATTGCGTCATCTGTGGACCTATTGGGGCGGTAAGCAAATTGGAGTGTGTCTAGGGTGTCAGGTAGGGTGGAGGTGATATGATCCTTGACTAGTCTCTCAAAGCACTTCATGATGACGGAGGTGAGTGCTATGGGGCGATAGTCATTTAGCTCAGTTACCTTCACTTTCTTGGGAACTGGAACAATGGTGGCCCTCTTGAAGCATGTGGGGACAGTAGACTGGGATAAGGATTGATTGAATATGTCCGTAAACACACCAGCCAGCTGGTCTGTGTATGCTCTGAGGACACGGCTAGGGATGCTGTCTGGGCCGGCAGCCTTGCGAGGGTTAACACGTTTAAATGCTTTACTCACGTTAGCTGCAATGGAGTGCCTGCAGGTTTTGGTAGCGGGCCATGTCGTTGGCACTGTATTGTCCTCAAAGCGAGCAACAAAGTTGTTCAGTTTGTCTGGGAGCAAGACATCGTGGTCTGCGACGGGGCTGGTTTTCTTTTTGTAGTCCGTGATTGACTGTAGACCTTGCCACATACCTCTCGTGTCTGAGCCATTGAATTGCGACTCTACTTTGTCTCTATACTGACGCTTAGCTTGTTTGATTGCCCTGCGGAGGGAATAGCTATATTGTTTGTATTTGGTCATGTTTCCGGTCGCCTTGCTCTGATTAAAAGCAGTGGTTCGCGCTTTCAGTTTTGTACGAATGCTGCCATCAATCCAAGGTTACTGGTTGGGGAAGGTTTTAATAGTTGCAGTGGGTACAACATCACCAATGCACTTGCTAATAAACTCGCTCACCGAATCAGCGTATTCATCAATGTTATTGTCCGACTCTATCCGGAACATATCCCATGATCGAAGCAATCTTTAAGCGTGGAATCAGATTGGTCGGACCAGCGTTGAATAGACCTGAGCACTGGCGTTTCCTGTTTTAGTTTCTGTCTATAGGCTGGGAGCAACCAAATGGAGTCGTGGTCAGATTTTCCGAAAGGAGGGCGAGGCAGGGCTTTGTATGCGCCACGGAAGTTAGAGTAACAATGGTCCGGGAATCTTTCCGCCCGGGTAGCGCATTCAATTTGCTCATAAAATTTAGGGAGTCTTGTTTTCAGATTAGCCTTGTTAATATCCCCAGCTACAATGAATGCAGCCTCAGGATATGTGGTTTCCAGTTCACATAGAGTCCAATGAAGTTCATTCAGGGCCATCGATGTGTCTGCTTGGGGGGGAATATATATGGCTGTGATTATAATCGAAGAGAATTCTCTTGGTAGATAATGCGGTCAACATTTGATTGCAAGGAATTTTAGGTCAGGTGAGCAAAAGGACAGAGTTCCACAGGTCTAATGTCCATTGCTCATGGTTCTTGGCCCAAGCAAGTCTCTTCTTCTTATTGGTGTCTTTTAGTGGTGGTTTCTTTGCAGCAATTTGAACATGAAGGCCTGATTCACGCAGTCTCCTCTGAACAGTTGATGTTGAGATGTATCTGTTACTTGAACTCTGTGGCGAATTTACTTGGGCTGCAATCAGAGCTGCAGTTTACTCTAATGAACTTATCCTCTGCAGCAGAGGTAACTCTGGGTCTTCCTTTCCTGTGGCGGTCCTCATGAGAGTCAGTTTCATCACAGCGCTTGATTGTTTTTGCGACTTCATCTGAACAAACTTTCAGTTCTTGAAATGTCAGGTCTTAAATTTCAGGTCAGGTCTTAAATTTATTTCTCTTTGCTTATTTGAGCTGTTCTTGCCATAATATGGACTTGGTCTTCTGTATTTTTTTTTTTTTTAACTTTACCTTTATTTTACCAGGCAAGTCAGTTAAGAACAAATTCTTATTTTCAATGACGGCCTAGGAACAGTGGGTTAACTGCCTGTTCAGGGGAAGAACGACAGATTTGTACCTTGTCAGCTTGGGGATTCGAACTTGCAACCTTTCGGTAACTAGTCCAACGCTCTAACCACTAGGCTACCCTGCCGCCCCTACCTTGTTACAGCACAACTGATTGGCTCAAACGCATTAAGAAGGAAAGAAATTTCACAAATGAACTTTAAACAAGGCACACCTGTCAATTGAAAGGCATTCCAGGTGACTACCTCATGAAGATGGTCGAGAGAATGCCAAGAGTGTGCAAGCTGTCATCAAGGCAAAGGGTGCCCACTTTGAAGAATCTCAAATTTAAAATATATTTCTTTAACACTTTTTTGGTTACTACATGATTCCATATGCGTTGTTTCATAGTTTTGATGTCTTCACTATTATTCTACAATGTAGAGAATAGTAAAAAAAAATAAGAAAAACCGTTGAATGAGTAGGTGTGGCCAAACTTTTGACTGGTGCTGTAGATTTATTAGTAAATGAAGAACCGGTAGGCTGTTTGCTGCCCAATTACACAAGAGTAATTAAAAAGAGCCTTATTCACATAACACAGTTTTATCAGGTGATAGCTGAACATAAGACATAATGAGTTAATGGCCTAATAATAATAATAATAATGGACTAATCACTGACGTCAAAATTACTTGTATTTTCATATTTAAGCAATAAGTGAGGTGTTTTTGTAGTGTGTTTTGTTAACGTTCAAATGGCACAGTAGGATTTTCCATCAAGAATAGACTGGCTTTCAGCTCTCCCAGTCTTGTTTCAGACGGTCGGGAACGGACCAATAAAAACCGTCTAACCAAAGCGCTGACACGCCCATTTCCAGACACCCATCCAGTCAGCCAGACTTGACTCTGAAAGCAGAAGAAAACACCCGCCATCTTGTCTGTCAGTCGAAGTTCCCACACTGCACTGCGGTATTGTTGTTTGCGTTAAACATGGCGTCGGTGAGCTGTCCGTTACAGAGAACCTTGTCCCGCCCAGCCACCAGCTCGTCCCAACCCAACACCACCCCGGTACTCTGTCGGGAGCGGTTATGGGTGTTATCGGTGCAGCGTTACGGGAGAGACCCAGGTTTCAGTCTGTATTTCCCGCAGAACATCAGCTCCTCAGACAGCCTCTACGACGCTACTCTGACAGATGGGGACTGCAGGTGGGTGGGTCTGGGTAGTGTTGAGGGTAGAAGGGTGAACAACGGAAAGGTAGACTGCTACAGTAGCCCAACGTTATTGTATGGTGTAGATAGCTAGTATTGTAGAGCTGGTAAGGACGGTTCCCACATGTAATAAACATGTTGTATTGTAAGTCTCTTTCCATTCATCTAATGACTGCTGCACAGTGTGGGCGCTGAAATGATACTTTGGATGAATGTACGCGGGTAGCCTACAGGAGATGTTTTGAAGTAGGCTAGTCGGATTAAAACAGTTCGATTGTGTTTATGCAAGTTAAATTCAGGCAAGTTACATTGCAAATATGTGACCGACTGGCTCGATTCGGTCTTATGTAGATTTTTTTTTAAATTGTGTTTATTTTTTATTTTTTACATTGATGGTGTGTAGAGTTGAATAGGCAACATTATCACAATGACTTGGTGGGTAAGGTACAGTAGCCCAGTGATTGTATGGTGGTGGGAACAGTAGCCCAGTGACTGTATGGTGGTGGGAACAGTAGCCCAGTGACTGTATGGTGGTGGGTACAGTAGCCCAGTGACTGTATGGTGGTGGGTACAGTAGCCCAGTGACTGTATGGTGGTGGGTACAGTAGCCCAGTGACTGTATGGTGGTGGGTACAGTAGCCCAGTGACTGTATGGTGGTGGGTACAGTAGCCCAGTGACTGTATGGTGGTGGGTACAGTAGCCCAGTGACTGTATGGTGGTGGGAACAGTAGCCCAGTGACTGTATGGTGGGTACAGTAGCCCAGTGACTGTATGGTGGTGGGAACAGTAGCCCAGTGACTGTATGGTGGTGGGTACAGTAGCCCAGTGACTGTATGGTGGGTACAGTAGCCCAGTGACTGTATGGTGGGTACAGTAGCCCAGTGACTGTATGGTGGTGGGTACAGTAGCCCAGTGACTGTATGGTGGTGGGTACAGTAGCCCAGTGACTGTATGGTGGGTACAGTAGCCCAGTGACTGTATGGTGGTGGGAACAGTAGCCCAGTGACTGTATGGTGGTGGGTACAGTAGCCCAGTGACTGTATGGTGGTGGGAACAGTAGCCCAGTGACTGTATGGTGGTGGGTACAGTAGCCCAGTGACTGTATGGTGGGAACAGTAGCCCAGTGACTGTATGGTGGTGGGAACAGTAGCCCAGTGACTGTATGGTGGTGGGTACAGTAGCCCAGTGACTGTATGGTGGGTACAGTAGCCCAGTGACTGTATGGTGGGAACAGTAGCCCAGTGACTGTATGGTGGGAACAGTAGCCCAGTGACTGTATGGTGGGTACAGTAGCCCAGTGACTGTATGGTGGGAACAGTAGCCCAGTGACTGTATGGTGGTGGGTACAGTAGCCCAGTGACTGTATGGTGGTGGGAACAGTAGCCCAGTGACTGTATGGTGGTGGGTACAGTAGCCCAGTGACTGTATGGTGGTGGGTACAGTAGCCCAGTGACTGTATGGTGGGTACAGTAGCCCAGTGACTGTATGGTGGTGGGTACAGTAGCCCAGTGACTGTATGGTGGGTACAGTAGCCCAGTGACTGTATGGTGGGAACAGTAGCCCAGTGACTGTATGGTGGTGGGTACAGTAGCCCAGTGACTGTATGGTGGGAACAGTAGCCCAGTGACTGTATGGTGGTGGGTACAGTAGCCCAGTGACTGTATGGTGGGTACAGTAGCCCAGTGACTGTATGGTGGTGGGTACAGTAGCCCAGTGACTGTATGGTGGTGGGTACAGTAGCCCAGTGACTGTATGGTGGGTACAGTAGCCCAGTGACTGTATGGTGGTGGGTACAGTAGCCCAGTGACTGTATGGTGGGTACAGTAGCCCAGTGACTGTATGGTGGGAACAGTAGCCCAGTGACTGTATGGTGGTGGGAACAGTAGCCCAGTGACTGTATGGTGGTGGGTACAGTAGCCCAGTGACTGTATGGTGGGTACAGTAGCCCAGTGACTGTATGGTGGTGGGAACAGTAGCCCAGTGACTGTATGGTGGGTACAGTAGCCCAGTGACTGTATGGTGGTGGGAACAGTAGCCCAGTGACTGTATGGTGGGTACAGTAGCCCAGTGACTGTATGGTGGTGGGAACAGTAGCCCAGTGACTGTATGGTGGTGGGTACAGTAGCCCAGTGACTGTATGGTGGTGGGTACAGTAGCCCAGTGACTGTATGGTGGGTACAGTAGCCCAGTGACTGTATGGTGGTGGGTACAGTAGCCCAGTGACTGTATGGTGGGTACAGTAGCCCAGTGACTGTATGGTGGGAACAGTAGCCCAGTGACTGTATGGTGGTGGGTACAGTAGCCCAGTGACTGTATGGTGGGAACAGTAGCCCAGTGACTGTATGGTGGTGGGTACAGTAGCCCAGTGACTGTATGGTGGGTACAGTAGCCCAGTGACTGTATGGTGGTGGGTACAGTAGCCCAGTGACTGTATGGTGGGTACAGTAGCCCAGTGACTGTATGGTGGGAACAGTAGCCCAGTGACTGTATGGTGGTGGGTACAGTAGCCCAGTGACTGTATGGTGGGAACAGTAGCCCAGTGACTGTATGGTGGTGGGTACAGTAGCCCAGTGACTGTATGGTGGGTACAGTAGCCCAGTGACTGTATGGTGGTGGGTACAGTAGCCCAGTGACTGTATGGTGGTGGGTACAGTAGCCCAGTGACTGTATGGTGGGTACAGTAGCCCAGTGACTGTATGGTGGTGGGTACAGTAGCCCAGTGACTGTATGGTGGGTACAGTAGCCCAGTGACTGTATGGTGGGAACAGTAGCCCAGTGACTGTATGGTGGTGGGAACAGTAGCCCAGTGACTGTATGGTGGTGGGTACAGTAGCCCAGTGACTGTATGGTGGGTACAGTAGCCCAGTGACTGTATGGTGGTGGGAACAGTAGCCCAGTGACTGTATGGTGGGTACAGTAGCCCAGTGACTGTATGGTGGTGGGAACAGTAGCCCAGTGACTGTATGGTGGGTACAGTAGCCCAGTGACTGTATGGTGGTGGGAACAGTAGCCCAGTGACTGTATGGTGGGTACAGTAGCCCAGTGACTGTATGGTGGGTACAGTAGCCCAGTGACTGTATGGTGGTGGGTACAGTAGCCCAGTGACTGTATGGTGGGTACAGTAGCCCAGTGACTGTATGGTGGGAACAGTAGCCCAGTGACTGTATGGTGGTGGGTACAGTAGCCCAGTGACTGTATGGTGGGAACAGTAGCCCAGTGACTGTATGGTGGTGGGTACAGTAGCCCAGTGACTGTATGGTGGGTACAGTAGCCCAGTGACTGTATGGTGGTGGGTACAGTAGCCCAGTGACTGTATGGTGGTGGGTACAGTAGCCCAGTGACTGTATGGTGGGTACAGTAGCCCAGTGACTGTATGGTGGTGGGTACAGTAGCCCAGTGACTGTATGGTGGGTACAGTAGCCCAGTGACTGTATGGTGGGAACAGTAGCCCAGTGACTGTATGGTGGTGGGAACAGTAGCCCAGTGACTGTATGGTGGTGGGTACAGTAGCCCAGTGACTGTATGGTGGGTACAGTAGCCCAGTGACTGTATGGTGGATACAGTAGCCCAGTGACTGTATGGTGGTGGGTACAGTAGCCCAGTGACTGTATGGTGGTGGGTACAGTAGCCCAGTGACTGTATGGTGGGTACAGTAGCCCAGTGACTGTATGGTGGATACAGTAGCCCAGTGACTGTATGGTGGTGGGTACAGTAGCCCAGTGACTGTATGGTGGTGGGTACAGTAGCCCAGTGACTGTATGGTGGTGGGAACAGTAGCCCAGTGACTGTATGGTGGTGGGTACAGTAGCCCAGTGACTGTATGGTGGTGGGTACAGTAGCCCAGTGACTGTATGGTGGTGGGTACAGTAGCCCAGTGACTGTATGGTGGGTACAGTAGCCCAGTGACTGTATGGTGGTGGGTACAGTAGCCCAGTGACTGTATGGTGGTGGGTACAGTAGCCCAGTGACTGTATGGTGGTGGGTACAGTAGCCCAGTGACTGTATGGTGGTGGGAACAGTAGCCCAGTGACTGTATGGTGGTGGGAACAGTAGCCCAGTGACTGTATGGTGGGTACAGTAGCCCAGTGACTGTATGGTGGATACAGTAGCCCAGTGACTGTATGGTGGTGGGTACAGTAGCCCAGTGACTGTATGGTGGTGGGTACAGTAGCCCAGTGACTGTATGGTGGTGGGAACAGTAGCCCAGTGACTGTATGGTGGTGGGAACAGTAGCCCAGTGACTGTATGGTGGTGGGTACAGTAGCCCAGTGACTGTATGGTGGGTACAGTAGCCCAGTGACTGTATGGTGGGTACAGTAGCCCAGTGACTGTATGGTGGTGGGTACAGTAGCCCAGTGACTGTATGGTGGTGGGTACAGTAGCCCAGTGACTGTATGGTGGGTACAGTAGCCCAGTGACTGTATGGTGGGTACAGTAGCCCAGTGACTGTATGGTGGTGGGTACAGTAGCCCAGTGACTGTATGGTGGGTACAGTAGCCCAGTGACTGTATGGTGGATACAGTAGCCCAGTGACTGTATGGTGGTGGGTACAGTAGCCCAGTGACTGTATGGTGGTGGGTACAGTAGCCCAGTGACTGTATGGTGGGTACAGTAGCCCAGTGACTGTATGGTGGGTACAGTAGCCCAGTGACTGTATGGTGGGTACAGTAGCCCAGTGATTGTATGGTGGTGGGTACAGTAGCCCAGTGACTGTATGGTGGGTACAGTAGCCCAGTGATTGTATGGTGGTGGGTACAGTAGCCCAGTGACTGTATGGTGGGTACAGTAGCCCAGTGACTGTATGGTGGGTACAGTAGCCCAGTGATTGTATGGTGGTGGGTACAGTAGCCCAGTGACTGTATGGTGGGTACAGTAACCCAGTGATTGTATGGTGGGTACAGTAGCCCAGTGAATGTATGGTGGTGGGTACAGTAGCCCAGTGACTGTATGGTGGGTACAGTAGCCCAGTGATTGTATGGTGGTGGGTACAGTAGCCCAGTGACTGTATGGTGGGTACAGTAGCCCAGTGACTGTATGGTGGGTACAGTAGCCCAGTGACTGTATGGTGGGTACAGTAGCCCAGTGACTGTATGGTGGGTACAGTAGCCCAGTGATTGTATGGTGGTGGGTACAGTAGCCCAGTGACTGTATGGTGGTGGGTACAGTAGCCCAGTGACTGTATGGTGGGTGTAGTAGCCCAGTGACTGGTTACTGTCTATCTGACTGGACTGGGTTACTGTCTGTCTCTCTGGACTAGGTTACTGTCTGTCTCTCTGGACTAGGTTACTGTCTGTCTCTCTGGACTAGGTTACTGTCTGTCTCTCTGGACTAGGTTACTGTCTGTCTCTCTGGACTAGGTTACTGTCTGTCTCTCTGGACTAGGTTACTGTCTGTCTCTCTGGACTAGGTTACTGTCTGTCTGACTGGACTAGGTTACTGTCTGACCTGACTGGAATAGGTTACTGTCTGACCTGACTGGACTAGGTTACTGTCTGTCTGACTGGACCAGGTTACTGTCTGTCTGACTGGACCAGGTTACTGTCTGTCTGACTGGACCAGGTTACTCTCTGTCTGACTGGACTAGGTTAATGTCTGTCTGACTGGACCAGGTTACTGTCTGTCTGACTGGACTAGGTTAATGTCTGACCTGTCTAGGTTACAGAAGTCCTACAAAGGACTGGACAAGGTTTGGTGTGTGTATTTTGTGGATGGAGATATGAATTCCAGAGAGATTAATTTTCAACATGTAGCTTGCTAGCCTTTGTTCCAGTCTTTGTTTCTTAACCTGTCTGGGAACGGGGTTCCGCTAGCATTGGCGTGTTATGTTCAGTAGTTTTAAAACATGCAGTGATTTTGCAGCGAGCCACATCAGTTTACAGAAATACTCATAACAAACATTGATAAAAGATACAACTATTATGCATGGAACTTTAGATAAACTTCTCCTTAATGCAACTGCTGTGTCTGATTTTTAAAAAATGCATACCATGCAATAATCTGAGTACGGCTCTCAGAGCCCAACCAGCCAAAAAGATATCCGCCATGTTGTGGAGTCAACATTAGTCAGAAATAGCATTATAAATATTCACTTACCTTTGATGATCTTCATCAGAATGCACTCCCAGGAAACTCCCAGGTTTTATTTGTTCGATAAAGTTCATCATTTATGTCCATGTACCTCCTTTTGTTTGGGCGTTTGGTAAACAAATCCAAACGCACGTGCAAGTCCATCCGAAAGTTTGGACGAAAAGTCCAAAAAGTCATATTACAGGTCATAGAAACATGTCAAACGAAGTATAGAATCAATCTGTATGATGTTTTTATCATAAATCTTCAACAATGTTCCAACCGGAGAATTCCTTTGTCTGTAGAAAAGCAAGGTTCTAAAGACTGTTGACATCTAGTGGAAGCCTTAGGAAGTGCAAAACGATCTCACAGACATTGTATATTGTAATGGCAATAAGTTGAAAAACCACAGACGTCAGATTTCCCACTTCCTGGTTGGATTTTTCTCAGGTTTTCATCTGCCATATGAGTTCTGTTATACTCACAGACATCATTCAAACCGTTTAGGAACATCATAATGTTTTCTATCCAAATTTCCAAATAATATGCATGTATTAGCATCTGGGACTGAGTAGCAGGCAGTTTACTCTGGGCACGCTTTTCATCCAAAAGTTAAAATGCTGACCCCTAGCTTAATATTGGCAGGATGGTTTGATAAAAAAACAAATAGATTTGGAGGAACATCAACACATCTGCTTCCAGGCTGCTAGCTAGCTGCAGTTTTTATTGTAGTTAGCCCAGCTAGCTAGCTGCAGTTTTTATTGTAGTTAGCCCAGCTAGCTAGCTGCAGTTTTTATTGTAGTTAGCCCAGCTAGCTAGCTTATTAAAATCTCCTCCGGCATTGTGTACTGCGTTCCTCCTCACTCTGTCTCTCCTGTCTCTCCGTCTTCAGGCTGCGTGTGACCCTTGACCCCAGCCTCAACCGTCTGGTGGAGAGGAACGTGTTCCGGTGTGGCTCTCAGCTACGACATGTTACCTTTTCACCCGGGGAGTCTGTAGAGGAGGAGGGGGGAGGAGGGAGGACTTACAGGCTGGTGAGTGTGGAGGTGGCTGGGGACGAAGGGGGGATGGAGGGGCTGACTCCCGGGGTGGAGGTGGAGAGACTGCCATGGTACGGAGCCCAACCAGACCCAGAGAGAGACCCAGGATCCCATCCAGCAGACCCAGCCCTAATCCCAGACCCAGTCCACCTAGAGAGGGCCCAGGCCCCCAGCTTGCTGCCCCTCAGGGCCAGGAGAAGCTGCTATCTGCCCCTCTGGAACAACCAGGACTACAGTGGACCAGCCTGGAGGGAGACCCCCAACTCAGAGGACTCAGAGGACTCGGACCAAGGCGAAGAGGGTGCGTAGTAGTTTTAGTACAGAGCAGGAGTGTGTTCTCTCTCCAGGTGTGTGTGTGTGTTTGTGTTGTCTGTCTCCAGGTGTGTGTTGTCTCTCTCCAGGTGTGTGTTCATGTGTGTGTTGTCTCTCTCCAGGTGTGTGTGTTGTCTCTCTCCAGGTGTGTGTGTTGTCTCTCTCCAGGTATGTGTGTGTGTTGTCTCTCTCCAGGTATGTGTGTGTGTTGTCTCTCTCCAGGTATGTGTGTGTGTTGTCTCTCTCCAGGTATGTGTGTGTGTTGTCTCTCTCCAGGTATGTGTGTGTGTTGTCTCTCTCCAGGTATGTGTGTGTGTTGTCTCTCTCCAGGTATGTGTGTGTGTTGTCTCTCTCCAAGTGTGTGTGTGTGTGTGTTGTCTCTCTCCAGGTATGTGTGTGTGTTGTCTCTCTCCAGGTGTTCGGGCTACAGTGACGCTAGCTGAACTGCAGGAGGACTTCCTGTCCCGTAAGGGCGGTGCCACAGTGAGGAGGGGTGTGGCCAGGGGTCTGCTGGTGGTGCGAGTTCTAAACAAGTCCAGAGTGATGTATTATGGGAAATCCGACAGCAATTGTGAATGCCCTTATAAGGTTAGTACATACATACATATACACTACCAGTCAAAAGTTTGGACACACCTACTCATTCAAGGTTTTTCTTTTCTTACTACATTGTAGAATAATAGTGAAGACATCAAAATTATGAAATAATAACAATAATAACAATAATAACAATAACACATGTTAAACAAATCAAAATTAATTTTATATTTGAGATTTTTCAAAGTAGCCACCTTTGCCTTGATGCCAGCTTTGCACACTCTTGGCATTCTCTCAACCAGCTTCATAAGGTAGTCACCTGGAATGCATTTCAATAAACAGGTGTGCCTTCTTGAAAGTTAATTTGTGGAATTTCTTTCCTTCTTCATACATTTGAGCCAATCAGTTGTGCTGTGACAAGGTGGTAATTCAGAAAATAGCCTTATTTGGTAAAAGACCAAGTAAATATTATGGCAAGAACAGCTCAAATAAGCAAAGAGAAACGACAGTCCATCATTACTTTAAGACATGAAGGTCAGTTAATCCGGAAAATGTCAAGTGCAGTCACAAAAAGCGCTGTGATGAAACTGGCTCTCATGAGGACCGCCACAGGAAAGGAAGACCCAGAGTTACCTCTGCTGCAGAGGATAAGTTCATTACAGTTAACTGGCTCTCATGAGGACCGCCACAGGAAAGGAAGACCCAGAGTTACCTCTGCTGCAGAGGATAAGTTCATTACAGTTAACTGCAGCTCTGATTGCAGGCCAAATGCTTCACAGAGTTCAAGTAACAGACACATCTCAACATAACTGTTCAGAGGAGACTGCGTGAATCAGGCCTTCATGGCTTTTCTGCAAAGAAACCACTACTAAAGGACACCAAGATGAGACTTGCTTGGGCCAAGAAACACGAGCAATGGACATTAGACCGGTGGAAATCTGTCCTTTGGTCTGATGAGTCCAAATTTGAGATTTTTGGTTCCAACCGCTGTGTCTTTGTGAGACTCAGAGTAGGTGAACAGATGATCTCCGCATGTGTGGTTCCCACCGTGAAGCATGGAGGAGGAGGTGTGATGGTGTGGGGATGCTTTTCTGGTGACACTGTCTGTGATTTATTGAGAATTCAAGGCACACTTAACCAGCATGACTACCACATCATTCTGCAGCGATACACCATCCCATCTGGTTTGCACTTAGTGGGATTCATTAGTTTTTCAACAGGACAATGACCCTTACACATCTCCAGGCTGTGTAAGGGATTTATGACCAAGAAGGAGAGTGATGGAGTGCTGCATCAGATGATCTGGCCTCAACGATCACCCAACCTTAAATAAATGGACTTAATAAAGGTATCACTAGTCACTTTAAATAACGCCACTTTAATAATGTCTAAATATCCTACATTACTCATCTCATATGTATATACTTTATTCTATACCATCTATTGCATCTTGCCTATGCCGCACGGCCATCGCTCATCCATATATTTATATGTACATATTCTTATTCATTCCTTTACACTTGTGTGTATAAGGTAGTTGTTGTGAAATTGTTAGATTACTTGTTAGATATTACTGCACTGTCGGAACTAGAAGCACAAGCATTTCGCTACACTCACATTAACATCTTGTAACCATGTGTATGTAACCAATAACATTTGATTTGATTTGACCTCAACCCAATTGAGATGGTTTGGGAGTCAGACCACAGAGGGAAGGAAAAGCAGCCAACATGTGCTCAGCATATGTGGGAACTCTTTCAAGTCTGTTGGAAAAGCATTCCAGGTTAAACTGGTTGAGAGAATGCCAAGTGTGTGCAAAGCTGTCATCAAGGCAAAGGGTGGCTATTTGAAGAATCTCAAATAGTTTTGATGTCTTCAGTATTATTCTACAATGTAGAAAATAGTAAAAATAAAGAAAAACCCTTGAATGTGTAGTGCTGTATATTTAATAGTTCAGGTAGTCTAGTGGTTAGAGCGTTGGACTAGTAATCCGGTAGGTTGTTTGACTGGTACTGTATATTTAATAGTTCAGGTAGTCTAGTGGTTAGAGCGTTGGACTAGTAACCCGGTAGGTTGTTTGACTGGTACTGTATATTTAATAGTTCAGGTAGTCTAGTGGTTAGAGCGTTGGACTAGTAACCCGGTAGGTTGTTTGACTGGTACTGTATATTTAATAGTTCAGGTAGTCTAGTGGTTAGAGCGTTGGACTAGTAACCCGGTAGGTTGTTTGACTGGTACTGTATATTTAATAGTTCAGGTAGTCTAGTGGTTAGAGCGTTGGACTAGTAATCCGGTAGGTTGTTTGACTGGTACTGACCTCATATTCTCTCTCTGTCTGCTTTTCTCCCCTCTTCTTCTCTTCCTCTCTTTCCTAGGCGGTGTTGGAGGTGTGTGATGTGTCGGGGTGTGTGTGTGTGTGTGTGTTGTGGAACAGTGTGTGTGTGTCGTGGTATGGCAGACTGAGACCAGGTCAGGTATTGAGAACGAGAGGCTTCAGAGTCAAGGAGAGCTACGACAAGAGAGACCACCAACATATAGGTAACACTAGAGACCACCGACATATAGGTAACACTAGAGACCACCGACATATAGGTAACACTAGAGACCACCGACATATAGGTAACACTAGAGACCACCGACATAGAGGTAACACTAGAGACCACCGACATATAGGTAACACTGGAGACCACCGACATAGAGGTAACACTAGAGACCACCGACATAGAGGTAACACTAGAGACCACCGACATATAGGTAACACTAGAGACCCCCGACATAGAGGTAACACTAGAGACCACCGACATAGAGGTAACACTGGAGACCACCGACATAGCGGTAACACTAGAGACCACCGACATAGCGGTAACACTAGAGACCACCGACATAGAGGTAACACTAGAGACCAGCGACATAGAGGTAACACTAGAGACCACCGACATAGAGGTAACACACAGTAACACACACACACTGTAACGCATACACTGAGTGTACAAAACATTAGGAACACCTTTCTAATATAGAGTTGCACCCCCCCCCCCCCCCTTCCCCTCAGAACAGCCTCAATTTGTCGGGTCATGGACTCTACACAGTTTTAAAAGTGTTCCACAGAGATGCTGGCCCCATGTTGACTCCAATACTTCCCACAGTTGTCAAGTTGGCTGGATGTCCTTTGGGTGGTGGACCATTGATACACACAGGAAATGGTTGAGTGTTAAAAACCCAGCAGAGTTGTAGTTCTTGACACAAACCGGTGCACCTACTATCCTACTCCGTTTCAAAGGCACTTAAATATTTTGTCTTGCTCATTCACCCTCTGAATGGCACACATACCATCCATGTCTCAATTGTCTCAAGGCTTAAAAATCCTTCTTTAACCCGTCTCCTCCTCTTCATCTACACAATTTGAAGTGGATTTAACAAGTGACATCAATAAGGGATCATATATTCTGGATTCACCTGGCCAGTCTGTCACGGAAAGAGCAGCTGTTAATGTTTTGTAGGGGCCCAACTTTGTTTTTTGGGGTCATCTGAAGCTAATCTCTGCATTTCAACACTATCCACTATGACCTATGGCCCTTCCAGCACTCTCTTTACAACAACATAAAGTCAACAGAAATGCCCCCAGTCATCATCAAGATAAGAGATCATTGTTACATATGTTTTAGAGATTGATAAGACTGAACTTCTGAACTTCCGTGCTTCTACACCTGCATTGCTTGCTGTTTGGGGTTTTAGGCTGGGTTTCTGTTCAGCACTTTGAGATATCAGCTGATGTACGAAGGGCTATATAAATAAATTTGATTTGATTTGAACTAGATCAAAGGTAATTCAATAATCAATATTAACCTTTAACCAATGGTCTAACAACTCTCTTAAGAGTCAGGACTACCGGGCATGATGACACCTTTAACCAATGGTCTAACAACTCTCTTAAGAGTCAGGACTACCGGGCATGATGACACCTTTAACCAATGGTCTAACAACTCTCTTAAGAGTCAGGACTACCGGGCATGATGACACCTTTAACCAATGGTCTAACAACTCTCTTAAGAGTCAGGACTACCGGGCATGATGACACCTTTAACCAATAGTCTAACAACAAAGACTTGTGTTTATTAAGACATCCTCTATATCACATTTCAGGCAGATCCCCCAGCTAGACCCGCCCCAGCCAGCCCCCCCAAATCAAATCAAATCAAATTTATTTATATAGCCCTTCGTACATCAGCTGATATCTCAAAGTGCTGTACAGAAACCCAGCCTAAAACCCCAAACAGCAAGCAATGCAGGTGTAGAAGCACGGTGGCTAGGAAAAACTCCCTAGAAAGGCCAATACCTAGGAAGAAACCTAGAGAGGAACCAGGCTATGTGGGGTGGCCAGTCCTCTTCTGGCTGTGCCGGGTGGAGATTATAACAGAACATGGCCAAGATGTTCAAATGTTCATAAATGACCAGCATGGTCGAATAATAATAAGGCAGAACAGTTGAAACTGGAGCAGCAGCACAGTCAGGTGGAAGTTGAAACTGGAGCAGCAGCATGGCCAGGTGGACTGGGGACAGCAAGGAGTCATCATGTCAGGTAGTCCTGGGGCATGGTCCTAGGGCTCAGGTCCTCCGAGAGAGAGAAAGAAAGAGAGAAGGAGAGAATTAGAGAACGCACACAGGACACCGAATAGGACAGGAGAAGTACTCCAGATATAACAAACTGACCCCAGCCCCCCGACACATAAACTACTGCAGCATAAATACTGGAGGCTGAGACAGGAGGGGTCAGGAGACACTGTGGCCCCATCCGAGGACACCCCCGGACAGGGCCAAACAGGAAGGATATAACCCCACCCACTTTGCCAAAGCACAGCCCCCACACCACTAGAGGGATATCTTCAACCACCAACTTACCATCCTGAGACAAGGCTGAGTACAGCCCCCCCCAGCCAGACCCCCCCAGCCAGACCCTCCCCCAGCCAGCCCCGCCCCAGCCAGCCCCGCCCCAGCCAGACCGCCCCAGCCACACCCCCCCCAGCCAGACCGCCCAGCCAGCCAGACCCACCCAGCCAGACCGCCCAGGCAGCCCCCCCAGCCAGAACGCCCCCAGCCAGACCACCCAGCCAGCCCCCCCCAGCCAGACCCCAGCCAGACCGCCCAGCCAGACCCCACCAGTCCAGTCAATTCCTCAACTCTCTCCCCGACCCCCCACCAGTCAATTCCTCAACTCTCTCCCCGACCCCCCACCAGTCAATTCCTCAACTCTCTCCCCGACCCCCACCAGTCCAGTCAATACCACGACTCTCTCCCGACCCCCACCAGTTCTAGTCAATACCTCAACTCCCCGACCCCCACCAGTCTAGTCAATACCACAACTCTCTCCCCGACCCCCACCAGTCAATACCTCAACTTTCTCCCCGACCCCCACCAGTCAATACCTCAACTTTCTCCCCGACCCCCACCAGTCAATACCTCAACTTTCTCCCCGACCCCCACCAGTCAATTCCTCAACTCTCTCCCCGACCCCCACCAGTCCAGTCAATACCTCAACTCTCTCCCGACCCCCACCAGTCTAGTCAATACCACGACTCTCTCCCCGACCCCCACCAGTTCTAGCCAATACCTCAACTCCCCGACCCCCACCAGTCTAGTCAATACCACAACTCTCTCCCCGACCCCCACCAGTCAATACCTCAACTTTCTCCCCGACCCCCACCAGTCAATACCTCAATTCTCTCCCGACCCCCACCAGTCAATTCCTCAACTCTCTCCCCGACCCCCACCAGTCAATACCTCAACTCTCTCCCCGACCCCCACCAGTCAATACCTCAACTCTCTCCCCGACCCCCACCAGTCAATACCTCAACTCTCTCCCCGACCCCCACCAGTCAATACCTCAACTCTCTCCCCGACCCCCACCAGTCAATACCTCAACTCTCTCCCCGACCCCCACCAGTCAATACCACAACTCTCTCCCCGACCCCCACCAGTCAATACCACAACTCTCTCCCCGACCCCCACCAGTCAATACCTCAACTCTCTCCCCGACCCCCACCAGTCAATACCTCAACTCTCTCCCCGACCCCCACCAGTCAATACCTCAACTCTCTCCCCGACCCCCACCAGTCCAGTCAATACCTCAACTCTCTCCCCGACCCCCACCAGTCAATACCACAACTCTCTCCCCGACCCCCACCAGTCAATACCTCAACTCTCTCCCCGACCCCCACCAGTCAATACCTCAACTCTCTCTAACTACTTTTGTTCTGCTTTCTCTCCAACGGTACATCAACTGGTGAAAGCTAGCTAAATTCATTCACTTCTGGTGAAAGCTAGCTAAGTTCATTCACTTCTGGTGAAAGCTAGCTAAGTTCATTCACTTCTGGTGAAAGCTAGCTAAGTTCATTCACTTCTGGTGAAAGCTAGCTAAGTTCATTCACTTCTGGTGAAACGGGTTAAAAGGCTGCAAAATATCTCCATAAAAACAGCTGTTAGCGAGATGAGGTGGCTATTACTACTATCTATCTGATCGATACGGCAATTTCGATACGGCAATTTCAGAATATGGAGGGATTATGATCCCCCATCCCCAGTGAGGAAGTTGTGACCCTGATGATTTGTACACACAGTGTATTTATACACACACACACACACACCACACACACACACTCCAGATCTACTGAAAGAAGTCAGAACACTCTCTCTCCCTCCATCAGAGATCAGTCTAAACTCCAGGAACCCGTCAGCTGAGATCTCTATCGTCCCAGAATTCTCTCTGTCTGCTGACGTCCGTTTGCTACGTCCCTCCTACTCCTTCTGCAATGGGTAGGACGTCACGCACACACACACACAACTGTGTTAGAGATGTGGATTTAATCACCATGGAAACCCTGTCTTCTAATCTCCATGTTAACCCTGACTTCCTGTCTCTAACAGGAAGGATCTCCTCAGCTGTCCCCACGGCAACATCTGTGATGTCATCGGCCTGGTGGTGTTCTCTGGCCGGCCTGAAAGAATCAGGAGCAAGGGTGGGTTACCATGGTGACGATGTTGATGATGGTCAGGGGCGGACATAGTGATTCGGAGGGCCCAGGCAGAGGCCAGTCGGACCCCCCCCCCCCCCCCCCCCCCCTGTAAAAATGTAATGGGTTTTATAGAAGAGACATGTCATTTAACTGTAAAAATGTAATGGGTTTTATAGAAGAGACATGTCATTTAACTGTAAAAATGTAATGGGTTTTATAGAAGAGACATGTCATTTAACTGTAAAGTAGATGACCTTTGCACGCTCATCCAGCATCCCAACTGTGCACCCGCAAACTTTCCTTCAATTGGCAAGTGGCTGAAACTATCTCACCGGAGAAAGCATCTGAGGGAAACAGCGCCGTGCTCTTTATGATACGATGGCTACACATACAGGGCCTTCAGAAAGGATTCACACCCCTTATTCCATGTTTTTGTTGTGTTAGACTGAATTAAAATTTTGATAATAATAAGCATTCCAACCCCTTTGTTAAGTAAGGCAATAAGCATTCCAACCCCTTTGTTAAGTAAGTCAATAAGAATTCCAACCCCTTTGTTAAGTAAGTCAATAAGCATTCCAACCCCTTTGTTAAGTAAGGCAATAAGCATTCCAACCCCTTTGTTAAGTAAGTCAATAAGCATTCCAACCCCTTTGTTAATTAAGTCAATAAGCATTCCGACCCCTTTGTTAAGTAAGTCAATAAGCATTCCAACCCCTTTGTTAAGTAAGTCAATAAGCATTCCAACCCCTTTGTTAAGTAAGTCAATAAGCATTCCGACCCCTTTGTTAAGTAAGTCAATAAGCATTCCAACCCCTTTGTTAAGTAAGTCAATAAGCATTCCAACCCCTTTGTTAAGTAAGTCAATAAGCATTCCAACCCCTTTGTTAAGTAAGTCAATAAACATTCCAACCCCTTTGTTAAGTAAGTCAATAAGCATTCCAACCCCTTTGTTAAGTAAGTCAATAAGCATTCCAACCCCTTTGTTAAGTAAGTCAATAAGCATTCCAACCCCTTTGTTAAGTAAGTCAATAAGCATTCCAACCCCTTTGTTAAGTAAGTCAATAAGCATTCCAACCCCTTTGTTAAGTAAGTCAATAAGCATTCCAACCCCTTTGTTAAGTAAGTCAATAAGCATTCCAACCCCTTTGTTAAGTAAGTCAATAAGCATTCCAACCCCTTTGTTAAGTAAGTCAATAAGCATTCCAACCCCTTTGTTAAGTAAGGCAATAAGCATTCCAACCCCTTTGTTAAGTAAGGCAATAAGCATTCCAACCCCTTTGTTAAGTAAGTCAATAAGCATTCCAACCCCTTTGTTAAGTAAGTCAATAAGCATTCCAACCCCTTTGTTAAGTAAGTCAATAAGCATTCCAACCCCTTTGTTAAGTAAGTCAATAAGCATTCCAACCCCTTTGTTAAGTAAGTCAATAAGCATTCCAACCCCTTTGTTAAGTAAGTCAATAAGCATTCCAACCCCTTTGTTAAGTAAGTCAATAAGCATTCCAACCCCTTTGTTAAGTAAGTCAATAAGCATTCCAACCCCTTTGTTAAGTAAGTCAATAAGCATTCCAACCCCTTTGTTAAGTAAGTCAATAAGCATTCCAACCCCTTTGTTAAGTAAGTCAATAAGCATTCCAACCCCTTTGTTAAGTAAGGCAATAAGCATTCCAACCCCTTTGTTAAGTAAGTCAATAAGCATTCCAACCCCTTTGTTAAGTAAGTCAATAAGCATTCCAACCCCTTTGTTAAGTAAGTCAATAAGCATTCCAACCCCTTTGTTAAGTAAGTCAATAAGCATTCCAACCCCTTTGTTAAGTAAGTAAGTTCAGGAGTTAACAAGTCATATTTATTTATCTAACCTTTTATTTAACGTTTTTATTTTATTTCAGTTTTTATTTTATTTCACTAAGTCAGTTAAGAACAAATTCTTATTTACAATGAAGGCCCACCAAAAGGAGAAAGACCTCCTACGGGGACGGGGGCATTAAAATTATAGATAAAAATACAGGACAAAACACACATCACAACACAGCAAGGCAGCAAGACAGCAAGGCAGCAAGGCAGCAAGGCAGCAAGGCAGCAAGACAGCAAGGCAGCAAGACAGCAAGGCAGCAAGGCAGCAAGACAGCAAGGCAGCAAGACAGCAAGGCAGCAAGACAGCAAGGCAGCAAGGCAGCAAGGCAGCAAGACAGCAAGACAGCAAGGCAGCAAGGCAGCAAGGCAGCAAGACAGCAAGGCAGCAAGACAGCAAGGCAGCAAGACAGCAAGACAGCAAGGCAGCAAGGCAGCAAGACAGCAAGGCAGCAAGACAGCAAGGCAGCAAGACAGCAAGGCAGCAAGACAGCAAGGCAGCAAGACAGCAAGACAGCAAGGCAGCAAGACAGCAAGGCAGCAAGACAGCAAGGCAGCAAGACATGACAACAACACTGTAGCAACACAGTATGGCACAAACAGTATTATGCACAGACCACAGCACAAAGGGCAAGAAGGTAGAGACAAAAATACATCACGTGACGCATGCTTTGTTGAAGCACCTTCGGCAGCGATTACAGCCTCGAGTCTTCAAGGGTTCCCGTGTGGCGTAGCGGTCTAAGGCACTTCATCTCAGAGCTTACAGAGTCAATGTGGAGGCTATATACAGGGGGTACCGGTACAGAGTCAATGTGGAGGCTATATACAGGGGGTACCGGTACCGAGTCAATGTGGAGGCTATATACAGGGGGTATCGCTACAGAGTCAATGTGGAGGCTATATACAGGGGGTACGGGTACAGAGTCAATGTGGAGGCTATATACAGGAGGTACTGGCACAGAGTCAATGTGGAGGCTATATACAGGGGGTACCGGTACAGAGTCAATGTGGAGGCTATATACAGGGGGTACTGGTACAGAGTCAATGTGCGGTGGCACCGGTTAGTTCAGGTAGGTAGAGTTAATTGAAGTGACTAGATGACAACAGAGAGTGGCAGTGGTGTGGGGAGGGGGGCAAAGTGAATAGTCTGGGTAGCCATTTGACTAGATGTTTGGGAGTCTTGGCTTGGGGGCAGAAGCTGTTTAGAAGCCTCTTGGACCTAGACTTGGCACTCCAGTCCTGCTTGCCTTGTGGTAGCAGGGAGAACAGTCTATGACTTGATGACTGGGGTCTCTGACCATTTTTAGGGCCTTCCCCTGACACCGCCTGGTATAGAGGTCCTGGATGGCAAGAAGCTTGAGCCCGGTGATGTACTGGGCTGTACGCACTACCCTCTGTAGTATCTTGCGGTCGGAGGCTGAGCAGTTGCCATACCAGGCCGTGATGCAACCAGTCAGGATGCTTTCGATGGTGCAGCTGTAAAACCTTTTGAGGATCTGAGGATGTTGAGGGAGAGGTTGTTATTCTGGCACCACCTGGCCAGGTGTCTGTCCTCCTCCCTATAGGCTGTCTCGTTGTTGTCGGTGTTCAGGCCTACCACTGTTGTGTCATCAGCAAACTTAATGATGGTGTTGTAGTCGTGCCTGGCCGTGCAGTCTTGAGTGAACAGGGAGTACAGGACGGGATTGAGCACGCACCCCTGAGGGGCCCCCGTGTTGAGGATCAGCATGGCAGATGTGTTGTTACCTGCCCTTACCACCTTGGGCGGCCCGTCAGGAAGTCCAGGATCCAGTTGCAGAGGGAGGTGTTTAGTCCTAGGATCCTTAGCTTATTGATGATCTTTGAGGACACTATGGTGTTGAACGCTGAGCTGTAGTAAATGAATGAATAGCATTATCACATAGATGTTCTTTTTGTCCAGGTGGGAAAGGGCAGTGTGGAGTGCAATAGAGATTGCATCATCTGTGGATCTGTTGGTGCGGTATTTAAATTGAAGTGGGTCAAGGGTTTCTGGGATAATGGTGTTGATGTGAGCCATTACCAGCCTTTCAAAGCACTTCATGGCTACAGACGTGAGTGCTACGGGTCAGTAGTCATTTAGCCAGGTTACCTTAGTGTTCTTGGGCACAGGGACTATGGTGGTCTGCTTGAAACATGTTGGTATTAGAGACTCGGACAGGGAGAGGTTGAAAATGTCAGTGGAGACACTTGCTAGTTGGTCAGTGCATGCTTGCAGTACACGTCCTGGTAATCCATCTGGTCCTGCGGCCTTGTGAATGTTGACCTGCCTGAAGGTCTTACCCACATTGGCTGCATAGAGTGTGATCACACAGTCTTCCGGTACAGCTGGTGCTCTCATGCATGTTTCAGTGTTATTTACCTCTAAGTGAGCGTAGAAGTAGTTTAGCTCGTCCGGTAGGCTCGTGTCACTGGGCAGCTCTCGGCTGTGCTTCCCTTTGTCGTAATTGTTTGCATGCTCTGCCACATCCGACCGGCGTCAGAGCCGGTGTAGTACAACTCGATCTTAGTCCTGTATTGACGCCTTGCTTGTTTGATGGTTCGTCAGAGGGCATAGTGTGAGTTCTTATAAGCTTCCGGGTTAGAGTTCCACTCCTTGAAAATGGCAGCTCTAGTCTTTATCTCAGTGCGTATTCTGCCTGTAATCCATGGTTTCTGGATGGGGTATGCACGTACAGTCACTGTGGGGACGACATCTTCGATGCACTTATTGATGAAGCCAGTGACAGATGTGGTATACTCCTCAATGCACAATGTTGTGCTAGCAAAACAGTCATGTAGCTCAGCATCTGGTCCAGAGTTCTTTTCTCTCTGGTTGCACTTTTAACATGATGATAGAAATGAGGTAAAACTGATTTAAGTTTCCCTGCATTAAAGTCTCTGGCTACTCGGAGCGCCGCCTCTGGGTGAGCGTTTTCTTGTTTGCTTATGGCGGAATACAGCTCATTCAATGCTGTCTTAGTGCCAGCCTCTGACTGTGGTGGTATGTAAACAGCTACAAAGAGTATAGATGAGATCTCTCTCGGTAGGTAATGTGGTCTGCAGCTTATCATGAGATACTCTACCTCAGGCGAGCAAGAACTCGAGACTTCCTTATATATCGTGCACCAGCTATTGTTTACAAAAAGGCATAGTCCGCCACCCCTTGTCTTACCAGACGCTGCTGTTCTATCCTGCTGATACAGCGTATAACCAGCCAGCTGTATGTTGATATTGTTGTCGTTCAGCCACGACTCCGTGAAGCATAAGTTATTACAGTTTTAATGTCCTGTTGGTAGTTTAATCTACCCATTAACTCATCCATTTTATTGTCCAAAGATTGCATGTTTGCGAGCAGAATTGAGGGGAGTGGGGGTTTATTCGATCGCCTCCGACTCCTCAGAAGGCAGCCCGCCCTCTGGACTCTCTTTCTCCGCCTCCTCTTCATGCAGATCACTGGGGTCGGGGCCTGTTCCCGAGGGAGCCTTATATCCTTTGGCTCGTCAGAGTCGTGAAAGAAGAAAAAGGATTCTGTTAGTCCGTGGTGAGTAATCGCAGTCCTGATGTCTAGAAGTTATTTTCGGTCATAAGAGACGGTAGCAGCAACATTATGTCAAAAAATAAGTTATAAACGAACAAAAAAACACAATCGGCTCAGAAGTCATAGGTGATGATATCTGCCTCTTCTGCCTAATGGTAAGTCACTGGTGGTGATATCTGCCTCTTCTGCCTAATGGTAAGTCACTGGTGATGATATCTACCTCTTCTGCCTAATGTTAAGTCACTGGTGTCGTGTCGTTGACTTTAATTAAATGTGAAGACAATGTTATCAAATCAATTCTCTATGTTTATTTTAATTACACAATTCAACTAATGTAAATTTAACTAGGAAGTTGGGGCACCACGGGAACATGTTATTTATAGAGTGTCAATTTCCCCAATATAACTCTTCAGATGCTTTCATATCTTATCGATTACAGTCACTTATTAATGTATTATTACCGCATCAGTTCTCATTACTGAACGTCGCAAACCCTTGGATATCTGCACCAACCCTAGCATAGAATCATGAATCTGCGATATACAAATGGGCTTAATTATTTATTTTCTAACTAATTTAATCACATAATTTCATAAACACACAATAGGTTATACATTGGTTACTACATAATACAAAGAAAAAGTCTCTAGCGGACCAAACTGATATGATGGCTTGGTAGACAAAGGAAAGGGGGTGGAGACTGCTCAAAAGCCGGAGACTCATAGCTGATAACTACACTCATAGAGAATAACTACAGTAGTCTACTATAGTCTGTAACATGGTAGACAAAGGAAAGGGGTGGGGACTGCTCAAGAGCGGGAGACTCATAGCTGATTACTACACTCATAGAAATCGCTAGTACTTTGAATATGAACAACCGCTCATTCGAAAATAAATGGCAATTTACATATTTCCGAGTGTATGTCTTGTTGTCTCCCTCTGTGGTCGGCTGGTCCATCTGCTGGAGAGAGTAGACAGAAAAGTCTCTGGTTGTGTTCATAATGGATACGTCAGGCGTACCCAATGTTGTCGCATATGATTGATGTTTCGGCGGTTGCCTGTATTCTTGTCCTAGGCTTCGTACATTTCCAGCTACACACGGTTAGTTTGACGTCCTAGGATTTCTTAGCCAATGCTCCACGCTGTATGGTCTTGTCCTTTGGTAGAGTTGTAGTGCCAACCACTTCATAATTTCTGGTCTTAGAAATTCAACCATTTGCCACCTTAGCTTACACCGTGGTTTGCGTGGTCCAGTGGCCTATAGAATTGTAGCCATCCGTCCCGGCGTTCTCTGACTTAATGTAAATTTAGTCAGAAGTGGGTTTTATACTCTGTGGAAGAAGGGGCGGTTCCATGATGTAATGTCTGGCCTCACGGGGGCGTGGCCACTGACTAGTTCACTTTTTTATATGAAGAACAATTCTAATTTAGAAGGCTAACATTACATTACATCTTTTCACAAATAGTTTCATATTCGGTCATTCATTTTATCCACCATCTAGATGTGAGTCTGATCATTGAAAACACAAGCAGAGATACAGTCATGTGGGTCTCCTGTCTTTCATGAGGCCACCAATTGAAACAACTTTGACAGGATTGTTCTTTAAATATCCACAGACCACTCCCACATTCTCAAAAATATAAATATTGTTTAATTATCCAAACTTCTGATTGTCCAAGTGTCTCTCTGTGTTCCACAGTTTACATTCCAACCTCGAACACTACAGAGCATAGGGGTATTTTACGACCGCCATAAAACAGTCCCCCCCCCCCCCCCCCCTCTGAGAGAGAGCACACTGTAGAAAGGACCCACTGTAACCTGATCCTTCAGATCATCACAGGAGAGTCATGACACTCCCCCTCTATGAGAGAGAGCACACTGTAGAGAGGACCCACTGTAACCTGATCCTTCAGATCATCACAGGAGAGTCATGACACTCCCCCTCTATGAGAGAGAGCACACTGTACAGAGGACCCACTGATGGTGACTGATGAGGATGGTGGTGACGATGATATCTTCCTCATGCAGATGGACAGGGTGCAGAGCTGTTGGAGTATCGGTGGCTCCGATTGGACGACGGGACTTCTGATCAACCAATCATGATAAAGCTCTTCTCAACGTCTCAACCAGAGACACACAACCAGATACTCCCACGTGAGATTATACACACACACACACACACACACACACACACACGGACTCCTCCTATACTCTACTCATGCCTCCCCTCAACTCTCTCCCTCTATCACTCTCTCAATTCAATTCAACTTAAGGGGCTTTATTGCCTTGGGAAACATATGTTAACATTGCCAAAGCAAGTGAAATAAACAATAAAAATGAACATTACACTCACAGAAGTTCCAAAAATAATAAAGACATTACAAATCTTATATATTATGTCTATATACAGTGTTGTAATGATGTACAAATGGTTCAAGTATAAAAGGGAAAATAAATAAACATAAATATGGGTTGTATTTACGATGGTGTTTGTGTAACGTGACTGGTTGCTGGGAAGTCAGGCGCAGGAGAGCAGAGATGGGTGATAACAGGAGAACTTTAATATCCACCCTGGCCCAAAGGCACAGGCGAGGCAGCACAAAGCACAACCACGGTAACAAGAACTGGATTAAACAAAACAAACAAACCTAGGTTTGAAACAACCCAGTAGTGTAACACCTTACACAAAGAACAATTCCACACAGACATGGGGGAAACAGAGGATTATTATACATTTAGTCTGATGAGGGAATGTGAACCAGGGAAAACAAGACAAAACAAATGGAAAAGGAAAGGCGGAAGTCGTGACAGTTTGTTCTTCACTGGTTGCCCTTTTCTTGTGGCAACAGGTCACAAATCTTGCTGCTGTGACGGCACACTGGAATTTCACCCAGTAGATATGAGAGTTTATCAAACGTGGGTTTGTTTTCAAATTCTTTGTGTATCTGTGTAATCTGAGGGAAATATGTCTCTCTAATATGGTCATACATTGGGCAGGAGGTTAGGAAGTACAGCTCAGTTTTCACCTCATTTTGTGGGCAGTGAGCACATAGCCTGTCTTCTCTTGAGAGCAAGGCTATGCTCACTGAGTCTGTACATAGTCAAAGATTTCCTTAAATTTGGGTCAGTCATTCTGCCACTGTGTACAGTACACAGTCTGCTGCCTCAATTTGTATGATTGCAATTTGCATATACTCCTGAATGTTATGAAGAGTTATCAGATGAATTGC
This sequence comes from Oncorhynchus kisutch, assembly GCF_002021735.2. Classification (NCBI taxonomy): domain Eukaryota; kingdom Metazoa; phylum Chordata; class Actinopteri; order Salmoniformes; family Salmonidae; genus Oncorhynchus; species Oncorhynchus kisutch. The sequence goes on along the minus strand of NC_034189.2, from coordinate 543,077 downwards.
AATTAATTGCAAAGTCCCTCTTTGCAATGCAAATGAACTGAATCCCCCAAAAACATTTCCACTGCATTTCAGCCCTGCCACAAGAGGACCAGCTGACATCATGTCAGTGATTCTCTCGTTAACACTGGTGTGAGTGTTGACAAGGACAAGGCTGGAGATCACTCTGTCATGCTGATTGAGTTCCAATAACAGACTGAAAGCTTCAAAAGGAGAGTGGTGCTTGGAATCATTGTTCTTCCTCTGTCAACCATGGTTACCTGCAAGGAAACATGTGCTGTCATCATTGCTTTGCACAAAAAGGGCTTCACAGGCAATGATAATGCTGCCAGTAAGATTGCACCTAAATCAACCATTTATCAGATCATCAAGAACTTCAAGGAGAGCGGTTCAATTGTTGAATTCTGATGAATTCCCTTTCCGATTGTTTGGGGCATTTGGAAAAAAGCTTGTCCGGAGAAGACAAGTTGAGCACTACCAACAGTCCTGTGTCATGCCAACAGTAAATCATCCTGAGACCATTCATGTGTGGGGTTGCTTCTCAGCCAATGGAGTGGGCTCACTCACAATTTGCCTAAGAACACAGCAATGAATAAAGAATGGTACCAACACATCCTCCGAGAGCAACTTCTCCCAACCACCCAGAAACAGTTTGGTGACGAACAAGGTCTTTTCCAGCATGATGGAGCACCTTGCCATAATGTAAAAGTGATAACTAAGTGGCTCGGCAGCAAACTTTGTGGAAATTAATATTTGTGTCATTCTGAAAACGTTTTGCCACAACTGTACACTCTGTTTAGGGCCAAATAGCATTCTAGTTTGCTCCGTTTTTTTGTTAATTACTTGACACATTGGAAATAATATTATTTTTGTTTTCTCATGATTTGGTTGTGTCTAATTGTGTTGCTGTCCTGGGGCTCTGTGGGGTCTGTTGTGTTTGTGAACAGAGCCCTAGGACCAGCTTGCTTAGGGGGCTCTTCTCCAGGTTCATCTCTCTGTAGGTGATGGCTTTGTTATGGAAGGTTTGGGAATCACTTCCTTTTAGATGGTTGTAGAATTTAACAGCTCTTTTCTGGATTTTGATCATTAGTTTCGGAAAAATTCTGCTCTGCATTATTTGGTGTTTTACATTGGATGTCTTTTGCAGAATTCTGCAGAGTCTCAATTTGGTGTTTGTCCCATTTGGTGAATTCTTGGTTGGTGAGCGGACCCCAGACCTCACAACCATAAAGGGCAATGGGTTCTATAACTGATTCTTTATCTTTCTCTGTGTCTCTGTAGTATCCGTAGTGGTGTGTACCAGACTCCAGATGGTTGGAGATTCATCCTGCTGTTACCTCACCAACACTACCTACACACAGATCTACTGCACAGGTAACACACACACACACGCTACCTACAAACTGCGAGCACACTGCTCAGACACCCATGCACACCCCACAAGACACCCATACACACCCCACAAGACACCCATGCATACCCCACAAGACATGCCACCAGAGGTCTCTTCACAGTCCCCAAGTCTAGAACAGACTATGGGAGGCGCACAGTACTACCTACATACAGCCATGACACACATGTACATGATATACATGATAGTGGAGTAGGGGCCTGAGGGCCTGACATACTTAATGTGTTGTGAATGTATTGTAATGTTTTTAAAATTGTATAACTGCCTTAATTTTGCTGGACCCCAGGAAGAGTAGCTGCTGCCTTGGCAGGAACTAATGGGGATCCATAATAAACCCCAGGAAGAGTAGCTGCTGCCTTGGCAGGAACTAATGGGGATCCATAATAAACCCCAGGAAGAGTAGCTGCTGCCTTGACAGGAACTAATGGGGATCCATAATAAACCCCAGGAAGAGTAGCTGCTGCCTTGACAGGAACTAATGGGGATCCATAATAAACCCCAGGTAGAGTAGCTGCTGCTTTGGCAGGAACTAATGGGGATCCATAATAAACCCCAGGATGAGTAGCTGCTGCCTTGGCAGGAACTAATGGGGATCCATAATAAACCCCAGGTAGAGTAGCTGCTGCCTTGGCAGAAACTAATGGGGATCCATAATAAACCCCAGGAAGAGTAGCTGCTGCCTTGGCAGGAACTAATGGGGATCCATAATAAACCCCAGGAAGAGTAGCTGCTGCCTTGGCAGGAACTAATGGGGATCCATAATAAACCCCAGGAAGAGTAGCTGCTGCCTTGACAGGAACTAATGGGGATCCATAATAAACCCCAGGAAGAGTAGCTGCTGCCTTGACAGGAACTAATGGGGATCCATAATAAACCCCAGGTAGAGTAGCTGCTGCTTTGGCAGGAACTAATGGGGATCCATAATAAACCCCAGGAAGAGTAGCTGCTGCTTTGGCAGGAACTAATGGGGATCCTTAATAAACCCCAGGAAGAGTAGCTGCTGCCTTGGCAGAAACTAATGGGGATCCATAATAAACCCCAGGAAGAGTAGCTGCTGCCTTGGCAGGAACTAATGGGGATCCATAATAAACCCCAGGAAGAGTAGCTGCTGCCTTGGCAGGAACTAATGGGGATCCATAATAAACCCCAGGAAGAGTAGCTGCTGCCTTGGCAGGAACTAATGGGGATCCATAATAAACCCCAGGAAGAGTAGCTGCTGCCTTGGCAGGAACTAATGTGGATCCATAATATACCCCAGGAAGAGTAGCTGCTGCCTTGGCAGGAACTAATGGGGATCCATAATAAACCCCAGGAAGAGTAGCTGCTGCCTTGACAGGAACTAATGGGGATCCATAATAAACCCCAGGAAGAGTAGCTGCTGCCTTGACAGGAACTAATGGGGATCCATAATAAACCCCAGGAAGGGTAGCTGCTGCCTTGACAGGAACTAATGGGGATCCATAATAAACCCCAGGAAGGGTAGCTGCTGCCTTGACAGGAACTAATGGGGATCCATAATAAACCCCAGGTAGAGTAGCTGCTTCCTTGGCAGGAACTAATGGGGATCCATAATAAACCCCAGGAAGAGTAGCTGCTGCCTTGGCAGGAACTAATGGGGATCCATAATAAACCCCAGGAAGAGTAGCTGCTGCCTTGGCAGGAACTAATGGGGATCCATAATAAACCCCAGGATGAGTAGCTGCTGCCTTGGCAGGAACTAATGGGGATCCATAATAAACCCCAGGAAGAGTAGCTGCTGCCTTGGCAGGAACTAATGGGGATCCATAATAAACCCCAGGAAGAGTAGCTGCTGCCTTGACAGGAACTAATGGGGATCCATAATAAACCCCAGGAAGAGTAGCTGCTGCCTTGGCAGGAACTAATGGGGATCCATAATAAACCCCAGGAAGGGTAGCTGCTGCCTTGACAGGAACTAATGGGGATCCATAATAAACCCCAGGAAGGGTAGCTGCTGCCTTGACAGGAACTAATGGGGATCCATAATAAACCCCAGGTAGAGTAGCTGCTTCCTTGGCAGGAACTAATGGGGATCCATAATAAACCCCAGGAAGAGTAGCTGCTGCCTTGGCAGGAACTAATGGGGATCCATAATAAACCCCAGGAAGAGTAGCTGCTGCCTTGGCAGGAACTAATGGGGATCCATAATAAACCCCAGGAAGGGTAGCTGCTGCCTTGACAGGAACTAATGGGGATCCATAATAAACCCCAGGTAGAGTAGCTGCTTCCTTGGCAGGAACTAATGGGGATCCATAATAAACCCCAGGAAGAGTAGCTGCTGCCTTGGCAGGAACTAATGGGGATCCATAATAAACCCCAGGAAGAGTAGCTGCTGCCTTGGCAGGAACTAATTGGGATCCATAATAAACCCCAGGAAGAGTAGCTGCTGCCTTGGCAGGAACTAATGGGGATCCATAATAAACCCCAGGAAGGGTAGCTGCTGCCTTGACAGGAACTAATGGGGATCCATAATAAACCCCAGGAAGGGTAGCTGCTGCCTTGACAGGAACTAATGGGGATCCATAATAAACCCCAGGTAGAGTATCTGCTTCCTTGGCAGGAACTAATGGGGATCCATAATAAACCCCAGGAAGAGTAGCTGCTGCCTTGGCAGGAACTAATGGGGATCCATAATAAACCCCAGGAAGAGTAGCTGCTGCCTTGGCAGGAACTAATGGGGATCCATAATAAACCCCAGGATGAGTAGCTGCTGCCTTGGCAGGAACTAATGGGGATCCATAATAAACCCCAGGAAGAGTAGCTGCTGCCTTGACAGGAACTAATGGGGATCCATAATAAACCCCAGGAAGGGTAGCTGCTGCCTTGACAGGAACTAATGGGGATCCATAATAAACCCCAGGTAGAGTAGCTGCTTCCTTGGCAGGAACTAATGGGGATCCATAATAAACCCCAGGAAGAGTAGCTGCTGCCTTGGCAGGAACTAATGGGGATCCATAATAAACCCCAGGAAGAGTAGCTGCTGCCTTGGCAGGAACTAATGGGGATCCATAATAAACCCCAGGATGAGTAGCTGCTGCCTTGGCAGGAACTAATGGGGATCCATAATAAACCCCAGGAAGAGTAGCTGCTGCCTTGGCAGGAACTAATTGGGATCCATAATAAACCCCAGGAAGAGTAGCTGCTGCCTTGGCAGGAACTAATGGGGATCCATAATAAACCCCAGGAAGAGTAGCTGCTGCCTTGGCAGGAACTAATGGGGATCCATAATAAACCCCAGGAAGAGTAGCTGCTGCCTTGACAGGAACTAATGGGGATCCATAATAAACCCCAGGAAGAGTAGCTGCTGCCTTGGCAGGAACTAATGGGGATCCATAATAAACCCCAGGAAGGGTAGCTGCTGCCTTGACAGGAACTAATGGGGATCCATAATAAACCCCAGGAAGGGTAGCTGCTGCCTTGACAGGAACTAATGGGGATCCATAATAAACCCCAGGTAGAGTAGCTGCTTCCTTGGCAGGAACTAATGGGGATCCATAATAAACCCCAGGAAGAGTAGCTGCTGCCTTGGCAGGAACTAATGGGGATCCATAATAAACCCCAGGAAGAGTAGCTGCTGCCTTGGCAGGAACTAATGGGGATCCATAATAAACCCCAGGATGAGTAGCTGCTGCCTTGGCAGGAACTAATGGGGATCCATAATAAACCCCAGGAAGAGTAGCTGCTGCCTTGGCAGGAACTAATGGGGATCCATAATAAGTCCCAGGAAGAGTAGCTGCTGCCTTGACAGGAACTAATGGGGATCCATAATAAATACAAATACACACATACTACCTACACACACATAAACACATGCGCACACACACACACAGGTCTACTGTACTGGTAACACACATTCCCAGTTCTTGATGCTGTTTGGTTAACCTCTAGGTTCTGGCCACCACTCAGTGATGCCCTACAGGAAGCTCCACCCAGTGCGTCAGTTTGTCCGATGGCTGCGGAGCGTGGATGACAGACAGGTGCTGAGCAGGGCTGTGGTTGGTGGATACTTCATCTACCCGCCCCCTCCTGTCTCCCTGGAAGCCTACATGAAGAACAGAAAAGGTATGACTGAGTTTCTAGTTTATCCAGGTTAGTTGACTGTAAATTCAGCAAAAAAGGCCCTTTTTCAGGACTCTGTCTTTCAAAGATAATTCATAAAAATCCAAATAACTTCACAGATCTTCATTGTAAAGGGTTTAAACACTGTTTCCCATGCTGGTTCAATGAACCGTAAACAATTAATGAACATACACCTGTGGAACGGTCATTAAGACACTAACGATAGGCAATTAAGGTCACAGTCATGAAAACTTAGGACACAAAAGAGGCCTTACTACTGACTCTGATAAACACCAAAAGAAAGATGCCCAGGATCCATGTTCATCTGCGTGAACGTGCCTTAGACATGTTGCAAGAAGGCACTGCAGATGTGGCCAGGGTAATACATTGCAATGTCCTGTGAGACGCCTAAGGGAGAAGAAAGAAGAAGTATTCAATGGAAAGTCAAATTGCTCCGTATACAACAGGTGAAACATATGAGCACTTAACCAACAATGCAATTAAAGAAAAAGAGAATAAGAGTAACAAGTAATTAAAGAGCAGTAAAATAACAACAGCGAGACTTTATACAGTCAATGTGGAGGCTATATACAGGGTATTACGGTACAGAGTCAATGTGGAGGCTATATACAGGGTATTACGGTACAGAGTCAATGTGGAGGCTATATACAGGGTATTACGGTACAGAGTTAGTGTGGAGGCTATATACTGGGTATTACGGTACAGAGTTAGTGTGGAGGCTATATACTGGGTATTACGGTACAGAGTCAATGTGGAGGCTATATACAGGGTATTACGGTACAGAGTTAGTGTGGAGGCTATATACTGGGTATTACGGTACAGAGTCAATGTGGAGGCTATATACAGGGTATTACGGTACAGAGTCAATGTGGAGGCTATATACAGGGTATTACGGTACAGAGTCAATGTGGAGGCCTGAACAGGTAACCAATGGTTACCCGGACTATTTGCATTGTGTACCTCCCCCCTCTTTTACGCTACTGCTACTCTCTGTTCATCATATATGCATAGTCACTTTAGGCATATCTACACGTACATGCTACCTCAATCAGCCTGAATAACTGTCAGAATGGAGCCTCTTTTTTCAATAGTCTTTTCACTGTTGGTTATTTTCTTTAATTACCTACACACACACACACTTACCTTTTTTCGCACATTGTAAGTAAGTGATTCACTGTAAGGTCTGACCTGTTGTATTCGGCTCACGTGACAAATACACTCTTAATTAGCTTACTCTTGATTTCCAGCTCATAGATACAGCACCAGTCAAAAGTTTGGACACCTACTCATTCCAGGGTTTTTCTTTATTTTTACTATCTTCTACATTGTAGAATAATAGTGAAGACATCAAAACTATGTAATAACACATATGGAATCATGTAGTAACCAAACAAAAGTGTTACACAAATCAACATATATTTGATATTCTTCACCCTTTACCTTGATGTCAGCTTTGCACAGGTTTATATTTTTTTGTTTAGTTTTTAGTTTCTTACTGTGTAGGTGAACTAGGCCTGCTGAGAGGGGCGGAGCTAAAGTGGGAGGTGGAGCGACTTCAGTACAGAGAGAGACGTAGCTTCTGTATCCAAGCAACCATCACCATGGTTACTCACTGCCATAGAGGAAAGGTAACTAACACACTTCCCAGGACCACCCGTTAAATGTACGCATTCATGATTAAGTTGCTTTGGATAAAAGGGTCTGCTAAATGGCCTTTGTTCTTCAGGTGGTTCACCCATTCCTACAGTATGGGGAAGGGTTAGGGTTAGGGGTTAGGGGTTAAGGGTTAGGGGGGGTTAGGGTTAAGGGTTAGGGGGGGTTAGGGTTAGGGGTTAGGGTTGGGATTAGGGTTAAGGGTTAGGGGTTAGGGTTGGGATTAGGGTTAGGGGGGTTTAGGGGTTAAGGGTTGGGATTAGGGTTAGGGGGGGTTAGGGATTAGGGTTAGGGGGGGTTAGGGGTTAAGGGTTAGGGGGGGTTAGGGTTAGGGTTGGGATTAGGGTTAGGGGGGGTTAGGGTTAGGGGGGGTTAGCGGTTAGGGAGGGTTAGGGTTGGGATTAGGGTTAGGGGGGGTTCGGGGTTAGGGTTAGGGTTGGGGGTTAGGGGGGGTTAGGGGTTGGGGTTAGGGTTGGGATTAGGGTTAGGGGGGGTTCGGGGTTAGGGTTAAGGGTTGGGATTAGGGTTATGGGGGGTTAGGGTTAGGGGGGGTTAGGGGTTAGGGGTTGGGATTAGGGTTAGGGGGGTTAGGGTTAAGGGTTGGGATTAGGGTTAGGGGGGTTAGGGTTAAGGGTTAGGGTTGGGATTAGGGTTAGGGGTTGGGGTTAGGGGGGGTTAGGGTTGGGATTAGGGTTAGGGTTGGGATTAGGGTTAGGGTTAAGGGTTGGGGTTAAGGTTGGGGTTAGGGGTTAAGGTTGGGGTTAGGGGTTAACATGACCTTTATGAAATATAAATGAAATATGAAATGAAATATATTTTTTTTACATAAATGCTTCATAAATAAAACAAAGCGTAAAGTATCTGTGGGTTAGGGTTGGGGTTAGGGTTAGGGTTAGGGTTAGGGCCTGTGTTTTCTACGGACCTTATTTTCAGTGTTTATCCCCCTAAATAACACACAAAAAAATTCATTTCCCCATAGGCTTTGTCTAACCATGGTGGAGTTGGTGCCTACAAAAAGAAGCCATTATTGCTCTTATTTAGTTAGAACATACAGACTATCATTCTGTCTCCTTTAGGAAGACCAGTGTCTCGTGTGGACAGACAGACCTGCTGCTTTCTCTCCTCGTATATATCCCTCCTCTCCTCGTATCTCTCCCTCCTCTCCTCGTATCTCTCCCTCCTCTCCTCGTATCTCTCCCTCCTCTCCTCGTATCTCTCCCTCCTCTCCTCGTATCTCTCCCTCCTCCCCTCGTGTCTCTCCCTCCTCTCCTCGTATCTCTCCCTCCTCTCCTCGTATGTCTCCCTCCTCCCCTCGTATGTCTCCCTCCTCCCCTCGTATGTCTCCCTCCTCCCCTCGTATCTCTCCCTCCTCTCCTCGTATGTCTCCCTCCTCCCCTCGTCTTCCTCCCTCCTCTCCAGGCTCGTCGGTCAAATTGAGTCCCAGCCTTCTGATGCTGAGAGCAGGGTAAGACGCACACTGCTGTATAGAGTAATGGGGTTGGTTGTTATGTATCTATTACGCTGCTGTATAGAGTAATGGGGTTGGTTGTTATGGATCTATTACGCTGCTGTATAGAGTAATGGGGTTGGTTGTTATTGTGTATATATCATCACACTGCTGTATAGAGTAATGGGGTTGGTTGTTATTATGTATAATCACACTGCTGTATAGAGTAATGGGGTTGGTTGTTATTAAGTATATATTATCACACTGCTGTATAGAGTAATGGGATTGGTTGTTATTATGTATATATTATTACACTGCTGTATAGAGTAATGGGGTTGGTTGTTATTATGTATATATTATTACACTGCTGTATAGAGTAATGGGGTTGGTTGTTATTATGTATATATTATCACACTGCTGTATAGAGTAATGGGGTTGGTTGTTATGTATCTATTACGCTGCTGTATAGAGTAACGGGGTTGGTTGTTATGGATCTATTACGCTGCTGTATAGAGTAATGGGGTTGGTTGTTATGGATCTATTACGCTGCTGTATAGAGTAATGGGGTTGGTTGTTATGGATCTATTACGCTGCTGTATAGAGTAATGGGGTTGGTTGTTATGGATCTATTACGCTGCTGTATAGAGTAATGGGGTTGGTTGTTATGGATCTATTACGCTGCTGTATAGAGTAATGGGGTTGGTTGTTATGGATCTATTACGCTGCTGTATAGAGTAATGGGGTTGGTTGTTATTGTGTATATATCATCACACTGCTGTATAGAGTAATGGGGTTGGTTGTTATTATACTGCTGTATAGAGTAATGGGATTGGTTGTTATTATACTGCTGTATAGAGTAATGGGGTTGGTTGATATTGTGTATATATCATCACACTGCTGTATAGAGTAATGGGGTTGGTTGTTATTATGCATATATTATCACACTGCTGTATAGAGTAACGGGGTTGGTTGTTATTATGTATATATTATCACACTGCTGTATAGAGTAATGGGGTTGGTTGTTATTATGTATGTATTATCACACTGCTGTATAGAGTAATGGGGTTGGTTGTTATTATGTATATATTATCACACTGCTGTATAGAGTAATGGGGTTGGTTGTTATTATGTATATATTATCACACTGCTGTATAGAGTAATGGGGTTGGTTGTTATTATGTATGTATTATCACACTGCAGTATAGAGTAATGGGGTTGGTTGTTATTATGTATATATTATCACACTGCTGTATAGAGTAATGGGGTTGGTTGTTATTATGTATATATTATCACACTGCTGTATAGAGTAATGGGGTTGGTTGTTATTATGTATATATTATTACACTGCTGTATAGAGTAATGGGGTTGGTTGTTATGGATCTATTATGCTGCTGTATAGAGTAATGGGGTTGGTTGTTATGGATCTATTACGCTGCTGTATAGAGTAATGGGGTTGGTTGTTATGGATCTATTACGCTGCTGTATAGAGTAATGGGGTTGGTTGTTATGGATCTATTACGCTGCTGTAGAGAGTAATGGGGTTGGTTGTTATTATACTGCTGTATAGAGTAATGGGATTGGTTGTTATGTATCTATTACGCTGCTGTATAGAGTAATGGGGTTGGTTGTTATGGATCTATTACGCTGCTGTATAGAGTAATGGGGTTGGTTGTTATTGTGTATATATCATCACACTGCTGTATAGAGTAATGGGGTTGGTTGTTATTATGTATAATCACACTGCTGTATAGAGTAATGTGGTTGGTTGTTATTAAGTATATATTATCACACTGCTGTATAGAGTAATGGGATTGGTTGTTATTATGTATATATTATTACACTGCTGTATAGAGTAATGGGGTTGGTTGTTATTATGTATATATTATTACACTGCTGTATAGAGTAATGGGGTTGGTTGTTATTATGTATATATTATCACACTGCTGTATAGAGTAATGGGGTTGGTTGTTATGTATCTATTACGCTGCTGTATAGAGTAACGGGGTTGGTTGTTATGGATCTATTACGCTGCTGTATAGAGTAATGGGGTTGGTTGTTATGGATCTATTACGCTGCTGTATAGAGTAATGGGGTTGGTTGTTATGGATCTATTACGCTGCTGTATAGAGTAATGGGGTTGGTTGTTATGGATCTATTACGCTGCTGTATAGAGTAATGGGGTTGGTTGTTATGGATCTATTACGCTGCTGTATAGAGTAATGGGGTTGGTTGTTATGGATCTATTACGCTGCTGTATAGAGTAATGGGGTTGGTTGTTATTGTGTATATATCATCACACTGCTGTATAGAGTAATGGGGTTGGTTGTTATTATACTGCTGTATAGAGTAATGGGATTGGTTGTTATTATACTGCTGTATAGAGTAATGGGGTTGGTTGATATTGTGTATATATCATCACACTGCTGTATAGAGTAATGGGGTTGGTTGTTATTATGCATATATTATCACACTGCTGTATAGAGTAACGGGGTTGGTTGTTATTATGTATATATTATCACACTGCTGTATAGAGTAATGGGGTTGGTTGTTATTATGTATATATTATCACACTGCTGTATAGAGTAATGGGGTTGGTTGTTATTATGTATATATTATTACACTGCTGTATAGAGTAATGGGGTTGGTTGTTATTATGTATATATTATCACACTGCTGTATAGAGTAATGGGGTTGGTTGTTATGGATCTATTACGCTGCTGTATAGAGTAATGGGGTTGGTTGTTATTATGTATATATTATCACACTGCTGTATAGAGTAATGGGGTTGGTTGTTATTATGTATATATTATCACACTGCTGTATAGAGTAATGGGGTTGGTTGTTATTATACTGCTGTATAGAGTAATGGGGTTGGTTGTTATTATACTGCTGTATAGAGTAATGGGGTTGGTTGTTATTATGTATATATTATCACACTGCTGTATAGAGTAATGGGGTTGGTTGTTATTGTGTATATATTATCACACTGCTGTATAGAGTAATGGGGTTGGTTGTTATTATGTATATATTATCACACTGCTGTATAGAGTAATGGGGTTGGTTGTTATTATGTATATATTATCACACTGCTGTATAGAGTAATGGGGTTGGTTGTTATTATACTGCTGTATAGAGTAATGGGGTTGGTTGTTATTATACTGCTGTATAGAGTAATGGGGTTGGTTGTTATTATGTATATATTATTGTCTGTTGTAGGTTAGGACTCGGCAAAGGTAAATCCCCAAAGAGAAAACCTTTCAGCAGTGCTGGACCCCCCAGGAAGAGGTGTGTAAATATATAGTCTGTGTATATATAGTGTGTGCATATACAGTGGGGAGAACAAGTATTTGATACACTGCCGATTTTGCAGGTTTACCTACTTTTCAAAGCATGTAGAGGTCTGTAATTTTTATCATAGGTACACTTCAACTGTGAGAGACGGAATCTAAAACAAAAATCCAGAAAATTACATTGTATGATTTTTAAGTAATTAATTTGCAAAGAAAAAGACATATAGACTGGCCAATAAAAATAAAGATTAAGATGGGAAAAAGAACACAGACACTGGACAGAGGAATTCTGCCAGCATCCCGGAGTCGCCTCTTCACTGTTGACGTTGAGACTGGACAGAGGAACTCTGCCTAGAAGGCCAGCATCCTGGAGTCGCCTCTTCACTGTTGACGTTGAGACTGGACAGAGGAACTCTGCCTAGAAGGGCAGCATCCCGGAGTCGCCTCTTCGCTGTTGACGTTGAGACTGGACAGAGGAACTCTGCCTAGAAGGGCAGCATCCCGGAGTCGCCTCTTCACTGTTGACGTTGAGACTGGACAGAGGAACTCTGCCTAGAAGGGCAGCATCCCGGAGTCGCCTCTTCACTGTTGACGTTGAGACTGGACAGAGGAACTCTGCCTAGAAGGGCAGCATCCCGGAGTCGCCTCTTCGCTGTTGACGTTGAGACTGGACAGAGGAACTCTGCCTAGAAGGGCAGCATCCCGGAGTCGCCTCTTCGCTGTTGACGTTGAGACTGGACAGAGGAACTCTGCCTAGAAGGGCAGCATCCCGGAGTCGCCTCTTCACTGTTGACGTTGAGACTGGACAGAGGAACTCTGCCTAGAAGGGCAGCATCCCGGAGTCGCCTCTTCACTGTTGACGTTGAGACTGGACAGAGGAACTCTGCCTAGAAGGGCAGCATCCCGGAGTCGCCTCTTCGCTGTTGACGTTGAGACTGGACAGAGGAACTCTGCCTAGAAGGGCAGCATCCCGGAGTCGCCTCTTCACTGTTGACGTTGAGACGGGTGTTCAGGGCATTCGGAAAGTATTCAGACCACTTGACTTTTTCTACATTTTGTTACTTTACAGCCTTATTCTAAAATGGATTAAGTTGTTTTTGTTCCTCATCAATCTACACACAATACCCCAAAAAGCAAAAACAGGTTTGTAGATTTTTTTGCATATGTATTAAAAATAAAAACCTGAAACATCACATTTACGTTTTATTTTATTTCAGTTTTTATTTTATTTCACTAAGTCAGTTAAGAACAAATTCTTATTTACAATGAAGGCCCACCAAAAGGAGAAAGACCTCCTACGGGGACGGGGGCATTAAAATTATAGATATAAATACAGGACAAAACACACATCACAACACAGCAAGGCAGCAAGACAGCAAGGCAGCAAGACAGCAAGGCAGCAAGACAGCAAGGCAGCAAGACAGCAAGGCAGCAAGGCAGCAAGACAGCAAGGCAGCAAGACAGCAAGGCAGCAGCAGCAAGACAGCAAGACAGCAAGGCAGCAAGACAGCAAGGCAGCAAGACAGCAAGGCAGCAAGACAGCAAGACAGCAAGGCAGCAAGACAGCAAGGCAGCAAGACAGCAAGGCAGCAAGGCAGCAAGACAGCAAGGCAGCAAGACAGCAAGACAGCAAGGCAGCAAGACAGCAAGGCAGCAAGACAGCAAGACAGCAAGGCAGCAAGACAGCAACACATGACAACAACACTGTAGCAACACAGTATGGCACAAACATTATTATGCACAGACCACAGCACAAAGGGCAAGAAGGTAGAGACAAAAATACATCACGTGACGCGTGCTTTGTTGAAGCACCTTCGGCAGCGATTACAATGGGCTTTGGTTCGTTGTCCTTTTGGAAGGTGAACCTTCGCCCCAGTCTGAGGTCCTGAGCACACTGGAGCAGGTTTTCATCAAGGATCTCCCTGTACTTTTCTCCGTTCATCTTTCCATCGATCCTGACTAGTCTCCCAGTCCCTGCTGCTTAAAAACATACCCACAGCATAATGCTGCCACCACCATGCTTCACCGTAGGGATGGTGCCAGGTTTCCTCCAGATGTGACACTTGGCATTCTGGATGGTTTGTCCTTCTGGAACGTTCTCCTATCTCCACAGAGGAACTCTGGAGCAAGGGTTCTTGCGCAGACCAAGCCCCTTCTCTTCTCCCCCGGTTGCTCAGTTTGGCCGGGCGGTCAGCTCTAGGAAGAGTCTTGGTGTTTCCAAACTTCTTCCATTTAAGAATGATGGAGGCCACTGTGTTCTTGGGGACCTTCAATGCTGCAGACATTGTTTGGTACCCGTCTCCAGTTCTGTGCCTCAACGTAATCCTGTCTCGGACCTCTACGGACAATTCCTTCGACCTCATGGCTTGGTTGTTTTTGCACAGGTGTGTGCCTTTTCAAATCATGTCCAATCAATTGAATTTACCACAGGTGGACTCCAATGAAGTTGCAGAAACATCGAATCTCATAGCAAAGGATCTGAATAATTATGTAAATAAGGTATTTCTGTGTTTATTTTGTTATTTAGGGGTATTTTATGTAGATTGATGAGGGAAAACATTTTAATCGGTTTTAGAATAAGGCTGTAACAGAACAAAATGTGGAATAAGTCAAGGGATATGAATACTTTTCTAATGCACTGTGTGTGTGTGTGTGTGTGTGTGTGTGTGTGTGTGTGTGTGTGTGTGTGTGTGTGTGTGTGTGTGTGTGTGTGTGTGTGTGTGTGTGTGTGTGTGTGTGTGTATATAATGTGTGTGTGTCTCACCTGTTCTCTGTTGTTTTCTGCAGACTGACTCTAGGGACCCATCCAGAGGAGGAGACCGACACAGGACCAGGTCAGACTTATTAGTAATGTAGTAATACACAGGTCAGACTGATTAGTAATGTAGTAATACACAGGTCAGACTGATTGCTAATGTAGTAATACACAGGTCAGACTGATTAGTAATGTAGTAGTACACATGTCAGACGGATTAGTAATGTAGTAATACACAGGTCAGACTGATTAGTAATACACAGGTCAGACTTATTAGTAATGTAGTAATACACAGGTCAGACTGATTAGTAATGCAGTAGTACACAGGTCAGACTGATTAGTAATGTAGTAATACACATGTCAGACTGATTAATGTAATAGTACACAGGTCAGACTGATTAGTAATGTAGTAGTAGACAGGTCAGACTGATTAGTAATGTAGTAATACACAGGTCAGACGGATTATTAATACACATGTCAGACGGATTATTAATACACATGTCAGACTGATTAGTAATACACATGTCAGACTGATTAGTAATGTAGTAATACACAGGTCAGACTGATTAGTAATACACAGGTCAGACTGATTAGTAATGTAGTAGTACACAGGTCAGACTGATTAGTAATGTAGTAATACACAGGTCAGACTGATTAGTAATGTAGTAGTACACAGGTCAGACTGATTAGTAATGTAGTAGTACACAGGTCAGACTGATTAGTAATGTAGTAGTACACAGGTCAGACTGATTAGTAGTGTAGTAGTACACGAGTCAGACTGATTAATGTAGTAAAGCACAGGTCAGACTGATTTGTAATGTAGTAGTACAGATGTCAGACTGATTAGTAATGCAGTAGTACACAGGTCAGACTGATTAGTTATGTAGTAGTACACAGGTCAGACTGATTAGTAATACACAGGTCAGACTGATTAGTAATGTAGTAATACACAGGTCATACTGATTAGTAATGTAGTAATACACAGGTCAGACTGATTAGTAATGCAGTAGTACACAGGTCAGACGGATTAATGTAGTAGTACACAGGTCAGACTGATTAGTAATGTAGTAGTACACATGTCAGACTGATTAGTAATGTAGTAGTACACAGGTCAGACTGATTAGTAATGTAGTAGTACACGAGTCAGACTGATTAATGTAGTAAAACACAGGCCAGACTGATTTGTAATGTAGTAGTACAGATGTCAGACTGATTAGTAATGCAGTAGTACACAGGTCAGACTGATTAGTAATGTAGTAGTACATAGGTCAGACTGATTAGTAATGCAGTAGTACACAGGTCAGACTGATTAGCAATACACAGGTCAGACTGATTAGTAATGTAGTAATACACAGGTCAGACTGATTAGTAATGCAGTAGTACACAGGGCAGACTGATTAGTAATGCAGTAGTACACAGGTCAGACTGATTAGTAATGTAGTAGTACACGTCAGACTGATTAGTAATGTAGTAATACACAGGTCAGACTGATTAGTAATACACATGTCAGGCTGATTAGTAATACAGTAGTACACAGGTCAGACTGATTAGTAATGTAGTAATACACAGGTCAGACTGAAGTGTAATGTAGTAATACACAGGTCAGACTGATTAGTAATGTAGTAGTACACATGTCAGACTGATTAGTAATGTAGTAATACATAGGTCAGACTGATTAGTAATGTAGTAATACACAGGTCAGACTGATTAATGTAGTTGTACACAGGTCAGACTGATTAGTAATGTAGTAATACACAGGTCAGACTGATTAGTAAAGTAGTAATACACAGGTCAGACTGATTTTAGAGGAACAGAACCCGGTAGTAATGATGTAGTAAGGTTGTAGTAGTTTTGTAGTACCATTGTAGTTGTAACATGTCTCAAAGGGCAGTCTGTGGTAAGGTTGAAGTAACGTTGTAGTTTTAACATGTCTGTAGTAAGGTTGTAGTAACGTTGTAGTAACGTTGTAGTTGTAGATTGTCTCAAATGGCAGTCTGTAGTAATGTTGTAGTAAGGTTATAGTAACGTTGTAACAGGTCTCAAATGGAAGTCTGTAGTAAGGTTGTATTAAGGTTGTAGTTGTAACATGGTTGTAGTTGTAACATGTTTCAAATGACAGTCTGTAGTAAGGTTGTAGTTGTAACATGTCTGTAGTAATGTTGTAGTTGTAACATGTCTCAAAGGGCAGTCTGTAGTAAGGTTGTAGTAGTAAGGTTGTAGTTGTAACATGTCTGTAGTAAGGTTGTAGTTGTAACATGTCTCAAAGGGCAGTCTGTAGTAAGGTTGTAGTAGTAAGGTTGTAGTTGTAACATGTCTGTAGTAAGGTTGTAGTTGTAACATGTCTCAAAGGGCAGTCTGTAGTAAGGTTGTAGTAGTGTTGTAGTAAGGTTGTAGTTGTAACATGTCTGTAGTAAGGTTGTAGTTGTAACATGTCTGTAGTAAGGTTGTAGTAGTGTTGTAGTAAAGTTGTAGTTGTAACATGTCTCAAAGGGCAGTCGATAAATGGGCTGGACGATAAATCCATATCAATAATTATCGAGGTAATTACTTCCCTCAATAACCAAATAAAAATGTTTAGATTAATTTTTCGATGATGTCGATATAGAATAATTAGGTACAGCAGTCCATTTCACCTCTGACGCAGTAGGAAGGTGCAGAGAAGTGACAAGAGGCACGCGGAGAGATATACGCCCACAAAAAACCACTTAGCACCTCGAGTGATGGAGTAGCCACTATTAACCACTAAATGGGTGATGGAGTAGCCACTATTAACCACTAAATGGGTGATGGAGTAGCCACTATTAACCACTAAATGAGTGATGGAGTAGCCACTATTAACCACTAAATGAGTGATGGAGTAGCCACTATTAACCACTAAATGGGTGATGGAGTAGCCACTATTAACCACTAAATGGGTGATGGAGTAGCCACTATTAACCACTAAATGAGTGATGGAGTAGCCACTATTAACCACTAAATGAGTGATGAGTAGCCACTATTAACCACTAAATGGGTGATGGAGTAGCCACTATTGACCACCAAATGGGTGATGGAGTAGCCACTATTAACCACTAAATGAGTGATGGAGTAGCCACTATTAACCACTAAATGAGTGATGGAGTAGCCACTATTAACCACTAAATGAGTGATGGAGTAGCCACTATTAACCACTAAATGAGTGATGGGGTAGCCACTATTAACCACTAAATGAGTGATGGAGTAGCCACTATTAATCACTAAATGAGTGATGGAGTAGACACTATTAACCACTAAATGAGTGATGGAGTAGCCACTATCAACCACTAAATGAGTGATGGAGCAGACACTATTAACCACTAAATGAGTGATGGAGTAGACACTATTAACCACTAAATGAGTGATGGAGTAGACACTATTAACCACTAAATGAGTGATGGAGTAGCCACTATTAACCACTAAATGAGTGATGGAGTAGCCACTATTAACCACTAAATGAGTGATGGAGTAGCCACTATTAACCACTACATGAGTGATAGAGTAGCCAATATTAACCACTAAATTGGTGATGGAGTAGCCACTTAACCACTAAATGAGTTATGGAGTAGCCACTTAACCACTAAATGAGTGATGGAGTAGTCACTATTAACCACTAAATGAGTGATGGAGTAGCCTCTATTAACCACTAAATGAGTGATGTAGGTGAAACGGTGGCTGTATCAGAGGGCAGTCTGTAGTAACAGTGTAGTTGTGACATCTCTCTGTCAGGGCAGTCTGTAGTAACAGTGTAGTTGTGACATCTCTCTGTCAGGGCAGTCTGTAGTAACAGTGTAGTTGTGACATCTCTCTGTCAGGGCAGTCTGTAGTAACAGTGTAGTTGTACCATCTCTCTGTCAGGGGCAGTCTGTAGTAACAGTGTAGTTGTGACATCTCTCTGTCAGGGCAGTCTGTAGTAACAGTGTAGTTGTGACATCTCTCTGTCAGAGGGCAGTCTGTAGTAACAGTGTAGTTGTGACATCTCTCTGTCAGGGCAGTCTGTAGTAACAGTGTAGTTGTACCATCTCTCTGTCAGGGCAGTCTGTAGTAACAGTGTAGTTGTACCATCTCTCTGTCAGAGGGCAGTCTGTAGTAACAGTGTAGTTGTGACATCTCTCTGTCAGGGCAGTCTGTAGTAACAGTGTAGTTGTGACATCTCTCTGTCAGGGCAGTCTGTAGTAACAGTGTAGTTGTACCATCTCTCTGTCAGGGGCAGTCTGTAGTAACAGTGTAGTTGTGACATCTCTCTGTCAGGGCAGTCTGTAGTAACAGTGTAGTTGTGACATCTCTCTGTCAGAGGGCAGTCTGTAGTAACAGTGTAGTTGTGACATCTCTCTGTCAGGGCAGTCTGTAGTAACAGTGTAGTTGTACCATCTCTCTGTCAGGGCAGTCTGTAGTAACAGTGTAGTTGTACCATCTCTCTGTCAGAGGGCAGTCTGTAGTAACAGTGTAGTTGTGACATCTCTCTGTCAGGGCAGTCTGTAGTAACAGTGTAGTTGTGACATCTCTCTGTCAGAGGGCAGTCTGTAGTAACAGTGTAGTTGTGCCATCTCTCTGTCAGAGGGCAGTCTGTAGTAACAGTGTAGTTGTGACATCTCTCTGTCAGAGGGCAGTCTGTAGTAACAGTGTAGTTGTGACATCTCTCTGTCAGGGCAGTCTGTAGTAACAGTGTAGTTGTACCATCTCTCTGTCAGGGCAATCTGTAGTAACAGTGTAGTTGTGACATCTCTCTGTCAGGGCAGTCTGTAGTAACAGTGTAGTTGTACCATCTCTCTGTCAGGGCAGTCTGTAGTAACAGTGTAGTTGTACCATCTCTCTGTCAGAGGGCAGTCTGTAGTAACAGTGTAGTTGTGACATCTCTCTGTCAGGGCAGTCTGTAGTAACAGTGTAGTTGTGACATCTCTCTGTCAGGGCAGTCTGTAGTAACAGTGTAGTTGTACCATCTCTCTGTCAGGGGCAGTCTGTAGTAACAGTGTAGTTGTGACATCTCTCTGTCAGGGCAGTCTGTAGTAACAGTGTAGTTGTGACATCTCTCTGTCAGAGGGCAGTCTGTAGTAACAGTGTAGTTGTGACATCTCTCTGTCAGGGCAGTCTGTAGTAACAGTGTAGTTGTACCATCTCTCTGTCAGGGCAGTCTGTAGTAACAGTGTAGTTGTACCATCTCTCTGTCAGAGGGCAGTCTGTAGTAACAGTGTAGTTGTGACATCTCTCTGTCAGGGCAGTCTGTAGTAACAGTGTAGTTGTGACATCTCTCTGTCAGAGGGCAGTCTGTAGTAACAGTGTAGTTGTGCCATCTCTCTGTCAGAGGGCAGTCTGTAGTAACAGTGTAGTTGTGACATCTCTCTGTCAGAGGGCAGTCTGTAGTAACAGTGTAGTTGTGACATCTCTCTGTCAGGGCAGTCTGTAGTAACAGTGTAGTTGTACCATCTCTCTGTCAGGGCAATCTGTAGTAACAGTGTAGTTGTGACATCTCTCTGTCAGGGCAGTCTGTAGTAACAGTGTAGTTGTACCATCTCTCTGTCAGGGCAGTCTGTAGTAACAGTGTAGTTGTGACATCTCTCTGTCAGAGGGCAGTCTGTGGGAAGCTTCCATGGAGTTCCTGGAGACCAACTATGATGAAGATGAGGATGATGATGATCAGGCCTTCCTCACGGCCCCATCCTCTCCTGTCTCGTTGTTGGGTGGGTGTCGGCTGGGCCTGGCTCGCGTTGCCATGGAGACAGTGCCCCTACAGTACTGCCCGGCGTCCAGGGAGGAACAGGCGGTTGCCGTGGAGATGCAGACAGGAGAGTTCCAGAACCTTCAGTGTTGTAGAAGTCTCGAGAACTACAGCCCTACAGTGAGCTACACCCAGACTGGACACTACACACTCACACTCAGAGGTACACACATGGTTTTGATTAATTTACATTTAAATTGCTCCCTTGCAAAATAGGTTTCTTTCCCTGGTTAAATGATTCATCCCTCACACCTTCCTAACTTCCCTCCCTCTGTCTCTCCATCCCTCCATCTGTCTCTGTCTCTCCATCCCTCCATCTCTCTGTCTCTGTCTCCATCCCTCCATCTCTCTGTCTGTCCCTCCATCTCTCCATCTCTCTGTCTCTGTCTCTCCATCCCTCCATCTCTCTCTCTGTCTCTCCATCCCTCCATCTCTCTGTCTCTGTCTCTCCATCCCTCCATCTCTCTGTCTCTCCATCCCTCCATCTCTCTGTCTCTGTCTCTCCATCCCTCCATCTCTCTGTCTCTCTCTCCATCCCTCCATCTCTCTGTCTGTCTCTCCATCTCTCCATCTCTCTGTCTCTGTCTCTCCATCCCTCCATCTCTCTCTCTGTCTCTCCATCCCTCCATCTCTCTGTCTCTCTCTCCATCCCTCCATCTCTCTGTCTCTCTCCATCTCTCTGTCTCTGTCTCTCCATCCCTCCATCTCTCTCTCTGTCTCTCCATCCCTCCATCTCTCTGTCTCTCCATCCCTCCATCTCTCTGTCTCTGTCTCTCCATCCCTCCATCTCTCTCTGTCTCTCCATCCCTCCATCTCTCTAGCTTTATCTGACGGGGTGGTGGTCGATGCAGTGTTCCTACCTGGTAGCTCTGCCACCAGCGCCCCTACAGGCCCCTCCCCTCCACATGGCCCCTCCCACTCCGACCACTGGTTCACCATCCTGACACACGGAGGCTTTTCACCACACACACCTCCACCTGCACCAGGTAACACACACACCTCCACCTGCACCTGATAACACACACACCTCCACCTGCACCAGGTAACACACACACCTCCACCTGCACCTGATAACACACACACCTCAACCTGCACCTGATAACACACACACCTCCACCTGATAACACACACCTCCACCTGGTAACACACACACCTCCACCTGCACCTGGTAACACACACACCTCCACCTGCACCTGATAACACACACACCTCCACCTGGTAACACACACCTGCACCTGATAACACACACCTGCACCAGGTAACACACACACCTCCACCTGCACCTGATAACACACACACCTCCACCTGGTAACACACACACCTCCACCTGCACCTGATAACACACACCTGCACCAGGTAACACACACACCTCCACCTGCACCTGATAACACACACCTCCACCTGGTAACACACACACCTCCACCTGGTAACACACACACCTCCACCTGCACCAGGTAACACACACACCTCCACCTGGTAACACACACACCTCCACCTGCACCTGATAACACACACACCTCCACCAGGTAACACACACACCTCCACCTGGTAACACACACCTCCACCTGCACCAGGTAACACACACACCTCCACCTGCACCTGATAACACACACCTCCACCTGGTAACACACACACCTCCACCTGCACCTGGTAACACACACACCTCCACCTGCACCTGATAACACACACCTGCACCAGGTAACACACACACCTCCACCTGCACCTGATAACACACACCTCCACCTGGTAAAACACACACCTCCACCTGGTAACACACACACCTCCACCTGCACCAGGTAACACACACACCTCCACCTGGTAACACACACACCTCCACCTGCACCTGATAACACACACACCTCCACCAGGTAACACACACACCTCCACCTGGTAACACACACCTCCACCTGCACCAGGTAACACACACACCTCCACCTGCACCTGATAACACACACCTCCATCTGGTAACACACACACCTCCACCTGCACCAGGTAACACACACATCTCCACCTGGTAACACACACCTGCACCTGGTAACACACACACACCTCCACCTGGTAACACACACCTCCACCTGCACCTGGTAACACACACACACCTCCACCTGGTAACACACACCTCCACCTGGTAACACACACCTCCACCTGCACCAGGTAACACACACACCTCCACCTGCACCTGATAACACACACACCTCCACCTGCACCAGGTAACACACACACCTCCACCTGCACCTGATAACACACACACCTCCACCTGCACCTGATAACACACACCTCCACCTGCACCAGGTAACACACACACCTCCACCTGCACCTGATAACACACACCTCCACCTGCACCAGGTAACACACACACCTCCACCTGCACCTGATAACACACACCTCCACCTGCACCAGGTAACACACACACCTCCACCTGCACCTGATAACACACACCTCCACCTGCACCTGATAACACACACCTCCACCTGCACCTGATAACACACACCTCCACCTGCACCAGGTAACACACACACCTCCACCTGCACCAGGTAACACACACACCTCCACCTGCACCAGGTAACACACACACCTCCACCTGCACCTGATAACACACACCTCCACCTGCACCAGGTAACACACACACCTCCACCTGGTAACACACACACCTCCACCTGCACCAGGTAACACACACACCTCCACCTGGTAACACACACCTCCACCTGCACCTGGTAACATACACACACCTCCACCTGGTAACACACACCTCCACCTGCACCAGGTAACACACACACCTCCACCTGCACCTGATAACACACACCTCCACCTGCACCAGGTAACACAGACACCTCCACCTGCACCTGATAACACACACCTCCACCTGCACCAGGTAACACACACACCTCCACCTGCACCTGATAACACACACCTCCACCTGCACCTGATAACACACACCTCCACCTGCACCAGGTAACACACACACCTCCACCTGCACCAGGTAACACACACACCTCCACCTGCACCTGATAACACACACCTCCACCTGCACCAGGTAACACAGACACCTCCACCTGCACCAGGTAACACACACACCTCCACCTGCACCTGATAACACACACCTCCACCTGCACCTGATAACACACACCTCCACCTGCACCAGGTAACACACACACCTCCACCTGCACCAGGTAACACACACACCTCCACCTGCACCAGGTAACACACACACCTCCACCTGCACCAGGTAACACACACACCTCCACCTGGTAACACACACCTCCACCTCCACCTGGTAACACACACCTCCACCTCCAGCTGGTAACACACACCTGCACCTGGTAACACACACTTCCACCTGGTAACACACACCTCCACCTGCACCTGGTAACACACACACACCTCCACCTGGTAACACACACCTCCACCTGGTAACACACACCTCCACCTGCACCAGGTAACACACACACCTCCACCTGCACCTGATAACACACACACCTCCACCTGCACCAGGTAACACACACACCTCCACCTGCACCTGATAACACACACACCTCCACCTGCACCTGATAACACACACCTCCACCTGCACCAGGTAACACACACACCTCCACCTGCACCTGATAACACACACCTCCACCTGCACCAGGTAACACACACACCTCCACCTGCACCTGATAACACACACCTCCACCTGCACCTGATAACACACACCTCCACCTGCACCTGATAACACACACCTCCACCTGCACCAGGTAACACACACACCTCCACCTGCACCAGGTAACACACACACCTCCACCTGCACCAGGTAACACACACACCTCCACCTGCACCAGGTAACACACACACCTCCACCTGCACCTGATAACACACACCTCCACCTGCACCAGGTAAAACACACACCTCCACCTAGTAACACACACACCTCCACCTGCACCAGGTAACACACACACCTCCACCTGGTAACACACACACCTCCACCTGCACCAGGTAACACACACACCTCCACCTGGTAACACACACCTCCACCTGCACCTGGTAACATACACACACCTCCACCTGGTAACACACACCTCCACCTGCACCAGGTAACACACACACCTCCACCTGCACCTGATAACACACACCTCCACCTGCACCAGGTAACACAGACACCTCCACCTGCACCTGATAACACACACCTCCACCTGCACCAGGTAACACACACACCTCCACCTGCACCTGATAACACACACCTCCACCTGCACCTGATAACACACACCTCCACCTGCACCAGGTAACACACACACCTCCACCTGCACCAGGTAACACACACACCTCCACCTGCACCTGATAACACACACCTCCACCTGCACCAGGTAACACAGACACCTCCACCTGCACCTGATAACACACACCTCCACCTGCACCAGGTAACACACACACCTCCACCTGCACCTGATAAACACACACCTCCACCTGCACCTGATAACACACACCTCCACCTGCACCTGATAACACACACCTCCACCTGCACCAGGTAACACACACACCTCCACCTGCACCAGGTAACACACACACCTCCACCTGCACCAGGTAACACACACACCTCCACCTGCACCAGGTAACACACACACCTCCACCTGCACCAGGTAACACACACACCTCCACCTGGTAACACACACCTCCACCTCCACCTGGTAACACACACCTCCACCTCCAGCTGGTAACACACACCTGCACC
Source organism: Oncorhynchus kisutch (assembly GCF_002021735.2). Lineage (NCBI taxonomy): Eukaryota > Metazoa > Chordata > Actinopteri > Salmoniformes > Salmonidae > Oncorhynchus > Oncorhynchus kisutch. The sequence continues at coordinate 517,990 of NC_034189.2, read as the reverse complement.
TGGTAACACACACTTCCACCTGGTAACACACACCTCCACCTCCACCTGGTAACACACACCTCCACCTCCACCTGGTAACACACACCTCCACCAGCACCAGGTAACACACACACCTCCACCTGCACCAGGTAACACACACCTCCACCTGGTAACACACACCTCCACCTGCACCAGGTAACACACACACCTCCACCTCCAGCTGGTAACACACACTTCCACCTGGTAACACACACCTCCACCTCCACCTGGTAACACACACCTCCACCTCCACCTGGTAACACACACCTCCACCAGCACCAGGTAACACACACCTCCACCTGGTAACACACACCTCCACCTGCACCAGGTAACACACACACCTCCACCTGCACCAGGTAACACACACCTTTCCAACTGCACCAGGTAACACACACCTTTCCACCTGCACCAGGTAACACACACCTCCACCTGGTAACACACACCTCCACCTGCACCAGGTAACACACACACCTCCACCTGCACCTGATAACACACACCTCCACCTGCACCAGGTAACACACACACCTCCACCTGCACCAGGTAACACACACACCTCCACCTGGTAACACACACCTCCACCTCCACCTGGTAACACACACCTCCACCTCCAGCTGGTAACACACACCTGCACCTGGTAACACACACTTCCACCTGGTAACACACACCTCCACCTCCACCTGGTAACACACACTTCCACCTCCACCTGGTAACACACACCTCCACCAGCACCAGGTAACACACACACCTCCACCTGCACCAGGTAACACACACACCTCCACCTGCACCAGGTAACACACACACCTCCACCTGCACCTGATAACACACACCTCCACCTGCACCTGATAACACACACCTCCACCTGCACCAGGTAACACACACACCTCCACCTGCACCAGGTAACACACACACCTCCACCTCCACCTGATAACACACACCTCCACCTGCACCAGGTAACACAGACACCTCCACCTGCACCTGATAACACACACCTCCACCTGCACCAGGTAACACACACACCTCCACCTGCACCTGATAACACACACCTCCACCTGCACCTGATAACACACACCTCCACCTGCACCTGATAACACACACCTCCACCTGCACCAGGTAACACACACACCTCCACCTGCACCAGGTAACACACACACCTCCACCTGCACCAGGTAACACACACACCTCCACCTGCACCAGGTAACACACACACCTCCACCTGCACCAGGTAACACACACACCTCCACCTGGTAACACACACCTCCACCTCCAGCTGGTAACACACACCTCCACCTCCAGCTGGTAACACACACTTCCACCTGGTAACACACACCTCCACCTCCACCTGGTAACACACACCTCCACCTCCACCTGGTAACACACACCTCCACCAGCACCAGGTAACACACACACCTCCACCTGCACCAGGTAACACACACCTCCACCTGGTAACACACACCTCCACCTGCACCAGGTAACACACACACCTCCACCTGCACCAGGTAACACACACCTTTCCAACTGCACCAGGTAACACACACCTTTCCACCTGCACCAGGTAACACACACCTCCACCTGGTAACACACACCTCCACCTGCACCAGGTAACACACACACCTCCACCTGCACCTGATAACACACACCTCCACCTGCACCAGGTAACACACACACCTCCACCTGCACCAGGTAACACACGCACCTCCACCTGGTAACACACACCTCCACCTCCACCTGGTAACACACACCTCCACCTCCAGCTGGTAACACACACCTGCACCTGGTAACACACACTTCCACCTGGTAACACACACCTCCACCTCCACCTGGTAACACACACTTCCACCTCCACCTGGTAACACACACCTCCACCAGCACCAGGTAACACACACACCTCCACCTGCACCAGGTAACACACACACCTCCACCTGCACCAGGTAACACACACCTCCACCTGCACCAGGTAACACACACACCTCCACCTGCACCAGGTAACACACACCTTTCCACCTGCACCAGGTAACACACACCTCCACCTGGTAACACACACCTCCACCTGCACCAGGTAACACACACCTCCACAAGGTATCACACACATCTCCACCTCCACCTGGTAACACACACCTCCACCTCCACCTGGTAACATACACCTCCACCTGCACCTGGTAACACACACCTCCACCTCAACCTGGTAACACACACCTCCACCTGGTACACACCTCCACCTCCACCTGGTAACACACACCTCCACCTGGTAACACACACCTCCACCTGGTAACACACACCTCCACCTCCACCTGGTAACACACACACCTCCACCTGCACCAGGTAACACACACCTCCACCTGGTAACACACACCTCCATCTGGTAACACACACCACCACCTGGTATCACACACCTCCACCTGGTAACACACACCTCCACCTGGTAACACACACCTCCACCTGGTAACACACACCTTCACCTGGTAACACACACCTCCATCTGGTAACACACACCTCCACCTGGTAACACACACCTCCACCTGGTAACTGGTAACACACACCTCCACCTGGTAACTGGTAACACACACCTCCACCTGGTAACACACACCTCCTCCTCCACCTGGTAACACACACCTCTCCACCAGGTAACACACACCTCCACCGGATAACACACACCTCCACTTCCACCTGGTAACACACACCTCCACCTGGTAACACACACCTCCACCTGGTAACACACACCTCCATCTGGTAACACACACCTCCACCTGGTATCACACACCTCCACCTGGTAACACACACCTCCACCTGGTAACACACACCTTCACCTGGTAACACACACCTCCATCTGCTAACACACACCTCCACCTGGTAACACACACCTCCACCTGGTAACACACACCTCCACCTGGTAACTGGTAACACACACCTCCACCTGATAACACACACCTCCACCTGGTAACACACACCTCCTCCTCCACCTGGTAACACACACCTCTCCACCAGGTAACACACACCTCCACCGGATAACACACACCTCCACTTCCACCTGGTAACACACACCTCCACCTGGTAACACACACCTCCACCTGGTAACACACCTCCTCCTCCACCTGGTAACACACCTCCTCCTCCACCTGGTAACACACACCTCTCCACCAGGTAACACACACCTCCACCGGATAACACACACCTCCACTTCCACCTGGTAACACACAGCTCCACCTCCACCTGGTAACACACACCTCCACCGGATAACAAACACCTCCACCTCCACCTGGTAACACACACCTCCACCAGATAACACACACCTCCACCTCCACCTGGTAACACACACCTCCAACGGATAACACACACCTCCACCTGGTAACAAACACCTCCATCTCCACCTGATAACACACACCTCCACCTGGTAACACACACCTCCACCTGGTAACACACACCTCCACCTTGGAGTAAACACCTCCATCTCCACCTGGTAACAAACACCTCCATCTCCACCTGGTAACACACACCTCCACCTGGTAACAAACACCTCCATCTCCACCTGATAACACACACCATAATAATGATTTCTGTCCTCTTTCGTCCTATCCTAGCGGATCTGATCGCAACGGCCTCCCAGCTGGCCAATCAGAGGCTGGTGTGTGTTCTGGAGTTGTGTCTTCTGGGAGGAGACAGATTGGAGGTGGTCCTGAGTAGAGCCTTCCCTCTGAGAGACTGACCTCTTCATCATGTGTCATATTCAAGTCTAATCTACTGTATGTGGGAGTCAACTAAATGTTTGGCATTATATGATCTTAGCGAATCACACGATTGTAAGGTGTGGCTCCGAATCAAGAAACGTGCAGAGTGGGAGATGATTGGTTAAAGAAAAGCCAATGCAAAGCCTTTCTTGCTGATTTTCTATTGGTGAGTGAAGATGGCTTTTGTTCACGAGACTTTCCATGGAAGGAGAAAAGAGGAAGGAGGAACGACATTACTAAAAGACTGAAACACACTTCCTTTCTCTCTCACACACACTCACACACTTCCTTTCTCTCTCTCTCTCACACACACCCTTTCTCTTTCTGACACGCACACACACACTCACACACTTCCTTTTTCTCTCTCACACACACACACTCACACACTTCCTTTCTCTCTCACACACACTCACACACACCCTTTCTCTCTCTCTCTCACACACACTCACACACACCATTTCTCTCTCTGACACACACACACTCACACACTTCCTTTCTCTCTCTCTCTCACACACACACTCACACACTTCCTTTCTCTCTCTCTCACACACACTCACACACTTCCTTTCTCTCTCTCTCACACACACTCACACACTTCCTTTCTCTCTCTCTCACACACACTCACACACTTCCTTTCTCTCTCTCTCACACACACTCACACACTTCCTTTCTCTCTCTCTCACACACACTCACACACTTCCTTTCTCTCTCTCTCACACAC